>NC_058136.1:74316896-74354582 GCF_016433145.1 Gracilinanus agilis | reverse complement strand
TTCCTTCCTTCCTTCCTCCCTCCCTCCCTCTCTTCCTTCCTTCCTTCCTTCCTTCCTTCCTTCCTCCCTCCCTTTCTCTCTCTCTCCTCCCCTCCCTCCCTGTTCCCCTCCTCCCCTCTTTCTTTCTACCTTTCTGCTATAGCTGGCATCTCTGATAGCACTGGATAAATGTTGGTAATGAAGCACATTTTGGCTTCACCCTGATCTTCCTGGGAAGGCTTCTAGCTTACCCCCATTGCAGGTAATGCTTGCTGACAGCTTTAGGTGGATTCTGCTTACTTTCTTTCTATGATTTCTAGTGTTTTTCATAGGAATGGGTGGTAATTTGTCAAAAGCTTTTTCTGAGGCCAGCAAAGTGGCTCAGTGGGTGGAGGGCCAGGCCACAGGAGGGCCTGGGTTCAAATCCGGCCTCAGACATGGGGCTCAGATCCTGGGCGATTTAACCCTGCGTGCCTGGCCCTTGCTCTTCTGCCTTAGAGTTGTTAAAGCCTTTTCTGCATCTATTGAAATGATCTTGATTTTTGTTGTTTTCCTAATATTGAGCAAGGCCTGCATTTCTGGGATAAATCTCACCTGGCCGTGATGTATGTTCCTTCTAGCGATGAGCCGCCGTAGTCTCCTTTCTGGTAGTTTGTTTGAACTTTGGCATCCATGTTCATGAGGGGAATTGATCTGTAGTTCTCTTTCCCTGCTTTGGCTGCCGAAACCGTATTTGTGTCCTAGAAAGAATTTCGGAGGGCTCTTTCGGCTACATCTGGTTTTTTTTTTATTTTTTGAGTATTTTCCCCAGTTCCACATTTCGTGGTCTTTCCCCTCCCCAAACCCCCCTCCCCGCCTTAGCCGACGCCCACTTCCACTGGGTTTACATGGCTGCATCTATTTTTTTTAATAGTCCATGTAGTATAATTAATTGTCCATTCACTGTTTGGCAGAATTCACTTGTAAATCTCTGTGGTCGGTCCTGGAATTTTTTCTTGGGAGGCTCCCTTATGGGTTGTTCAATTTCATTTGAGTATTCTGTGTCCTCGTCTGTCACTCGGGGCAATTCGTCCTTTTGTAAATATTCATCCATTTTACTTAGATTGTCAGATTTATTGGCACATAATTGGGCACAAGAGCTTCTCAAATTGCTTTAATTTCATCTTCATGGTGATGCACTCACCCTTTTCATTTTGGATGCTGCTATTTGCTTTTCTTTTCTTTTAATCTAATTAGCCAGTGCTTTAGCCATTACGTTTCATTTTTTACACCGCCAGCTCCAAGCTCTTTATTAGTCTCATTTTTCACTTCCAATTTTATTCATCTTTTCTTTGATTTTCAAGATTTTGATTTTGATTTTTAATTCGTTCTTTTTCTATGTATTTTAAGGTACTAAACTCATTGATCTTTGCTTTTTTCTATTAATGTAAGCATTTAGACACATACCTTTTGCCTTAAATACTGGTTTAGCAGCACCTCACAACTTTTGCTATGTTATCTCATGGTCGTCATTATCTTTAATCAAGTTACTGATTGTTTCTACAATTTTTTTCTTTGGCCCACTCATTCTTTTTTGTTTGTTTGTTTTTGTTTTTTAACCCTTAACTTCTGAGTATTGGCTCCTAGGTGGAAGAGTGATAAGGGTGGGCCATGGGGGTCAAGTGACTTGCCCAAGGTCACCCAGCTGGGAAGTGTCTGAGGCCAGATTGGAACCCAGGACCTCCCGTCTCTAGGCCTGGCTCTCCATTCACTGAGCCACCCAGCTGCCCTCTTTGCTTTTTTTTTTTTTTTTAAAGAAAAAAGTAAGTATTTTCATGAAGTTCATTTTTGCTTTTGAGCAGCCAGGTAGCAAAGTAGATAGAGGCCTGGACTTGTAATCAGGAAGATCCATCTTCCTGAGTTCAAATCTGCCCACAGACTCTTCCTAGCTGTGTGACCCTGGGCCAGTCACTTAACCCTGTTTGCCTACGCCTTGGTCTATTTTTTCTTTTTTTTCCCTTCAGTTGCATTAAAAAATTCTCTTTAACCTTCCATTTTCTAAAAATGTTGAATTCTGCTCCATTCGTACCTGATTTGTCATTTTAATTGCTGGTGCGCAATAATAATGGTGGTGATGAAGAGGTAGAAAAAGATGATGGTGGTGATCAAAACAAAATCAGTTCCCTCATAGAGTTCGCTGTGTGTGTGTTATATCTTTTGATCCTCATAAGAAACCTGGGAGGAAGATACTATCACGAGGTAGTTGGGAGAAAAATTCATCAGGCTCAGTAAATACGAAGCGACTTGGCGGTGGCGATGCAGCTGGCAATTGGTGTGGCCACCAAATCGGCCGTCTCCAAACCGCTCTTGCTTTTCCTCCCTTCCTTGATTTCTTGGCATCCATTTAACCCTTGGTTTTCCATGGCTTTCGCTGTTCGGACACCAAGAGGCACAGGGATGTCCCTGTTCCCCAGAGCCTAATCAGAGCCGTTGGCGGCTTCCATCTGGCTGCTGTTGCTGTTGGGTCATTTCAGGCAGACCCTCTTTGGGATTTTCTTGACGACGGCGGGGGAATGCTTTGCCTTTGCCTTTCGCGGCTCATCTCAGAGATGCGGAATCTGAGGCGAACAGCTAGGCAGCGTCTGAGGCCGGATTTGCTCAGGAAGACGAGTCTCGCTGCCTCCCTCCCTCCCCCGTGCCATCTGGCCGCCCCGTATGCACTCGCGTCATTCTCCGAAACGTCCACTTCTTAAGTGTTTTCCCATTTCGGGGGGCTCGAAGAAACCCAAGTGACACGAGGATCAGACAGAGGAATCTGGAGCGTTTCGCCTGGAGAAGAGAAGACTCAGGGACACTCACGTGCTGACTTGTTCTGTTCGGCTCAGGAAGGCGGAGCAAAGGCGCAGATTGGCTCTTCCTGACCCGACTGCTCAAAGCACTGACGTCCTTGCCCGGATGATGAAGATGTTTGTCTCTGTGCGAATCAGCAGAAGGTAGATTGGCTCACTGCTGGCATTCGTGATCCACAGGCGGGAGCGGTGCCAGGGGGAAGGGACATCTGGCCGGGATCAGTTGGGCCCTCAACAGCACTTTCACAGTCTCTGTCACACCCACCGCCAATGCCTACCAGATCTGCCTGCCAGATGCTACCATCCCGTCTGTCCTAGACTCTGGCACGGGTGAGACGATAAAGTACCAGAGGTGGCCGTTCCATGCCAACGCCTGAACAGAACGTCCTTAGAACGTGCTCGGGGACTGTCGCCTTCCCCCAGTTCCATTGCCTCTGGTCCTCCATTCCCTTCCATCTCCCACCAGCACCACAGACACCGTGGCGCCCCAACGCAGGGAGCCATGTATGGGGGAGATCTTTCTCTATAGCGCATGTGCCCCCCCCGGAATCAGGGCTCTGGAGACCTCGACTCTGGGAAAGCCAGTGTAGGGAGAATCCTGGGAAACGGACAGCAAACGCAGATATTTTCATTCCCCCTCAGCTCGGAAGAGCTGGTGCGCCCCAAACGATGGTGAGTCCCAGGACCTCCAGCGTTCCTCTGCGACAAGACGTTCCACAGAAACCCCAAAGGCCCAGAGAGTAGATGCATTGTTTGTGACTGACTTCATTAGTCAGCTTCAACTCACTTCTTTTGTAGCCTCATTTGGGTTCAGCCAGTGGCATTCTACTCCTTCCCAAACTGGTCGTACTCAGCTTTATGCCTCACCTTCCATCTTGGAATCAACACTATGTATTGGTTCTCAGGCAGAAGAGCGGTAAGGACTGGGCTGGGGGGGTGGTGGTGGTGTTAGGTGACTTGCCCAGGGTCATATAGCTAGGAAGTGTCTGAAGCCAGATTTGAACCCAGGACCTCCCATTTTCAGGCTTGCTGATTGACTGAGCCACCTAGCTGCCTCCTAGGTCTATGCCTTTTGATCGATTGGTTCAGTAGAGTCAGGGCCTAACGTCTCGTTAAGCTACTTCTTTCAGAGTGGGGCGGGAGGAGAGATGGACCATCCATTCAGTCAGCCCTTATCCCGCACACAGTTGGTTATTAAGATGTATATTTAAGTCTCCTTATTCGTCATCATGACTTCCAGACCCTCTCCAAGGTTATCCCTCCCAGACTGAGGAAATCCCAGTTTGTCACTCAGTCTAGATCTTGGTGGCTGGATCCTCTGGAACCCCCAGGACATTCTTCCTTCTTTCTCGTTGAGTTCAGAGCCTACAACTTGTTTCATACCATGACAAATGCTTTATTGCTCTTTTTCTTACTCGCTTTTTTCATTCCGTAGTTTTGCTTTTTTTTTTAAGCCCTTCCCTTCCGCTTTGGAGTCAAGCCTGTGTATCGGCTCCAAGGCAGAAGAGTGGTGAGGGCTAGGCAATGGGGGTCAAGTGACTTGGCCAGGGTCACCCAGCTGGGAAGTGTCTGAGGCCAGATTTGAACCCAGGACCTCCCGTCTCTAGGCCTGACTCTGAATCCACTGAGCCACCCAGCTGCCCCCAATAGTTTTGCTTTGGCTACCTAGCCTGGAAAAGGGCAACACACTTGTAGATGCTTGTGAGCTATGGTTTTGCACAGATTGGGAACTATGGAGTATCTTGAACCCGTGTCCGCTTTTACCAGACGACCCCCTGTGCCACATGGCGACATCCCCAGCTGTTGCATTTGTAATTCCCCAGAACGCTGGAGGAGCTCGGCACATGTTGGATTGTAGAGTCGTTGCCTTTGAATTCTGGATACAGAAGAGGATCAATTCTGTGGAGCTGATCCTTACAAGACTGGTATCAGCAAAGCTGGACCAATCACAGGTCAGAAGTAAAGGGGCCAAGGGGGCAGCTGGGTGGCTCAGTGTATGGAGAGCCAGGCCTAGAGACGGGAGGTCCTGGGTTCAAATCTGGCCTTAGACACTTCCCAGCTGGGTGACCCTGGGCAAGTCACTTGACCCCCATTGCCCACCCTTACCACTCTTCTGCCTTGGAGCCAATACTCAGTATTGACTCCAAGACGGAAGGTGAGGGGTTAAAAAAAAAGAAGTAAAGGGGCCAGGGAAGCCAGGAGACTCAGTGGATAGAGAGCCAGACCAGAGATGGGAGGTCCTGGGTTCCAATGTGGCCTCAGACACTTCCCAGCTGTGTGACCCTGGGCAAGTCACTTGACCCCCATGGCCTACCCTTGACCACTCCTCTGCCTTGGAGCCAATACACAGTGTTGACTCCAAGACGGAAGGTGAGGGGTTAAAAATACTACTCATAGGGGTATCCAGGTGGCTTAGTGGATAGGGCAGAGCCAGGCCTAGAGACGGGAGGTCCTCGGTTCCAATCTGGCCTCAGACACTTCCCAGCTGTGTGACCCTGGGCAAGTCACTGAACCCCCATTGCCTACCCTCACCACTCTTCTGCCTTGGACACAGTATTGGTTCTAAGACAGAAGGTCAGGGTTTTAAAAAAAAGTCAAGGGGCTGGAGCAGCTGGGTGGCTCAGTGGATAGGGGGGAGCCAGGCCTAGAGATGGGAGGTCCTGGGTTCCAATGTGCCCTCAAATACTTGCTACCTGGCTAACCCTGGCCAAGTCACTCCCGCCATTGTTTATCTCTTTCTGTCCCTCTTGGAGCCGTTACTCAGTGTTATTTCTTGGACAGGAGGGAAGGGGTTAACGGGAGAAGTAAAGGGGCTAAACGCTGGCAAGATGGGAAGGTAAAAGCTCCTGGAGCTCCTTAAATTGAACGGCAGCCAATCCCTGTTTCCTCCGTGGGTCCAGCCAGGGCTTTTCACTCTGTCCTCGTTCACCAAAATAGAACCCTTACAGTGTTTTCGGAATGAAAACATCGTCATGGAGGTCGGCTGTTTACCCTTTAGATAAAGATCCAGAGGAGCAAGTTTCAGCTGCTGGTCGGGGCCGACGACAGAGACGACGAAGCTGGTATTTGCTGTCAACAGAAGCTTTCAAGGTCATCTCAAAGCCTGAACCTCAGTAACCTCAGCCCAGGGCTGTGCTTGTGAATCCCGGATGCGCGGGCGCCTTCTTCAGCTAGAGAAAGACCGGGGGGGCCCCGAAATCATTTAGGCTTCAGGAGCTTAAACCTGCACCAAAACTTTGGGGACGGGCGTCCCGTATTCCATCGGTAGCACTCCATTTCATTCTGCCATCCTCTCTCCTCGCTCGTGCTGTCTGCTGTCTGCTCGTGTCCCAAACAGAAGACAACTTGCATTTGTACGGGCACTCAAGAAGTGGTGTGTTGGGGGCAGCTGGGGGGCTTAGCGGATAGAGAGCCAGGCCTGGAGGTGGGAGGTGACTTCAGACACTTCCTAGCTGTGTGACCCTGGACAAGTCATTTCATCCCGATTACCTGGCTCTTACTGCTCTTCTGCCTCAGACCTGATACTTAATATTGATTCTAAGACAAGAGGGAAGGGTTTTTTGTTTGTTTGTTTTTGTTTTTGTTTTTTTTTTAATTTTAAACCCTTAACTTCTGTGTATTGACTTATAGGTGGAAGATTGGTAAGGGTAGGCAATGGGGGTCAAGTGACTTGCCCAGGGTCACACAGCTGGGAAGTGGCTGAGGCCGGATTTGAACCTAAAGGGAAGGGTTTTAAAGAAGAAAGCGATAGTGGACCAAGCGCTAAATGAGAATAAAAAGCTTGGGGTCCAAAGGGCGGTTCCAGCCATCGTTGGGGGGGATGAGCATGAGCAAATCATGTGGCCTCTCCAAATCGAGACGATAACGTCCTGTTCAATGGGGACGATGCTGTTTTCACGGTTCCGGGAAAAGCGTTTTGTAAATTTCAAGTGCTTTCTGGGTACGAGTCACTACCTCGTTTTTTTATTCATTGGGAGCTGCCGATTTCAAAAGAGGAGAAGTTTGACCCACAGTTGTAGCTCTCCAGAAGGCCAATGCAGACACTGGTAGATGGCTTCCGGGAGCTTTCCCTTCTTCTTGGACTCGTATATTTGCCACCTCCTGCCTCTCCCCATCCTCTACCACACACACACACACACACACACACACACACACGCACACGCACGCACACACACACGCACACGCACACGCACACACACATCCCCACTAGCTATGTGAGAAAATATCTCAATCCCAGGTTTTGGATGAAGTCAGGAAAGTCCTTGAAAGCCATCGTAGGAAGTGAAATGATGCCAAACAGGAAATCTGTTCCAACTGGCTGAGGGATTTCAGCACCCACTCTGGGGCCCATACTATGCAGGCCTTAAAGCAGTGTTTAGCTGGAAAGAGCCGGATTTGACACAGATTCCCCCCTAGGAATGGGGAGGGCGACTTAGAGATCTTGGTCAGGCAAGTCCAATAGACACAGAGTTGGACCTAGGATTGAAGAGGAGAAGGAAAAGAGAGAGATGTCCAACTCCTTCAATAAGCCCTAGCTCTTCACTGAAACAAACCATCTTTCTTTCTGCTTTTTTTGATGACTGAGATGTGGAACACAGAAGACTGAAAAGCTGAAAATGAGTAACCCAAGGACGGCGATGCTAAAGGAACTGGCGGGCATGCATGGGCCGCCTGCCATATATAGCAGTGGGGAAGAACAAAAAGAAAGTTATCTTTTTATTTTATTTTATTTTTATATTTTTATTTTGAGTATTTTCCCACAGTTCCATGCTTCATGTTCTTTCCCTCTCCCCCAAACTCCCCCAGCCCCCCTTAGCCAACGCACAGTTCCACTGCGTTTTATATGTGTCAGTGATCAAGGCCTAATTCCATAGTATTGATAGTTGGACTAGAGTGATCGTTTAGTGTCTTCTTCCCCAATAATATCTGCAGCAGCCCATGTGTTCAAGCAGGTGTTTTTCTTCTGTGTTTCTCCTCCCACAGTTCTTCCTCTGAATATGGCTGGTTTTCTTTCTCATAAATCCCTCAGCCTTGCTCTGGATCCTTGCATTGCTGCTGGTAGAAAAGTCTATTACATTTGATTGTGCCATAATGTATCCATCTTTGTGTATAAGGTTCTCCTGGTTCTGCTCCTTTTGCTCTGCATCAGTTCCTGGAGGTCTTTCCAGTTCACATGGAATCCCTCCAGTTCTTTATTCCTTTGAGCACAATAGTATTCCAAACCCCAGCTGATATCACAGTTTGTTCAGCCATTCCCCAATCAAAGGGCATCCCCTCATTTTCCAATTCAAAAAGAAAGTTATCAAGGACACACATCATCCTAAAGGACAGGGGGCAGTAACGTGGCAAGAGCAAAGGCTAACAAATGGATGGCCCAAGCCTCTCCCTGTCCTTTTTATGATACCAAGGAAGAGCTAAGCCTAGTCTAAGGCATGTTGTTTGATGGACTTAGGGAAAGCCATGGACAGGAGTCATAAGCTGGCAGACGCTGCTGAGTTCTGATCTCTTATAAAAGGAGCCATCTTAGTCAATGAGACCCCCACCTCCATTTGAGCCCTTGAGAATATCCATGCAGAAAAGGACTTCCCTGACTCTCTATGTAATCACTTCCTAGCCGATGTTAGAGTGAGAACTCTAATAGCAAGCGCACCATTTGTTCTTTTGCTGTCCTTAACGCCTACCTTGTATAGATTTCTTTGTGGACGTGCCATCTTTCAATAATCTGGTAAGAAGAGGAGCCCTTCAAGAGCAAAAGCCTTGATCTAATTAATTTTTAGATAGTTCCTTAGTAGCTAGTGTGAGACCTTACAGAACAGGAGCTCAGAAGATGTTTGTGGAACAAATTGGGTAGAATCTGAACTCAGCTGGATCCAACAGTTTAAAAGGTCTGGAGTTAAAGGACCTGAATTTGAATCCTAGCTCTTCTGTTTCCTGCCGATGCTACCTTGGGCAAATCGCTGCTCTTCCTCAACTGTAAAATCAGTGGGCTAGAGGGGGCAGCTAGGTGGCTCAGTAGATAGAGAGCCGGGATGGGAGACAGGAGTTCTTGGATTCAAATCTAGTCTCAGACACTTCCTAGCTTGTGACCCTGGGCAAGTCACTTAACCCCAATCGCTTAGCTTTTACCCTCCTGTCTTAGAGCTGTTACTAGGACAGAAAGTGAGGGGTAAAAAAGCTATTAAAACAGAAAAATTCCAAAAATCCATGCAGCGTGCCACAACAATAGCATTCTCAGCTCTTTAAAGGGACGGAGCTGGCGAGGTGGGGAGGGTGTCCTTTCTGGCTTGATCCTCGTAATTTTGCAGCATCGTTTGTTTTTGCTAGTTTCATGGTTGTCCTCTCTGTTTGCATTAACGTCGTCATGGTGTATATTGTCTTCTCGGTTCTGCTTACTTTACTCTCTGGGAGATTCTTTCCAGACCTCACTGACAGATAGGGACACCACAGTTAGTAGAGCTTTGGAGTCAGGAAGACCAGAGTTCAAATCCTGATGCTGACTGACCCTGGGCAGTTCACTTCATGTCTGCCTGCCTCAGTTTCTTCATCTGTAAAATGGAGATGATACCAGCACCTACCTCCCAGGGCCGTTGTAAGAATCCAATGAGGTATTATTTGTAGAGTACTTAGCACAGAGCCTGGCATATAGCAGGCATTTCATAAATGCTTAACAACTGACACACGGAATGACACCTGGATGTGGATCACCACTAGGATGGGAGCTACTGGAAAGATCTCAAGCCACTGAGACCCTGTTGACTGGACAGTAGAAGCTTTTAAGCCCCTTAGGCAGTAATATAGGAGTCAGATCATGGAGTCCAGCTGTGGGGTGGGGTGGGGGGTTTCCTCCAAGTATAATCCAAGGGCTTCTTCCTGAAATGGCCACATATGCAGAAAGAGACAATCCAGGGTTCTATTTATTGTTCTCTTCATCTGGGCAAGTTATCGTTTTTGTAAAGGTTCATCCATTTCATTTAGATGGCCGATTTTAGTGAGGGAGGTGGGACGGAAGGGAGGAGGGAGTCTGGGTGCAGTAATAAAGAAGTTAGATAAGTATCCTCTGTCCCCCACCCCACCCCAGCAAGCAGCAACCGAAAGATGAAATGACTGAGGAGAAATGGTTTGACCTTCTGAGCATCCTGATTGAGTAAGCAACACATGGCATTGCCTAAGAGATCGGGACCAAGCCCCTTCCTCAGTCTAGGGCCGGACCACACATACAGAGGGAGACAGACTCTTATTTTACAGCAAAAACAATCAAGTAAGATCAGTTAATTAAAAGGAAACAATACATCAGGTCATCTGATCTCTCATTGGAAGACTTTCCAAGTTGGGAGGGAGAAAGTGAACAGGCCTAATTCCCTGAATTCAGGAAAAGTAGCTGTAAACAATCCCAGGAATATGGAAACAATAAGTGATTGATCAGCATGGGGCCAGTTTTCAGAAAAGACGGGAGAGGCACAATGATGAGAAAACTCTTTACATCAGTCAGCCTTGGGATGGGAATGCCTTTCTGGTCGGCATCACCTAGATCCTTGATTACGGGTTTCCAAACAGCAGGTGGAGGTGGTCCAGTTTCCCAGCCACGTAGGGCCCGGTTCAAACAATGCTCCCAATTTCCACAATTGAACCAAGTTTTCTTGATAGAATTTGACCATTTGCTGTCCTAATTCCCTTCAGTCCCTACAATTTTCTCACATGTTTCAGAGTCCCAGAGATCCTTTTCTATATCCTGGAGTGACTGTGTTGACATTTGCACCAGTGGGTAAAACTGTTGATACCATCAGCACAATTCAAGGCAGTGGCAGCAAACTGGACTAGTTGTTCTCGTATTCTTCAAGGACGTGCACTTGCAGTTACAGCAACAAAAATATAAATGACAGTTTCACTTAGGAATGTCTTTGATGAAGCAAAAAATAATATTTATTTTAGCAAATCTCAACCCACATCTTTTTAATATTTTATGATGAATGGGGCAGCTGGGTAGCTCAGTGGATGGAGAGCCAGGCCTAGAGACAAAAGGTCCTAGGTTCAAACCTGGCCTCACACACTTCCTAGCTTTGTGACCCTGAGCAAGTCACTTGACCCCCATTGCCTAGCTCTTACCACTCTTCTGCTTTGGAGCCAATACACAGTATTGATTCCAAGACAGAAGGTGAGGGTTTAAAAAAGAAAACTCCCAGTGGGGTCATGAGGACTTGGACATGACTGAAAACAATGGACCAACAACACCTTGGCTTCTGGTAAGCCAGATGTTAAAGAGACTCCCAACGATGTCAAGTACTTGCCCCAAATGTGGCTGTTCTTTTTTTTTTAAAAAAAACATTTATTAATATTTATTTTTTAGAAAAGTTAACATGGTTACATGATTCATGCTCTTACTTTCCCCTTTGCCCTCCCGCCCCCCCCCCCATGGCCAATGTGTCATTGATCAAGACCTATTTCCAAATTGTTGATAGTTGCATTGGTGTGGTAGTTTCGAGTCCACATCCCCAATCATGTCCACCTCAACCCATGTGTTCAAGCAGTTGTTTTTCTTCTGTGTTTCCTCTCCTGTAGTTCTTCCTCTGAATGTGGGTAGCATCTTTACCATAAATCCCTCAGAATTGTCCTGGGTCATTGCGTTGCTGCCAGTACAGACGTCCATTACATTCGATTTTACCACAGTGTATCCGTCTCTGTGTACAATGTTCTTCTGGCTCTGCTCCTTTCACTCTGCATCAATACCTGGAGGTCTTTCCAGTTCACATGGAACTCCTCCAGTTTATTATTACTTTGAGTACAATAGTATTCCATCACCAGCATATACCACAATTTGTTCACCCATTCCCCAATCGAAGGGCATACTCTAGTTTTCCAGTTTTTTGCCACCACAAAAAGCGCAGCTATGAATATTTTTGTACAAGTCTGTTTATCTATGATCTCTTTGGGGTACAAACCCAACAATGGTATGGCTGGATCAAAGGGCAGACATTCTTTTATAGCCCTTTGAGCATGATTCCAAATTGCCAGCCAGAATGGTTGGATCAGTTCACAGCTCCACCAGCAATGCAATAGTGTCACAATTTTGCCCAAATGTGGCTGTTCTTGAAAATACTTTTTAATAGTGATGTTATTTATGTTGGTATGTAATGGGTTAGTATCGATATTTTAATGAATTCATATCTAATTTTTAATCAAGTTTCATTTTGAATATGGTAAACAACGGATAGAATCTATACACACAAAAGCTCTTGGAGGCCCTCAACAGTTTTTAATCGTGTAAAGTGGTCCTGAGGCCAAAGAGTTTGAGAATGGCGGATCTAGGCTGCCTCTACGGGTCAGGATATTTGCTTATGTTACCCATTTTCCCTGAGTGGGCAGCCCCCCCCCCAAAAGCCACGGCCTTGGCTATGGAGCCAGCCTAGATGTTCTCTTTCTAAACTGCCTAATCATTTCAGGAGGACAGCCATGGATACACTCAGGAGGGAAACCGTCATGTGCCCGGCTTCAGCGCCTCAAGCAGCTCCATGGCCACTGAGGTAAGTGCTTCTGAATCCGTGTTGACTTGCTGAGCAACCGACTGGCACGTTAGTTCCACAGCAATCAGGAAAGCACTGCCAGGCAAGCCTTTGTTAGGCATCCCCAGAAAGGCTCTTCCAACCTTACCCTCTGTATCGTGCAAGTCGTGGGCATCGCCCCAAGCTCCACCATCTTGCTCTTCTTTTGGATGGGAGGGATCTCGCTAGCACATTCACCCCGTCCTTTTGCTTTTAATGCCACAGCAGCAAAGATGCCTTTGGAGTGCGTTGTCTGCATTCAGGGTCCAAGACCTCGGTTTTAGTGGCCTTTTCGTAACCACTTTCACGGTAGGGTAACCTCTGATCATCTCGAAAGCCCACACCAGAAGAAGATCACGGAAATGATGATCATAGCTGGCCCTTCAGATGAAATCAAGTTGGATGCCCAGAGCCCCACCGCCAAAAGCCCCAGCACATGCACTTCTCTTAGCTGGCTACCTGACGTGTGTACCAATCGGTCTTGGACTGAGCTGACGTCAAGGCCTTTCTTTCATTGCACATGTGCATCAAGCTAGTCAAGCTAAGGTGCCAGGGAACTCGCACTCGGGGCCAAATGATCTAGTCTTGTACCCGAGTGAGTCCAAAGTCTCTCCAGGCCACTCTCCCAGGACCCTTACTCTACAGGGCCTTTGTACTTTGTCACACCCAGCCTGTATTCTTAGACTAGGATTTCTGGGCCTTGAGGTCCTAGATTGGAGACTCTACTCCCTGGCTCTAGAACAGCCATTTCTCAAACCACATGGCCTCCGTTGGGCAGGGGTGGGGGAGGAAGGAAGTCAGGAAGTAGCCCTTAGGCTTCTCCCCTGGCCACATGGTAAGTATTACCTACTGTGAGCGAAGCCCTTCACCCTTAGGTGGGCAGGCATTCAGGAAAAGGTACTTTTAAAGATACTACCAGCCGTGCGGCAGATGGAAGAGCTCTCCTCTCAGCCATCCGTGCTCAAGGTGTCCCCTTGATCTTCCACATGAGGGGTGCTACCCGAGGTGGTCTAGGCGTGTGCTCAGCCCCCATTTTCAGAACTTTGCCATCCGCAGCAGATAAGCAGGGCTGCATTTTGGACCTGTTGTCCATGTCTCCCTCTCCAGAAAAGTCCTAAGCAGAAGCATTAACCCTTTGAACCTCCATGACTTGAACCCCAAAAGGTTGTTGAATCCTTTTCCAGGGTTAAGTCAGGCCTGGAGATAAGTGCTTGCCCAGGGGCCTGGGCTAGTAAAAAAGAACCCCAGGCTATGCTCAATCAGCTGCCTCTGAGACTCTATGCCGGCTGGGGAGGGAGACAGGAGATGTTCTGGGCTGAACTCCCTCCTTAAGAGGAAGGAGAGCGCTCATGGCCCTTCCCCCCAATCAGAAAGGCAGAGAGCAATGGTAAGAGGCAGGACCAAGGCTGATGAGGTCCAATAACTGGTGGAGAAGTCCGGGAAGTTCCAAGGTAGGCAGGCCAGAGGAGAAATGAGATGTTCTCAACTGAGCCCACTGTTGAAATGGAGGGGGTACTGACAGGAACAAACCCCGGATGTGAAATTGGTTTAGAAAGAGAAACGTGTTAGTACAGACACAAGGGAACTTGAAACGCGAGCTTGGGAGAACCCCAAACAAGGGTGCTGCCAGTGGATCCAGGACATGGGGGCATCTCAAAGCTTTTTAGCCATCTCTAGTCTTCCTGGACAGTTCCTGGGGTTAGGACCACATTCTGGGGACAAACAAATCTCTAGTTACATTTCAAGACTCTCATAGTGAATGTTTTCGTTCTTCTTTTCTTTTCTCAAAAATGCTTACCTTCTAAGCCAGTAGAGCAGCAAGGCTAGGCAGTCAGGGCTAAGTAACTTGCCTAGAGTCACACAGCCAAGAAGTATCTGAGGTGAGATTTGAACCCAGGTCCTGACTCCAGACCTGGCACTCTATCCATTGTGCTAATAAGTCTTCCAAACAATATAATAAAGCATCCTTCCCATAATTTCCTCCTCTTAGATTTTTTTTTTCAAGACCAGCATTCTCATACTGGTGAAAGCAGAATTACAGAAGCAGAAAGCTGGGATGTGATATCAAAGGGAGTTCATTAAAATACTCTCGGGGTGGGGGGAACTAGGAGCTGGGCGGCTCAGTGGATTGAGAGCCAGGCCCAGAGATGGGAGGCCCTGGGTTCAAATCTGATCTGAGATACTTCTTAGTGGTGTGACCCTGCCCAAGTCACTTAACTCCCATTGCCTGGCCCTTCCCACTCTTCTGCCTTGGCACTGCGAAGAGCCCGCTCTTCACTCAGGAGGGTCTCTGGAGATGGGATGGCGTGGCGAAAAATGAAATGAAAACGAGCCAGAGTGGCAGTGGAATTGCAGAGGCTGTTCTCTCTAGTGCCATCTGCTGATTTTTATTTTTATACCCTTTTTTCTTTATGATCTCATACAGGTTTTGATTTTCCCATACATTCAAAATCACATGTTAACTTTGGAAACATCCTATGATTGACATTTACTAATTATCTTACTGTGGTTAAACAAAGGAGCTTGTCAAGAATTATTCATTACGGAATGGCTTAGTTAGAACTTATTATTTTCAGCCATCCGGAAGGTGCAAGAACATCATTTCCTAGTTAAGCATAATAGTTGATTATATTTTAACTAATTAAATCATGTATATTGTTACGTTATACTATTCATACCTATCATCAATCAAGAAGATAATTATGGCAGTTGATTACATCAAATAAGATACAATAATATCAGTCTGGTCCAAATTTTGCTCCCATGATGTTCTTTCATTTTCCTCTCTTTTTTGGTAAAAGTATGTTTGCTGTTCTTTCTGCTACGGGGTCAATAAGAAGGCGGTTCTGGAAGGGTGATTCTGGGCTCCTTTGTCATTCCCCTGTTTTCCTTGTGTTTCACTGTTTCCTTGGTCTGTGGGAGTTTGGGAACAAACCCAGGCCAGGTATTCTCTTGCTGGGGAATTTAGAAACTTGCTTTAACTCACTAACTGCTGGTTTATTGTGGGGATGATTCTAGGGGAAGTTTCTGTATTATGGGGGTTTGTTTAAGAGTTTATTTGGGGATAGTGTATAGTCTGTGACTGTGGTTGTTCTTGCCATGAGCCTGTATTGTTTTTCTGTGTCTTCCTGGGGCCGAATAAAGATACTGATTGCAATAGTTTCTATGCAAGTGAATGTCACTGTAAAAAGATTCACATAGGGGAAACCGAGGGTGGAATTTCCATCCTCCTGACAACCTGCTGTGCTGGATTGTCAGAGCTGGTGACGAGCTGTGCTAAACATCACGGCTTTGATGGCTTCCTGCATGGCACCAATGCAACGGCAGCATCTTCCTTATTGTCCATCTTCTCTAGCTAAGGCTTGAAATGATTCATTTAAGGAGGAGGAGAGGCCAGATCGGCAGCAAACTTTTCCCAATATCTTGGCTTCATAGAGATCAATTCGAGGAAGTCTTGGGGGCTCTAAGTTAAGGGTGTGCCATCGTCGTGAGCTTCACAAAACTAACAATACCGTGTGTCCTTCAGTGCCATAAAAGTTGAACAGACTTAGTAGAGCCATGATCTCAGCCATCCCGTAAGCAGGCAAAACTAGTAAGCAGACTCTTTAGGTAAACTAAGTCAGGTTGCAGATTAAATTGCCTTTAAAGGGCTCACACAGTGGACTGACTTAGAGGGGAGGTTTATACATGGCCAATGTTAGGGAGGAAACTTGGGTCAGGGAAATCTTCCCAGTTAGCCAGAGTAGCTGCCAATTGCCTGAATCACTCTTTGCCTTCCACCTGAGGAATGTTGAACATTATTGGCCCCGATTCCTGAGCAATTATTATTATTATTTAAAAGACCTTTATCTTCTGTCCCAGAATCAATACTGAGTATTGGTTGCAAAGAAGAAGAGCAGTGAGGGCCAGGCAACGGGGGTCAAGTGGCCTGTCCACAGTCACCTGGCTAGGAAATATCTGAGGTCAGATTTGAACCCAGGCCCTCCTATCTCTAGCCGTGACTCCCAATGCACCCGGCTGCCTCCTCCTGAACAATTGTAAGTGGAATTTGGGCATTCCCTTCTTGCAGGCGCACGCATGGACCATGAAACAAAAAAGCTGGAGCAATAGATCCAACAGTGATCATCAATATTCCATATTGTCAAGTCTCCTTCTAACCCACAGTTGATGTCCATTGAATCAGCTCGTTTCATCCCGAGTCCCGGCTATCCGATGTAGTTATCTGGTCCCTAGAAACATCTTCCCTTGGAAATTCTGCAATAGGTCTTGTTCTCAGGGCAGCTCTTGGAGGGGGCGGTGCTTCTAGCTCCCGCTTCTCTGGTTCCAAGGCACTTGCAGAGATTCCCTGGGAAACACCACTGAAGTCTGCCAGGAACAAGACTCCATACAATCTAGTACAAACTCCTAACTTTGGTTTTCCAAGAACTTGTTCATGTGGTGAAAACCAGCTCCAATCCCATGGAGCGAATCCTATTAACAACAGAACTGTAAGAAGATCATCGAATCAGGAACACAGAATTATCTGAAAGTGCAGAGAATTTCAGTTTTTCCTTCCTTCCTTCCTTCCTTCCTTCCTTCCTTCCTTCCTTCCTTCCTTCCTTCCTTCCTTCCTTCCTTCCTTCCAAAAACCCCTTGCTTTCTGTCTCAGTGAGAACTTTAGGACAGAAGGGCAAGGGCTAGATTAAGTGACTTGCCTGGGTCTGAGGGCATATTTGAACTCAAGTCCTCCTGACTCCAGGCCTAACTCTCTATCCACTGCACTACCTAGCTATGCTTTGGTCTTTCTATCTTTACTTGAACCCTGTACCTGCTATCCATAGACATGGACAATGCTATCCATAGGCCGAAGGAAGAATCTTTCAAAGCATCCATGAAGGCCCGACTTGGAAAATGAGCCCTTCCGTCTACTAATATTATAAGAAAGAGACTTCAGAATCAGAGGGAGAAAAATGGGATCTAAACATTTCTTCACAATTGTTATCACGCTACGTGTAAAAGATCCTTAATCTAATGCTGAGAACCTGTCGCCCCAAACCACTAGCTCTGTCGCACTATCCCACATTTGGAAGCCAATCAGACACAAGTTCTCAGACTTCACTCCCTTTGGGCAGTACATGACTTTCCCTTTGAATGGCGGACTATTAGCCTGAAATACGCACTCAGAACGATATGGAATTCCGGTCCCTAGACATTTTCCCTCAAATAGCAAAATTTCACTAATCCCAACTTGGGGCTAGATTCTTCTTATTTTTTCCTCAGGTTGCAATAACAGTTAACAAGAAGCACATATAAGGATATTTTTGTCATCCTTCATTTATCAATTAGGAATAATCGCTTTCTGAAGCCTCATCCATACAGTGAAGACTTGGTACTTGATTCCAAGACCCCAGAAGAATGCTGGCTGCCATAAGCCAGACCACCAGTATTGCCTTTTAACCCCTAAGACAAATGGCAGTCTTGGAATCTAAGGTCTGTCGTTACAGGATGTCGCCTCGATGCGTGCTATGCCAGGCACACTTTATTGTTTTCATTAGTGGCGACCAAACGATCTGTCATGTAAGACTTGACTCTAAGGAGGTTTGTAAGGCCTTTCCAACTTCATGACTGCTTGGGAGCAGCTTCTCTCAGAGTTAACGAGCTTTGGCGAGCTGGCCTAACCAGAAAGTCTCGAGGAACCTCAGAGAGAAAGACAGCCGCAGAGGTCCAGGGTACTTTTTTCCTCTCTTCCCAGTGATAAGTTTTTCTTCTCCATTGGAAAGCCGCATGTCTTCAATGAAACACTTTGTCGTTTTCAGACATTTTGACTCCATTCTTTAACAGCCTAATTCAGCATCTCACAGCATCCAGATGAAAGAAGAAGTTGGTTTAGATTTTAGTTGCAGCGCTGTCTGGATAGCATTTTTCAAGATAAGAGCATTTTTCTCATACAATAACTTCCCCCAGATCATGATATAAGAAAAACGAGAAGCCTGACGAGAACGTAAATAGTAGCAGGGATTTTAAAAACACAACCCTGACCTTTGTTTTGCCAGGCAAATAACATCGATTCCCTTGGATGCATTTCTGAATCCTCTTCTGTAGAAAATCACCATCTACCTATTTGCCATTCTCTACATGACAGTCTCATTCAGACAGATGCGAAGGGATTTGCTCAGAGTCACCCAGTCACCAAGATCGGATCGGAACTCGTTTTCCTGATCCGTGCCGTTTCCAAGCACATCCCTTCAATGCCAAGTATCAGATATCGTTTCCATTCAGTTCTGATTTACCGCACTATCCTAATAAGAGAATACATCTCACTTGAAGTGAGACCCACGTTATCATTTCTTTTTTGGACAATTTCCACCAAATCAAATCTGGATTTACAATCACTGACAGTACCAGGCAAAACCTCCATTTTCCCATGGGCTGCCAGCATCTCAGGTTATAGAGCCCACTGCTGTCATTGGCCTCACTTTCTATTTTTTTAACCCTTACCTTCCACCTTAGAATCAATATTGTATAACTGTTCCACGGAAGAAGAGCAGTAAGGTCTAGGCAGTGGGAATTGTGACTTGCCCAGGGTCACACAGCTAGGATGAGGCCAGATTTGAACCTGGAACCTCCCTTCTCTAGGCCTGGCTCTCCATCCACCGAGCCACCCGGCTGCCTCTGACCTCACTTTCAAAGAGTCATGACAGTGATCTTATCTTTGCATCCCTTTCTTTTTGAATACCACGAGCCTCTACGGCTTGAGACTTGTCCTTCTAATGGTCCTTCAAGGAAGGAAGGCTAGTATGCTCTACTCAAATAATTCCATGCTGCAAATTGATTTCTATAGTTCCAACTTGATAGAAGTCTGTCTGTCCAAAATTGCTAACAGGCATTTCTCCAAAAGAAAAAAGTTTCTCAAGTCCTTCATATCTCCATCAAAACGTTCCACCACCGGCTTTCCCAAACTCGAAAGCCTTGACTATCGTCTGGGTGAAGACCGTCTCTTCACGGTTAGTGATTCCGACTCCAATTTCCTTTAACTCTCCATCCATCCTTCTCCTCCTTGTTTAAACCTCTTGCATGCTGTTTTTCCTTCTATGCTTGTCGGACTTTGGTTGATCTTTGATTACAGCCTGCCAACTGCGAACTGGCCTTTCCTTTTGTGCTGCTTCTCCCCTTCTCTTTCCCAATCATGTCCCGGTCTAACATTTCACGGAATCTCTCCTGTACAGCTTTCCCGATGCCATATCAATTCATCACTATTCTTTTGCTTCCTAAGTTGCATGGTCTAGTTCAACTCGGGCGAATTGGCTACTAATTTCTGCCTAGTGATGCCAAACTAGCTTCAGATCTGCTTATCCTCTAGTAGGTGAAATCACCTTCTGCTATAACAATACATCTGTCACTCTCCAGGAAGTGGAAAGAGGCCGTGCGGTCTGTGCCTCATCTCGCCCCTAGCTTTAAACCTCCCCAAAAATTCCACAACGACGTTTTAGCAGTTACAAAAACCTTCAAACCGTAATTTGGAAATCTGCAGTAAAGATGTCATGTTTCAGTTCCAGTTTTTCGCCTCTCATTAGTTTCTATACCACAAATCTCTACAAGCTACGAAAAAGATTTCCTTCCTTTTCTTGATTGGCATTTTATCTGCAATCTCCATCTGGGCCAGAGTTGTGAAGACCGAAGCGAAAGAGAATCTCTTGCTTTGTCTCTTTGTCTCCCATTGAAAGTCTGATGAAAAAGCCAGCGAGAGTAAGTCCCTGCTTACAGAGAGCTGTTTTGAGACGTTGCTGGTCTTCTCTATCCACCTAAGTTTCCTTTATGTGCAGTCTCGTAGCAGTTTTTTGGGGGGATGAAGTGTTCCTCTTCAAACTTCATCTTGGGTGCGAGGAATTTCCAAAGTGGAAGCCCACCTCACTGCCTTCCAAATACCAGTTTCTCTCACCAATCTGGGATCCTCCTAAAGTGAATAAGCACAGGATTCAAGTCCATGTTCATCAAGAGTTTCTTGGTGGCTACTGACCAGTCATAGACTAAGTATCTCAGGAGGATGGAGGAGAAAGGCAGAAAGAGAAAGAGAAAGAGAAAAGGAAAACTGCCACCTTTTAATTTGCCAACTGAATTTAAACCAAATTTTCATTTGTAGCGGCTGCTTACCAAGTTCTTCAGTGGTCAAGTCAAGAGGATTACTCACTTGCCAATTAGGGCAGCCTAGGCTAATTCTAACATGCCAAGTCTCTCCCTAGGCCAAGCACAGCCTCTTAATTTTCTGGACATCTGGAGTCACGGCCTGGACTGGGTCCAACTTGACACAGGGGACTGCAGGGACTCACTAGATTCTTGGTGGGTTCCAGGTGATTCTGTATTGGTCAGTCCCTCCTGCGCTCAGTCCTTAGAGCCACAGAGACATACACAACTTCTGTAGTCTCTTTGGCTTATTCTGGCGACCACCAGGGAATTCCGAACCTGACACCATTTTATTGTCCATGAGAACTCTTATGGTGAAACTCTTATGGGTAACTTAAATATTACTAGGTTTAGAGAAAGGGGAGAAGGCGGACTGACAGGACAGGGCAACAGACTGGGAATAACCTTAACCTTTATTAATTTATCTACAATAGAACCAACCTCCAAATCTGAAGTTGTTTTATTTATATTTTTTAAGTTTTTATTTTGACTATTTTCCCATAGTTCCATGTTTCATGTTCTTTCCCTCCCCCAAACCCCCGTTACCCCCCCCAGCCGACACACAGTTCCACTGGGTTTTATGTGTATCGTTGATCAAGACCTAATTCCATATTATTGATAGCTAAAGTTGTTTTAGAAGGAAATTTGTGAAGTCATTTGGGAGAGAGAGAAAGAGAGAGAGCCAGAAAGGAAGTGTCGTTCCCTCCACCAGGTTCTGGAAGGTTTACATTCTACAGGACTTTGACAAAGGTTTCCACCCACGAGTTGAACACGAACTGTTTGACAAAAGTATCCAAGCATGAGTCACACAGGATTCGCTTGACAAAGGTATCCACACATGAGTCACATATGAATCACATATCCTTTAGTTAAGCAGTTTTACAGAAAGGGCAGCTTGAAAGTCCATGTGATTAAGCTAGATATGAGTAGATGTGAAAAAAAATGGGGGTGAACCCCAAACGCAAGTTTGAGTGGACCTCAAATAAGTCCCTGGGGGAGTATCCATGGGTGGGTTCATGACCTGGAGGACCCCGAGATTCAGTGTAATCATCTCCAACATTCCTAGCGAGATACTGGGGTCAGGACGACATTCTGGGTGCAAAGAGTCACGAGTTAGACTTAAACAGTATAACAACGAATACGTTTTCCATAATAGTGTTCTTTCCACAGAGGCTTGGAGTTCATGACCTCGCCCTCTGATCGGAGAGGTCGGGAGAGGGTGGTGATGAGGCGAAGGACCAAGGCTGAGATCTTCCTGCATGAAGAGGTTTTCCCAATAACGAGCTTCCTGCTCATGGTGGAGAAGTCAGAGAAGTCCCACAGTCATCCAGCCAGGTGAGAAATGAATGTGGGATGGGATTTGCTTGTAAATCTATCTGCTGCCAAGTTTTTCCCCCTCCTCCTTTGAGAGTTTATTTTGTAGCTTGTTGGACTTCTTTTTCTGAGATTGGGCTATTGAAATTCGTTATTTCTTGTTCGGGTATCCCAGATGTTTTGGAGTTGTCAGTATTTACACACTTTCAGATTGTTGGTATTATTGACACAGTCGGGGAGACTCGTTCCTAATAATGTCTGTTTCTTCATTTGTTGTGAATTCTTCTTTTTCATGTTTGATGCAGGTAAGTTCATTCTCTTCTTTCTTTTTTAAAACTCAGCTTAGCTAGTTGTCCAGACGGTGTTTTGCTGCCATTTGTTTTTAAGAGCTCCTGACGTTTTTTTACTAGATAAGTTGTTGGAACTTTCATTTTTATTCACTTCGGTTTTGATTTTCAGCATGTATAATGTGGTATTTAATTGAGCTTAATTAATACTCTTAATTTGTTGGGTTTTCTGGTTTTTTAGCTGAAGGCCCAATTTGTTGATTTGTTCTTTCTTTTCTTGCTCAGTATTTAGAGATGGAAATTTCCCCCTAAGGATCGCTTTGGCTGCATACCCGAAATGTTCTTGTTATCTCGTTGTATCATTATCTTTAATGAAATTTCCTCATTTCACGGATTCGTTCTGACCCCCTAATTCTTTAGGATTAAGTTATTTTGGTCTCCAGTTAATTTGCTGTCTCTCTTTCTGAGACTGGTCGGGCCCTCCTCCCGCCTTGTCAGTCACTGTATGGGGCAGAGTGGGAGAGGATTGGCTGAAGGAACCGCCCAGGAGTCGATGTGTACCATGAAAGTACCACGTCTTTCCACGTTCGGAGCTGGGCGCATATACCACAGCAGAAAAGAGCCAGGGCAAATGTGGCCCCAGAAAGGGCCCGTCCCCACGGGCAGCACCTGGAGCCCTGGAAGGGGCCCAGACTTAGGGTATCCCTGGGAGTCACCAGCAATGGTTTAGCCAAGGTCTTAAGTTAGATTTTCAATAGCACGAGTGCATCATGTTACCTGGAAATGTTGACACCATTCGTACCTCATTGGGAAAATGAGCAACAGAGGCGGCAACGCGCGATACAGTAGTAGAGGATCCAGACGGGATGGAGCCAGGCCAAAGGGTCCCTCCTGGGCTTGTGGCGGGTCAGAGGCCGCGGGTGGAGGTCGCTTGTTCTAGCTGTGGGTACAGGCAGTGTGCAGCTTGAAGGGGAGAGGGCTGGACGGGTGTGCCCATGGGGATACTCGTCGAGAGCGTGATGTCCAGTGCTCCGATGGTGGATGGCATTGGATTCCTGTGGTGGTGTTGAAGGTACTCTCTCATCCCTAGGCCTGCCTGGTAGGTAGGGCCAGGTGATCAGGAGAGAATTGCTGATACCCATCAGTGGGTAGACTCAATCTGTTTCCTTAGCACCTAATTGTGGTGCCATGGTTTTATCTGGCCACTGGAGACCTGGTTGGTGTGGCATGGAGCTTACTCTGCTGTTCAGTGGACTGCGGGCGATAGACATGAAGGTAACGGGGGGCGCATCGGGCCCTTTAAGGCCAATCCCATCTCTTCGTGTAACCTCAGAGTCTGGGAGTTTGTTCGATTCAATGTAAAGGAGAGTAAGTACCACCTCCTTCCTCTGGCCTCTACCCTTCAAATGTGGGCATTTGCTTTCTTTTTTCATTCTTATTTGAGTACTTTCCCCTAGTTCTTACCCTTAGCCGAGGCACAATTCCAAGTGTGGCCATTCTTAGGCTGGCCCCGATACTCCCTTTCTCCTCCCCTCAGGCATGCCTTTCCCTCCAGTTGCCATCTTTCTCTGGACATATGTTAGGGAAGGTGGAAAACAATGGAGGAGGGCAACATGATTTAACAGCCCAGCTTCCTCTTCCACCTTGATCACTGGCCATTGATTTGTTTGGCCTAAGACCAGACGCCACCCTCTCGAGGGACTTCTGGGTTTCAACTTTCTCTCCTCTTGGAGGCTCCACTTGGCTTTTGCCCTTCCCGCATTTCTCCCTGAACATTTCCTTGGACTAATTCTTTCCCTTCTCTGGAACCCGGTTTTCGCATAGTTAAAGCGAGGATAATGGGGCAAATGCTTTAGAAATTGGGAATATGATGCTTAGGAATTTGGTTGACCGAGACCTACCGAGACTCTACTCTGTGACTTAGAGTCCTTGAGAGCTGCTCCAGGCTCTGGGACATAATTATGAATAGTTTTTATTTTTTCATGATTAGGATCAGACAGAGCAGGGGCAGCTAGGTAGCACAGGCCTGGAGTCAGGGGGATCTGGATTCAAATCTGGCCTCAGACATTTCCCAGCTTTGTGACCTTGGGCAAGTCCCTTGACCCCCATGGCCTAGCCCTTACCCCTCT
This sequence comes from Gracilinanus agilis, assembly GCF_016433145.1. NCBI lineage: Eukaryota > Metazoa > Chordata > Mammalia > Didelphimorphia > Didelphidae > Gracilinanus > Gracilinanus agilis. The sequence goes on along the minus strand of NC_058136.1, from coordinate 74,330,349 downwards.
TCTGCCTTGGAGCCCATACACAGTATTGACTCCAAGATGGAAGGTGAGGGTTTAAAAACAATACCGTAGATGGGGCTAGGAGATCCCATCGTCTTCAGACCTCAGAAAGACGGGCACGACCTCTGACAGGAGATTGTTGTTGTTGTTCAGTTGGGTTTGATCTTTGCGACCACATTGGGGGTTTTCTTGGCAAAGATACTGGAATAGTTGGCCATTTCCTTCTCCAGCTCATTTTGCAGATGAGGAAACGGAGGCCAACAGGGTGAAGTAACTTGTCAGGGTCACCCATCTAGGAAGTGTCTGAGGTGAGATTTGAATTCAGGAAGATGACACGTCTTCCTGACTCCGGGCCCAGTGCTCTATCCACTGTGCCACTTAGATGCCCCCCGACAGGGCTAGGCAACCAAAAAGGTTTCTGGGGAGATCCTGGGGGTCTCTTTGGCTGCTGGGGGGAGGGGGAGGGGTGTGTGACTGTCTTTTTTTGGCCGGAGCAGCTCATGAGCAGCACCAAGCAAGTCATTGAGGGGTTTTGATGGTATACCGTTTGGAAGGACGCCCAGAGCGCTTTCAGCTTTTGCTGCTCCTTCGCCACTCTCTTGGCTCTGCCTGGGAGGGGTTTGGAGAGGAGGCCTCCTCCTTTTCCCCAGCCTCCACTGAAAACAGAGATCCCGGACATATTGGCCGACTCCGGGCTCCCGAAGGCCACTGACTCCTTTCCTCCTCGTGACAATTTTTCTCTGGTAACATGTGACCTTTCAACGAGACCCCGAGTCACGATACCGATCCTACGCGTGACAGCACGCACTGGAAGCCAGAAGCTGTGGCGCTTCTCTTCTCTAGCTTGAGGTAGCTGGTATCAGATAAGCCAGCTGAGGAGCCTGCAGTCCCCACTCTCAAACAAGACCTTCATTTTAAGACCTACCGTCTTAGAATCAGTACTGTGTATTCAGAAAGGGCTGGGCAGTTGGGGATAAGGGACTTGCCCAGGGCCACACGTCTAGGCAGTGGCTTCCACAGACCTTTATGAAGTACTGACAGGGACTGGCTGGGGGTCAGTAAGTGGGAGGTGACAGAGATGCCAAAAAAGAAAGAAAAAGAAGGTGAGTTGGGGGCACAGATGAAAAGAAGCGGCCCATTTGTTACTGAGCTCCTCCTTAAGTTCGCAGTCGCCAGCCGTTTATTGATGCGATGCCCACAGTGCTGGGCCTGGAGTCAGGAAGACCCGAGTTCCAGTGTGACCTCTGACACTTACCAGCTGTAGGATCCAGGGCAGGTCACTTAACTGGAGTCTGCCTCAGTATCCTCAGCTGTAAAATGGGGAGCATAATGGCAGCCACGTTCCAGGGTTGTCTGAGGAGAGTAAAATGAAATAAAGATTCCTGCATTAGAGCTTGAGCACCCTGACCGCAAGAGATTGTTTTTGCCTGTCTTTGTACCCCAGTGCTTAGCCCAATGCCCGGCACACAGTAGGTACTTAATCGAGGTTGACGTCACACACTTCAGACTGCCCGTGACAGAATCTCAGAGTGGCGGATATAATCCCTTTCCCCCCTCACCTTTGGGTGCTTAAGTGTTTGGATTGGTTGAGGATTGCTGAACTCGTCGTCGTCCATCTTCAAGGACCTTAGTCCTGGGGGGGGGGGCGGACAGAGGAGCAGGGAGCAGGGCAGGCCCAGAAATCAGGGCGAGCAAGTGATTTCAAGCGAGCACAGAAAGTGGCTTGTAGCTGTTCAGAGAAAAAAGGGAGAGACCCGACGAGGCAGAGGACGTTTTCAGGCCATCTCTGCCATGTCGGCCAGGTGTAACAGGAAGCCCGTGGGGATGGGTAAAGGGCCTTGGCCATGGCCCAGGTGGGGAGTGCAGCTGGGGCCCCGCTCTTGAGGTGAACTCCCTGGGGTGGGGGCATGGAGAATGAGGAGAACTCCTTGGCCTCAGGCTCCTCTTCTCCCTCTCCTTAACCAGAGGAGGACCAGAGAATCTGTACTTGCCCCTGAAATCTTGGCAGCTGATTGGCCGTGAGGAGTCCAGGATGGCGCCTGGGCTGGGAGTCTGAGGGCCTGGGAAGAGGGGAGTGCCCTGCCTGGGAACAGGGAAGTTAGGAGGAGGAAAAGCATTTGGGCAAAAGAGAATGAATTCGGTTTTGCACATGCTGAGTTGAAGGTGCCTCCGAGACATCCTGTTCGACGTGTCCGATAGGCAGAGGTTCGAGTTAGAGAAGTAGATCTGAGCATCGGCAGCAGAGAGGCGGTCATTCAATTGGTGAGAGCCAATGAGATCGCCCAGTGAAGCTGGGTAGGGGAGAAGAGGGCCCGGTTCCAGGCACCAGGTGCGCCATGGCGGAAGATCCAGCAAATGATACAGAGAAGAAGGAGCCCTCAGAACACGGAAGAGCCAGCCAGGGAAGAGCAAGGTTACAGAGTCCAAGAGAGAAGACGAGGGCACATTGCAGGGAAAGCGAGGATTGAGACGAGACCGTTAGACGCGGCCGTTGAGAGGCTGTGGGCAATTTGGGAGGTGCCAGTTCCAGCTGCCTGCTGAGCTTGTAAGCCGGACTGTAGAGAGTTGAAAGAGTAGAAGGAAAGGCAGAGGAGGTCCCTATAACGGACAGCCTTCTCGAGGAGGTTAGCCACAAAAGGGACGAGGGGTATGGAGTGGTGGCTGGTGGGCCTACACAGATCAAGTGAGGACATTTTGAAGCTGGGGGAGACACATGGGCATAATTGGAGGCAGTCGACAGGGAGCAATTGAGGATCGGTGAGAGAGAGAGTGGGGACAATCTGCTGGGGAAGATGGGATAGAGTAGGATCACTTATGCATGTCGAGAGACCATACTTGGCAAAAAGAGAAGGGAGTGGGGCAGCTACATGGCTCACTGGGTGGAGAACCAGGTCCAGAGATAGGAGGTCCTGGGTTCAAATGTGGCTTCTGATGTGTGATCCTAGACAAGTCATTAATCCCCATTCCACTTCTTCTGCCTTGGAACCAATACTTATTATTGATTCGAAGGCAAGGATTTTTCAAAAGAGAGAGAAGAGGCCCTCCTTTAAGTGGGGCGGGAGTGGAGAAGAAGATGGTGACAAAATGTGTCTGTGTGGCGTATGATGAGAAACAAGAGGAAAGGGGGATCTTTGGCAAATGGCCTCAATTTTTCAGGAAATAGGAAGCAGGGGTTAGGGTTCTCGGCCACAAGGGTAGGTAGGGGCCAGGGGTAGCCCTGGGAGGCGGGAAAAGGGATGAAAAGGTTCAGAAGAGCTGTTGTGGAAAGTGGGGAAAGGGAGGTAATGAGGGAGGTTAGGATTGCCTAGCAGCAGCGAGGGCCCAGTTGAGACCATGTGATATGAACTGAGTCAGCAGAGTTTTGTGATTTCCTCCACTTTCATTCAGCAGCATTTGAATAGGAGCAAAGGCCAAGTTCAGTGGTGGGAGTTCCAAAGCTGAGTTTGGTAGGGCCCGGTCTTCAGTAGGGTGCAGGGGCAAGACCCTCGGGGGTAGAGAGTTCAAATGCTTCACCGAGGGGTCAGGGTGGCTAAGAGAAGAGTGTAGATAGTACAGGGATAATATGTGGGAGAGAACTGAGGAGCTGAGGGTCTGAAGAGTCTGAGGAGGACCAAAACCAAGGGATAATAGAGTTGTAAGGCAGATGGAGGGTCCAGGATAAATTAGACCCGATGGGAGTTCAGCAGAGAAGTTATGTCCTAACTAACTGGGCTCCAGCATGAAGACTTCCAGGGCCTGCGGATTCAGCTTTTTCCAGGTGGGCTCTCTGGGTTCGAGGCCATTTTCCTCTGGACTCCATAAGTGTTCATTAGGTTGAGTCTGCTCATGAATATCGGGGGGACACAAAGAGAGTGGATCAGGAGCCATGACATCTCCCCCACCCCAAGCACTCAGGACTACCTGTAGAACCTTAAGGGGAGATGCAGCATCTGCCCTTCAGGGACCTGGCCTGCTGGTGCTAGTTGGGGTTGGAAGAACAGCTCCCAGGAATGCATGTGACATTTGGATGCTCTCAACGGATTGTCCCTGTTTTACACATAAGCAGACCAAGACTCAGAGAGATTTTGTGAGTTCTCCATGGCAGAGGTAGCATTCGAACCCACGTTTCCGCAAGTCCATATTCCCTCATTTCGTTCTTTGTTACCACACAGGCCCTTTTCTTTTCCTTCAAAAAAGTTTTACAAGTCATTTACTGCCGTCCCCCCTCTAATCTCTAATCGAACGGTTACTTCTGACATGGAAAAAGTTAAGCAAAAGTGCGAGAGTAAGGAATATTCCCCCACTTTGGTAAACTGAGGAAGGAAGACTGACCATGCTTGCCTCTGGAAGAGATGAGGTATCATTATAATTGAGGAGCTTGCTGGGCATGCTACCTCACCGCGCAGCTCCATGACATCTCCCAGTTGGTTTTAGGAACTGATGTGGGCAAAGAGGCCAACCCCTCGACGGGCTGCCTTCCAGCTCTACCATAGCTGGGTGGCTCTGAGGACCATGGAGCTGGCAGTGAAAAGGACCTCAGAGGCCACGGGTCCAGCCTCTTCCTTCTGGAGATGAGGAAACTAAGGCCCAGAAATGCTGCCCAAGGCCACACCAGGCCTGATCCTCAGGAGGCAAGTTTGGAACCTGGCTCTCTGACTCGGGACGAGCCACGGTTCTTTCTCCTGCACCATTCTGCAGACCCGCTGGAGAAGCCAGTCATCATCTCCTCCATTAGAGGAAAGCCATTAGAATGTGGCTTCTGGCTGTCTCCACAAAGGGGCAGGGGATGTACTTACTGGTGTAAGCACAAGACTCTATCAATGAAAAACCCCGGCAGGTCGGTGGCCAGCCCTGGAGTCAGGAGGACCTGAGTTCCAATCTGTCCTCAGACAGTTATTAGCCGTGTGACTCTGGGCAAGTGACTTAGCTCTGTTTGCCTCAGTTTCCTCATCTCTAAAATGAGCCGGGGAAGGAAATGGCCAGTGAGCCGCCCAGTATCCCTGCCAGAAACTCCCAAATGGGGGCACCGAGAGCGAAATCCGACTGAACAACAAAAGACGTGCCTATCCGTCAGGATAATTGCCCGATTTGAAAAATGAGCGAGTTGGAGTCAGCGACCTCCGGGGTTCTTTCCAACCCTGAATCTGTGGTCTCTTGAACCCAGACAGAGGGTTCCCTGTATCGGCTGGGAGAATATGAAGAATTCAGCTAAGAAGTTTGGACATAAGTTATGGCCCCTGAAGGACTCGGCCTCTCCGTTTGGGGCTCTCCCACAGCGGAAGGGCTGGCCCTGGGGCCAAAGATGGGCCGCTGCTGGGCTGGGCTCTCTCAGTCAGGTATGGGGCTCGACCAGGGACTCTTCCCCATCAATGTAGGGTTCCTTGCCTGGGATCCCAGAATCCTGGAGAGCTTGGGCCACCTTTCTGTCGAGTGCGAAAACGTTGCCATCTAGTGGCCTAAATGGCGTTCGTTCCGATCCAAACGCACGGATGGACAGGCGTTTATTAAGCGAGCGCCTAGTGTGTCCCAGGGACTGTTCCAGGTGCCGGGGACGCAGGCACGATGAGCGAAATGATCCGCACTCGTGAGATGCCTTGGGGAGCTGCCGGTGTCCTGCTGTCTTGAGAAACCATCTTGGGAGTGTTTGCTGTTCCTGATGGAGATGCTGGTCTGATGGAGAGGGAGGAAGGCTCCATTGGAGCCGCCCCAGCCAGCAGAGACTGCAGCATCCTGAAAGACTCCTGGACATTCGGTGGGCTGCGAGTTGGAGGGAGCTGCTCGCCCCCTCCTGCCTGAAAAATGAAGGCTTCCCATGGTGGAACGGGCATCCACTGGCCCTTCCATACTGCCCGAAGGCCTCCCGGGTGACATCTGGGGGGCCGATGGGGCCGGGAACACTCATTTCCTCCACTGGCTCAATCCCCCAGCAAATGAGGGCCTTCGGTTTTAGGGCTCTCTGAACCCCACTTCTATTTAATCTCTTAATCTGATTAGCTCTCCCAAAGGAACATTTACTTCAAAGGTATATATAGCAAGAACAAACATGGAAAGATTCGTCCCCCCACCCCCTACGGCGCTTTGCTTTCTGGGAATTTAGCTCAGTTTCTGAATAGCATTCATCCCACCACATTCCAAGGCCCAGGCCCTCCTTGGGCATGCAGCCCAGAACACTGGCTTCTGGGGGCTTTACTGCCAGTCTGGTTGCAACGCCAGGCCTAGAATCCGAGCTCCAAGGTCCGGGGGTCTCCTGAGACTCTGACTTGACTGAAACGAGGCCAGAATTGGAAGTCCAGGGCCACGGGGCCTATGGGAAAGGGGGAGGAGGCCATCGGCCACCCAGTTTCCAGCGCAATATCCTCCCTCCAGGTGGACTGGATCGTGCCTCCTCTCCAAGGCTGGAAAGAGTCTTCGATCAGAAAGGTCGGGAGATGCGGCCGTTCCATGGAGGGAGGCCAAGGCAGAATGTCTTCTCCCAGAAGCAGCTCCACTCTAGGTGATCTGGGCCTGCCCCCAATCCTTCTTCCGCCCACGTACGAAAGAGGAAGCCGACCACAGGGCCCACCTTTCACGTAAGCTTCATGGGAGCCTGCCTACGAAATACGATTTGAGGCGCTTCGAAAGTAGCCTCTCCTCGCTCCCAAATCCCACAGACTCTCTGTGAGGTGATGGAAAGGGCTCTGGGGTCTGCACCCGGAGTCCCCGGGCACCCCTCGCTTCTTCCCGTTTCTGGGTCTGGGCTCGATCACGAGGCACCCCTTTTTGCGAGCAGCTTGGCAGCCTGCGGCTGGCCCAAAGTATCATTCTTTCTTTCTTCCTCGAGTACTGATCAAGAATTGGGGCCTGTTGCTTGTTGGGGTGGTGCCAGGATCTTGTTGCCTTGGTGGGCCTAATCTGGACCCCAGGCACATGCCTACTGGCCGGTTTCTGTGGGAATCGGGAGCCGGTGCTTGGAGCAATAGCGTGCCCTGGCATTTGTTTGCCTGCGTCTGACCTTGTCGGGGCTGTTTCTTTGCCCTCCGGATTCAGGCACAGGTCTGGAAATGGAGCGCGAGCTCCCATTCTTGGCCGTTGGGGGCGCTAGTGGGGTTTGGAGGAGATGCTGATGTGCCGTCTTGTTGATGCCAGGCCCAGAAGTCCCCTGTTCTGAAGGCAATTGCTGGGTCTTTCAACATTTCAGTTACTCTGTCTTTCGGGTTTGAATTCTCTCCCTTGGCTTTCCGCCCTGCGCTCCCTCCTCCTTGGTGTGTCCATCTCCACTTCTTGTTGTCTTTCAGGCCTTTTCAGTCGTGTCCCGCTCCGTGACCCCATCGAGGGTTTGCTTGGTAAAGGTACGGCAGTAGGTTTGCCATTTCCTTTTCTACTCATTTCACAGATGAGGAAACTGAGGCAAAGGGGCTTGAGTGACTCAGCTACTAGGTGTCTGAAGCCAGATCTGAACTCGGGTCCTCCTGACTCCAGGCCTGGCTCTCTGTCCACTGAGCCACCCAGCTACCCAGACTTGTATGCCCCCTTCAGGGGAGATGGTGGCTTCCACTCTTGCTCTTCCATATCCGCTCTCCCAGTATGTTCCTCTTCCCCACCCTTTCTTCCATTCTTTCACGATCACCCAAATGAAACAGACTCGCTCGCTGGTCCTCTGTCAGATTAGACACCCTCCTCGACCCCGACGTCTCGGGGGAAGGGGGAGGGAGGCTACACGTGTTGTTTCCGCAGAGAAGAATGTAACAAGCTCGGCCTTGTCCCTTATCCTCGCCCTTGGATGTGCTTCTCTTGACTTGGGTGTTCTGGGTCGGCTCGGCTGCTCCCCACCAAGGCAGCAGCTGGCTCGCCCTCTTCCACTTTGGAGGCCAACTTTCCACAGCCTTTTCCTATCAACGCCTCCACTGGCCCCCAGGAGCCCAGGGCACGTGGGCTTGCTTTGGGCCGTTCTCTCTTCCCCCAGCATCCCCTTCTCTGCCAGGTCTCTTCCCCGGTCTGCCCGGCTTCTCTCCCCATCTCGCCCATCCTTTTGGCTACCTTGGCATCGCTTCATGAAATGCTGCTAGTGGCTGAGATCGAGGAAAAGCTGGAAATTCCACCGTCGGGGCGGAAGCACTTCAGAGAGGCATTAGTGGGGGCCAATTTGGAAGGGAGGGATTCCGGCCTCAACGTTGTTTTCTAGAGTCCTGTGGAAGGGCCGGAGAGGCTGCTTGTTCCCAAGAGGGAGCAGGCCATCTGCTTCCTGCTTGTTTGGCCCTTCTTGCCCAGACCCTGCCCCTTCCTTTCTGTTTTGGTTTCTTAACGGCACCTACGGAGAATTCTGTCTCGGGTTTAGCTTTATTTTTGTGAGCGAATGAGACAAACCAAAGCTATATGGAAAATATATATTATGTACAGGAATAGTGTGTGTGTGCGTGTGTGTGTGTGTGCGTGTGTGTGTGTGTGTGTGCGCACGCGTGTGTGTGAAATGGCAGTAATTGAGGAGATGTGCTCATAGCGGGGGCAAAGCGCCACGTAGAGAAGCCACCTTTTACCCGAGGCCTGAAGAGGGCTTGTGGACAGCAGGGCAGGCGCTGGAGCGGCCCACGTGGTACATCTTTGGAAGCAGCAACTTTCGTCTTGATTTCGCCTTTTCCCTTTCTCCAGTTCTACCTAGAAACAGGTTTTGACAATGGTTTCTGTCCGCTGTTTCGTAAGCTCCCTGGGGAGCTGCTTCAAAAGGCGAAATGTGGTTTGGCCCCCAAGGAAGGAGACTCTCTCTTTGAGCCTGGCACCTCTAGACACTCCCTTTGCTGATGACACCCAGGAGGTTCCTCCTCCCGGGGCAGAGGAATGGGCGTGGGCGTCTTGACTTCGTCAGCGATCCCTTGTGGCATGAGAGGGCAGTCGCTTCGTAGGCTTCTTTTTTCGGTCGGTGCCCCAGTAAACTTTCATGAAGCACCTACTATGTGCCAGCCACTGTGCTAAGCACCGAGGATACGAGAAGAGGCAAAAGATCGTCCCTGCCCTTGAGGAGGCCACGATCGAATGGGAGAGCCAACGAGCCAACCAGTGTTAACAAAGAAGCCAAAGACAGAATAGGGAGGAAATCATGAGCAGAGCGAAGGCCCAGAATGAAGAGGGCTTGGGAAAGGCTTCCGGCAAAGGCTGGATCTGTAGCTGGAAGGCACTAGGAAGAGAGCGCCCCAGACATGGGGCAGCCAGAGAGAGTGCCCAGAGTCGAGAGATGGGGCGGGGGGGCAGGTCTTGTTTGTGGAACAGCCGGGCCTCATTAGGGCCAAGAGTACATGTCTGGGAGGGAGGTATAAGAAGACTAGAAAAGGAGAAGGAGGCCAGGTTACAAAGGGCTTTGAATGCCAAGCGAAGGACTTTATATTTGCTACCACAACAGACAAGGGGCTGATAGAGGTAACTAGGTAGGTGGTATAGAAGAGAAAGCTCTAGGCCTGAAGTCAGGGAGAGCTGTTCAAATCCAGCCTGTGACCCCAGGCAAGTCGCTTCACCTCCGTCTGCCTCAGTTTCCTCATCTCTAAAAGAGGGATGCTAACATCCCCTACCTCCCGGGGTTGTGGAAAGGCCCAACGAGATCATAAGCGCACACAGTAGTGCCCCTCAATCTCTCATCCTCAATAGCGTCTCAGCTGCCTGGAGCCTTTCATTCAGCAGGGCCAGCCTCTTCTCAGCGACGTCCACAGACTCGGTAGACTGAGACCCCGTCTCAGCCCACTGGCCACTGTAAGAGTGGGCCGGGTGCAGCTAGTGACAGGCCTCGGCCAGCAGCAGATCACGTGTCTCTGGGTAATTCTGCCGGACGGCCATCTCTCTCGACCTAAAGAAACATGAGCTACCAGACGGTGGAAGCTGCTGGCTTTTGAACCTTGTGTTTTGAAGATTTCTAATCGTGAAAACCCATTTTGAACTAGAAAATTCTAAAAACGAACGTGCTTGGGGGCAGCTCGCTGGCTCAGTGGATAGAGCACTGGGCCTAGAGTCCGAAGGACTTGGGGTCACATGCGGCCTCAGGTACTTCTATCCCTGTGACCCTGGGCAAGTCACTTAATCCCATTTGCCTAGCCCTTGTCTGTCTGTCTGAGATTAATTACCAAAAAAAGAATGTGTTTAATGCAGACTGAACCCAGCTAAGAGGGCCAAGGAGTAGGGGGAAAGGGACACTGGGCCTGTGTCTATTCAGGCCACTGCTTACTGTCTTTGTGACCACGGGGGAGTTATTTTCCTCTTTGAGCCCTTCATTTCCTCAGCTGTAAAACGAGCACGATCTTGGCCTTTTCAACGACTCGACTGGGGCATCTCTCTAAAACGATGAGTCAATGAGGAGGAAGGGCTGATTTGCATAGGTGGAAGGAATTTCTTCCTGGGGAAAAATCCAGTTCTACAACGAAAACCAAAGGGAAAAACCAGTTCAGTGAGCCTGCTGCCCGTAGGTGGTAACGTCGCCAAGGCGTCGTCCCAGGCGGCCGTCATATATTGCAGGATTTCTCTTCTATCTTGTTTTGATTACGTAATTCAAGTTCAAGCATGATTCATAGGATAGTGAGAGCCTAATGAGGCTAATGTGCGGATCTCGAAGTTTTAACCGTATCGGACTATTAAAAATAGAATCCCGTGGCCTCAGCCACTTCCCAGCTGTGTGACCCTGGGCAAGTCACTTGACCCCCATTGCCCACCCTTACCAATCTTCCACCTATGAGACAATACACCGAAGTACAAGGGTTAAAAAAAAAAACTCTAAAAAAAAAATAGAATCCCGATTTAACCGAAAGCTTTGTTTATAGGGTGTCCCAAAAGTCTTAGTGCAGTCAAACTATGCTATTAAGCAATCTGTTGGAGGAGCAGGATGGAGTGGGATCACCTGAACGGGGAGAGGGGTTGGTAATTCCTCCGTGAGGAGTAAGGCGGCTTCATCATGGGACACAGGGGATTAAGGAAGTTCACAGTGAACGGTCTCCATTTTTTCTGTACTACGTGAGGCAGGTCCTCAGCTGAAAGAGGAGAGGGGAAGGAGGAGCCAGGGAAGGTTTGAGGCGGGATGAGGAGATTTGGAAGAGCTGCTATGGAGAGAGGGAGAGGGAGATGATAAGGGAGGGAGAGTATGATTGCCCGGCAGCAGTGAGAGCCCAGTTGTGAGACTGTATAACATCAGTTTGTAATGGACCCCCTCAGAATGCTTGTGGGATTTTTTCCCCACCTTCATTCAGCAGCAAGTGGGAAGAAGGGTGGGCACGATCCCAGGCTGAGCTTCCGGGGCACAATCAAGGCCAGGATAAGGGGGAGAGGGACCAGTGCAGAGTCCAGCTGGATTCTGAAAGTGGCGGGACAGGTAGAAGAGGAGAGAGGGGCTGATATAGTTATATATCTAAACCCCGTGTGTCCAGGCATCCGTGAATATTCACATGGCCCAGAAGGAAGTCCCGTATTTCCCTATAGCCCCCAGGATAGGGATACACGACTTCATCTAGAACCAGCATCTCTCCTTGGCCTTTTCCACTGTCAGACTAGCAGAAGTTTTAAGGCCGCTAAGCTTTCACAAGTCCTTTGCCCAATAAAACATTTGAAAGCCAGTCACGTATATCTTGGGTAGCCAGGATAGATGTCACAGTGCCCAGAGAGCTGGGCCTTTCTGGTCAGAAAGACCAGAAGTCAAATCTGGTCCGCGACCTTGGGCAAGTCCCTTCGCCTATCTGCCTCAGTTTCCTTCTCCTCAAAATGGAGATGATCCCATCCTCTAGCTCCTGGGGTTGTTGCTTAGCACACAGTGCCTGGCGCACGGTGGGTGCTCTAGAAATGCTACATATATATATATATATATATGTATCTTAGCTCTCAAATGGGAACAGCCGAATTTTGTTGCTTTTCCCAAATGAGGAGCGTTCAGTCTTCTATGACTCTTTGTGACCCCATTCGGGGTTTTCTCGGCAAAGATGCTGGAGCAGTTTGCTGTTTCCTTCTCCAGCTCGTTTTAGAGCTGAGGAAACTGAGGCCGGCGGGGTTAGGTGACTTCCCCAGAGTCACACGGCTGGAGTCTAGACTCTGAGGCCAGACAGGAATTCATGGAGATGACTATTCCCGACTCCAAGCTCAGCCCTCCATCCACTGTGCCCATAAAAGTGAAGGGCCCTGATCCGCGAGACACGAACACGTCTCCATTTGTATCCCGTCCCCTCTTTGGGGACGGAGATTGGCTTCACATCACCTGGAAGGTTGGGCTGGATTCCGGGATTTACAACCACCAAATAGCTATGCCTGAATTCAAATCCGGAGCCAATCAAACTGCAGGTTCTCCCTACCCAGCGATTTGTACTCCTTATAATTCCAAGCAGGGTCGCCATTTTCTCATGTTGCGAAAAGCTAGTTAACATTAATTAGATAAAAGGTATTTACGTCCAGTCCCTTTGTGTACAGTCGAGCTCTTTGCAGTTTTCTTTTCTAATTTAAGCACATCTTGGTGTAAAAACGAGAACTTCCTGTCCGTGTGCCCCTGGGCAAGTCACTTGAGCCCAATTGTCTGGCTCTTACCATTCCTCCATCTTAGCATGAACACAGGATCGATTCTAGGACCAAAGAGGCTTCTTTTAATTCATGATTAGACCTTCAGAAAATACTGTTTCAGATGTTCACATCTGTGGTTCTCTCCAAAGAGAAACAATGGCTCCTGTAAGGCTCCAGGCTAGCACAGCCAGATCTTAAAGTGTTACATATACCCCGCAGCAAAGATGAAATCTTTCGAGGGGGCAGGATAGAGAGCCAGGCCTAGAGAGGGGAGGTCCTGGGTTCAAGTCTGGCCTCAGACACTTCCCAGCCGGGTGACCCTGGGCAAGTCCCTTCACCCCCATTGCCTAGCCCTTACCAATACACAGGATTGACTCCAAGGTGGAAGGGAAGGGTTAACAAAAAATGAAATCTTTCAAAGTGAGCCTGAAGTCTTTCTCAGAGACGTAACTTCAGTACGAAGTCTTCCAGGTAGAATTTCCACAATGAGTCATTCAGTCTGTGCTCTGAGCGCACTCTTGCGGCCCTCCCGCGCCCTCCCCCTGCCACAGGCCCACTTCGCCTGTGAGTGTGTGTGATGGAGCTTCTCAGTCAAAACCAACTTCTTATCTGAGAACTTCCAAGGCCCTCCTTAGTCACCGCATTCTTTCAGCATCTCCTTTCACGGAGCCGATAAGATTTCATGACTTTAGCAAGGCCGAAGATCGGGCAACTTCCCAAAGGGCTTTGGGGATAACGAGAGCGCCGAGGTCTTTTGTTCTTCTCCCAAGCAATGAGTTATGATTATTCTAGATTTTAAAGCAAAATATGTCCAATTAAGCACTCGATTGGTTTTAACCATTAAGTTAGCAACAGTCTCTAGTAAGCGCGAGCTTCAATTCCGAGCCTCGTAAGAGGAGCTGATCTCGGAATAGCACAAAAACAGGACCGTCCGGGGGCCGTTGTGCAAATGAACGGCGCTGCTCAGGCAGCGGCTTCCCCAAATCACACT
>NC_058136.1:74271131-74303793 GCF_016433145.1 Gracilinanus agilis | reverse complement strand
CGGGGGCAGCGCCCGAGGGGAGGCCTCGAGGCCAGCCCCACAGTCCCGGGACAAGGCCGGAGGGCGCTCCAACGCCTGGCCACTAGGTGGAGGAAGACGCCCACAGCACCGCCGGCCTCCGGCTCCGTCCCTGCCAAGGCTCCCAGCAGAGCTGCGCTGGCCCGAAGAGCACATGGGGGGAAGGAGAAGGCCCTATCCCAGAGCCTCCGTGCAGAGGCCGGTGAAAGGGCTGGGAGGATTCGGAGGCCAGAGAGAGGAAAAAGAGACCCCAGGCCGGCCCTCGGGGAGGCTCCGCTGCCTACCTGAGCTGAGCACCGGCCCGGGGATGCCCCGAAGCCAGAGAAGGACCAGGCCGCTGGGCGTTACCAAGAGCCTGGCAGCAGCTCCTTTTTCTGTGGCAAAGAATCGCAGCGTGCCAGGACGCCCGGAGGCTGGCGAGTGGCGGGATGGGACGGAGAAAGGAGAAACAAGAGCCGGATCACAGGGGCCCTGGAGCGGCCGAGCAGGGCATGCTGGGGAGCAAGATGTGAGAAGACGGGAAAAACAAGCAGAGGCCACGCTGCGAAGGGCTTTTGGATGCCAAACAAACAGGATTTCTGTAGGATTCTTTGTTTTAAAACCAAGGCAGGAGAACAGGGAAGGGCTAGACAATGGGGGTGAAGTGACTTGCTCAGGGTCACACAGCTAGAACGTGTCTGAGGCAAGATTTGAACCCCAGACCTCTTGTCTCTAGGCTTTGTTCTCAATCCACTGAGCCACCCAGCTTCCCCCTGCGGCCTTGCTCTTGGCCAAAGCCAAGCACTCCCTGCTCGAGTAATTTGTTCCCTCCCGTGTCCTCCCGCAGACTGCCCCCTCTCTGTCATTCCCACTCTTTCATCCATCTCTCTTGCTGCTTCCCTACTGCCTGCACACATGCCCGTGTCTTCCTTACCCCCAAACCTCTCACTTCATCTGTCCAACTCCAGAGCTGGCATGGAGTATCTTTTAGCACTTTGTGCTGAGCACCTTGAGAAGGCCGCCTGCGATGGGACCCTCCACCTTCTCTGCTCTTCCTCTCTCCTGGACTCTCCACAGTCCGGCTTCTGCTTTCATCCTTCCGCACACCCAGCTCCTCCCAAAGTTAGCGGCCTCTATCTTAGCGGGCAAAGCTCCTTCTTTGCCGGCTGCACCCTTTGCCACTGCGCATGGCCCCCTTCTCTTGGAAACTTCTCTTTTTCCATTTCCATGACAGCCCTTCCACGGGGCCTCCTCTTCCTCGGCTGCCTGCTGCTTCTCAGCCTCCTTTACTGAATCTCCTCCCTGGTCATGCTGTTCCGCAGGCTTCTGTCCTGGGCGCTCTAGAGCAGTGATGGGCAAACTTTTTAAAGAGGAAAGGAAATGCTCCTCCGTCGGTCTGTTTCTAAGGCAACTCTTTCGAAGTTTCATTGGATCATAACCTCCTCGTTGTATTCATCAGATTAGGAATCCTGTCGTGTGGCCGGATAGAACATTTCAGGGGGCCGCAGTTTGCCCGTCACTGCTCTATACTCATTGACTCAGTGATCTCTGGGCAGAGCCAAGATGGCAGAGCGGAAGGAAGCAGGGCAGGGAGCTCCTGGCCCCAAAGTCCTCAAGTTATGGGGTGGGATTTTGTCGTATTTGCATGTCGGGCGAGCGTGATCTCCATCAGTCAGAATACTATCGCCCCGAAGTCGTGTCTGCACCATGACCACAGACTCATTCCAGAGGATTCCAGAGGACCAATAAGGAGACCTATTGCCGGCCTCCCGAGAGAGCCGCGAGGGACTCGGAATGCAGACTGAGACAAGAGTCTGGGGACGTCGTCGTTTGTCTCCATGGACTGTATGTATTTGCAATGGGCTTTGGGTTTATTTTTTGTGGTTGTCGTTCTTAATTGGGGGTTGAGTGGGAGGGTGAGAGCCCAGATCTTGGCTAATTAAAAGATATGAATCGAGATATAGATATATATAAACTCTCGTCAGCTGCCGTGGATTTCATGACCATCTTCCTGCTGGGGATGCTCCCATCTTCCTTTCCTGCCTCAACCTCTTTGCTGCCTTCCAACCCCCCCCCCCCCTCCAACTGCCTTTCAGAGATATCTCAAACCCACCATGGCCAGGCCAGAACTCATTCTCTTCTGCCTTATCCCAGCCTTCCCCTTCCCTGCTCCCGTCCTCCCGATACTTCAGAATCCCGACGTAAGAGTCATCCTGGTCTCCTCACTGTCTCTCGCCACTGTTGCCAAGGCGTGTTGTTTTCATTTTGTTTAGGACTAGCTCAGGGCCCTTCTGACATGATTCGCGGCTGAAAGCGAACACCAGACTGCAAAACAAACAAGAAGTCTGTTGAGAAACTACAGTAAAGGCTTTTCTGATCCTCACTGACACAAAAAGTCAGTCTGCAGCCTGCACACGATGGCCAAGAAGGCTGGCAGCATAAGCAGAGCTAGGCCAGCAGTGTGTGGGGCCAGGGTGACGTTGGCTCCACCCTAGGGCTCATCAAGCAGGGAAGAATTGTGCGACAGTGCCCACGGCAGGCCAGCACAGAAACCGAGGTGGCCCAGAGCCTAGGCAGAGACGGTCTTACTCCACCCCTGGGTGTAAGCCTGTCCTGCCTCTATTTTAAGCCGTTGTACAGAAGTTCAGCCCCATTCTTGATACCAACTCCAGTCAGATCTTCAACTTTTCACTCTCTCTTTCTATTCTTGCCATGGTGAGAATGGAGCCTCGGCGTGATGCCTTGAATAGAGTGCCAGGCCTGGAGTCAAGAAGACATGAATTCAAATCTGGCCTCAGATGCTTACTTGCTATGTGGCCCTGGGCAAGTCACGTCACCCCGTTTGCCTCAGTTTTCTCCTCTGTAAAATGAGCTGGAGAAGGAAATGATGAAGCACTCCAGTATCTTTGCTAAGAAAACCCCGATTGGGGTCATGAAGAGTCAGATATAACTGAAATGAGTGACTCCAGGCCTGGCACCCTATCCATTGTGCCACCTAGCCGCCCTGCTACTTTCTTTACTCTCATATTTATTGAAAAGGTTCCAGTGTATACATATTGCCTATAATATTGCTTTTGCGTCTCTGTAGATTCTTGTGGTATTAAAAAGGTCCCTCAATGCCTATATTTTGGAAGGTTTTCAGATAAATGAGTGTCATCCTTTATCAGAAGCATTTTCCTCCCACATCGACTGCCATGTGATATGAGAAGGCCTGGTTTTTAATACGATCAATTATGTTGATTGTTTTCCTAATGTTGAGCCATCCATTTATCTCTGTTAGAAATTCCATTTCATCATAAGGAATGATTTCTTGCATAAATCGCTGTAATCTGCAGAATTTTATTAACATCGTGGAGTAAATATTCATTAACGATATTGGGCTGCAGTTGTCCTTCCATGTTTCATCCCTTCCTGGTTTAGGTATTAGTGCTGTCTATATTCGTCTCATGAAAAGATTCCAGTAACTATGGATGTAGTTCCAAATTGCTTTCCAGAACGGCAGGACTAGTTTGCAGCTCCCCCAAAAGTGCACTAGTGTACCACAGAGTATATCCATTTCTCACAGACTCACCGATCCGATGAGTGTGACGTGATAGCCGAGAGTTTCTCAAGTCTGTGTTTCTATGTGCTTGAGATCATTTTTCATGGAACTATTGATAGCTCTGATTTCTTTCTACGAAAACTACCCACTCACATCAATTGGAGAATGACTCTTGTAAATTTTTGACTCGATTCACTATATATTTTAGACACGAGGCCTTTGTTAGAGAAATGTGTTGCATATTTCCCCCCAGGTTCTCGCTTTCCTTTTCATTTTATTTTATTTTTATTTTTATTTTTTTTATTTTTTATTTTAAACCCTTAACTTCTGTGTATTGCCTCCTAGGCAGAAGAGTGGTAAGGGTGGGCAATGGGGGTCAAGTGACTTGCCCAGGGTCACACAACTGGGAAGTGTCTGAGGCCGGATTTGAACCTAGGACCTCCCGTCTCTAGGCCTGGCTCTCAATCCACTGAGCTACCCAGCTGCCCCTTCATTTTAGCTGCACTGGTTTTTTTTTTGGGTGCAAAAACCTGTTCATTTGACACCATCAAAATGATCTATTTTACTTCCTGTGAACCTCTCCCTCTCTGTCTCTGTCTCTGTCTCTGTCTTTTTGTCTGTCTCTGTGTCTCTGTCTCTCTCTCTCTGTCTCTCTCTCTCTCTCTGTCTCTGTCTCTCTCTCTGTCTCTCTGTCTGTCTGTCTCTCTCTCTGTCTCTCTGTCTCTCTCTCTCTCTGTCTCTCTCTCTGTCTCTCTCTCTGTCTCTCTGCCTCTGTCTCTCTCTCTCTCTCTGTCTCTGTGTCTCTGTCTCTCTCTCTGTCTCTCTCTGTCTCTCTCTGTCTCTCTCTGTCTCTCTCTCTCTCTCTCTCTCTCTCTCTCTCTCTCTCTCTCTGTCTCTCTCTCTCTCGTTTTGTCAGGAACTCTTCCCCACCCAGAGCTCTGGTGGGTCATTTCCTCCAAACTTCACTAATTTGCTTTTTCCATCCCCCTTTGTATACAAAACAGACACCCATTTATTTTGAGCTTATCTTGGAAGATGGAGGGAGCCGTTGATCTCTGCCTTGTTTTTGCCAAATGCCCCAAACATTTCAGTTTTCCTAACAGTTTTGGTCAGATGGTAAGCTCTTGCCCGAATCTTGAGGTTGCCGTGCTCCCTCGGCCATCTTGTGTACCTAATCTAGTCTACTGATCAGCCTCTCCATTACTCAGCACCAAATTATTTTGACAATCACAGTTTTGTAGACTAGTTCGAGATTTGTTGCTGGGAGGTTCCCCGCCTTCCCGTGTTTTCCATTTTTTCCTTGATATTCTTAACCTTTTGTTCCTGCAAATGAATTTTGTTATTGCGTTTTCAAATCTCTGAAATAATTCTTTGGTAGCATTATCGGCATGGCATTGCATAAGGAAGATCAGTTAAGTAGTGTTATCATTCTTACTGTGTCGGATCAGTCTACCCAGGAGCACTCAGTGCTTGGCCACTTACTTAGATCTTGATTTGCGGGAAGAGCGCTTTGTACTTGTGTCCATATACTGTAGTTTCTGTGTGTCTCAGCAAGTAGATTCCCAGGCATTATGCTGTGTATGGTTATTTTAAAAGGCATTTCGCTGTCCATTTCTTCATGCTGGGTTTGGTTGAAAAATATACAGAAATTCGTGTGGGTTTGCTTTATATTCTGCAACTTTGCTGAAGTCGTTCATTGTTTTGAGGAGGATTCTCTAGAACCGACACATGTGCAAAAAGTTTAGTTTTGTCTCCTCTTCCCTGTGTTTGTTCCTTCAATTTCTTTTTCTTGTTGTAGTGCTACAGCTAGCATTTCTAATACAATATTGAATAGTAATAATGACAATGGACAGCTTTGTTTCATTCCTGATCTTATTGGAAGGGCTTCTAGAATTTTCCATTGGAAACGATGCTTGCTCTTGGTTTAAGATAAATATTACTTGCAATGACCCAGGACAGTTCTGAGGGACCTATAAGAAAGAAGCTCCCCACATCCAGAGAAAGAACTGTGGGAGCCGAAACACAGAAGAAAAACACCTGCTTGATCACATGGGTCGACAGGGATAGGATTGGGGAATGTGGACTCTAAACCAGCAGTTCCCAAACTTTTTTGGCCTGCCGCCTCCTTTCCGGAAAAAATACGACTCAGCCCCCTAGAAATTAATTTTTCTTTAATTTTAATAGCAATTAATAGGAAAGATCAATGCACCTGTGGCCATCACCGCTCTCCTGGATCACTGCAGCACCCACCAGGGGGCGCTGGCGCCCACTTTGGGAATCACTGCTGTAGAGGCTATATTACTATGTTCATTTTACAGATGAAAATGTACTAACTAAACTCTAAATGATCGCCCTACTGCGAATATCATTAATATGGAAATAGGTCTTGATCAGTGACGCATGTAAAACCCGGTGGAATTGTGTGTTGGCTATGGGAGGGGGTGGGAGGAGGGGAGAGAAAGAACAGGAATCATGGAACCAAGGAAAATTGTTCCAAATCAATCAATCAATCAATTAATTAATTAAAGCTTATCAAATAAAAATAAGATAAACATTACTTATCGTTTTAAGGAAAGCTTCATTTATACTTGTGCTTTTTAGGATTTTTTTTTTCAAACAAGAATGGGTGTGTTGTATTTTGTCAAAAGGCTTTTCCGTATCTATTTCAAATCATTTGATTGTTATTGTTTTTCTTATTAATATGATCAATTAGAATTATAATTTTCCTAATATTGAACCAGCCTGAATTCTTGATATAAATCCATCCTGGTCATAGTGTGTGATCTTTGTGATTTATATTGCTGTAATCTCCTTACTAGTCATTTGTTTAAAATTTTTGCATTAATATTCATTAGGGAAATCTGTCTCTTTCTCTCATTTAGGTGTCATTTCCATGTTTGGGGCAGAGAAGACAGAAAGATTTTGAAAAGACGCCTTTACCAATTTTTTCAAAAAGTTTATGTAGTATTAGAATTAAATGTTTAGCAGAATTCACTTGTAAATACATTGTCTTGAGGTTTTTTCTTGGGGATTAACTTTTGCCATATTCAGTTTCTTCTCCTAAGATTTAAGTGTTCTATTTCTTGTTCTATTAATCTGGGCAACTTATATTTTTTGCAAATATTCACCCATTTCATTGCTCCTGGTAATACCTTTTATTTCTTCTTCATTGGTTATAAGTTCACAATTTTCATTTTTGACACCGAGAAGTTGATTTTCTTTTATAAAAATCAAAAGTAACTGAAAGGGGTGACCCTGGGCAAGTCACTTGACCCCCATTGCCCACCCTTACTACTCTTCCACCTATGAGACAATACACCGAAGTTAAGGGTCTAAAAAAAAAACAGTAACTGAAAGGTGATATATTTTTTCTTGAAAACCTAGTCCCTCGTCTCATTTAGCAATTTGATAGTTTTTACTTTCAATTTCGTTAATGTCTCCTTCAATTTTCAGGATCTCTGATCTGTTGTTTAATTGGAGGGGAAGTTAAAATGTTGTTTTTCTGGTTTGTATTTTTTTTTGTTTCGTGCCCAACTCATCGATGCGTCTTTCTCTCTTTTATGATGTGGACATTTAAAGATATAAAATTTCCCCTAAATTCTGCTTTGGGCGTATGCCACAAATTTTTGGTATGTTATTTCAGTGTTGTTATCTTTAATGAAATTGTTGATTTCTTCTTTGACTCATCCATTCTTAAGAACAAGTTATTTCATTTTCAATTAATTTTTAAACTATACTTTGAGGTTCCTTTTTCAATTTAATTTTATTACATTGTGGTTATACGACGGTAGAGTATTTCTGCTTTTTTCCGTTGTTTTTAAGGTTTTTGTACCCTAATATGATCAATTTTTGTAAAGGTGCCATGCAGAGCACACGAAACAAACATATCCCTGTTTCACTTCTATTCAGTATTCCCCGGCAGTCTTTCACATTTAACTTTTAGAAAATCCCACTCATCTGCCCAAGTTACTTCTTATTTAATTAGTAGCTGGATTTACTGAGGTCTGAGAGGGGTCAATTCGAAGTCCCTCACTAGTGTAATTTTACTGTGTATTCCTCTCATAACTCTCAACTTCCCCTTTAAGAATTTGGATGCTACCCCATTTAGTGCATGTATATTCAGTATTGATAGTAATTCATTGTCTAGGATCTCTTATATCAAACTAGGTAATTTCTTCGCATTTCCTTTGTCCGAGGTCAGGAGTGCTGCCTCGATTTTTTTTACTTCTGTTGAAACACAATATGTTTTGCTCTAGCCCCATATTTTTACACTAAGTTTTTCTCTTCTAAGTGTCTCTATAATGAACATATAGATATGGAATTTCCCTTTCTAATTCACTGAACTATCCTATTCCATTTAATGGGCGACTTCACCCCATTCACCTTAATAGTTAGGATTGTTGTTTATTTCCGTCCCTCCTTTTTTTACACCAGGTCACTTCTCTGTCGTTTGTGTCGGATCACTACTTCTCTTCACCTACCCACTCTCTTATTTCCCCTCTTCTCCAGTTTTTCTCTTAACCTCTTTGCCTCGTTTTCTTCTGTTGGGCAAGATGAACTCAACTATGCCCAATAGCATGTGTTCGTGCATTTTCCTCTCCTTTAACCAGGTCGGATGAGAGTGAGGTTCGGGTATGGTCTTCTCTCTCCGTCATTGCTCCCTCCATCTTTTTGCATCTCATTTATACAAGATAACTCCCCATATATCCTCTCCCTTCCCTCCTCTCCCAGTATACTCTTCTTCCCCACCCGTCCATTCTTCTTTTGAAATCATGGAAACAATAATAGAAACACACCTCGATTCTCTGTCTAATGAGACTCCCTCTAAGACCCCTGATGATACTGAAGTTCTGAGGAGTTACATATATTCACTCTACATATAAGAACATAAAAAGTTTCATCATGTTTAGAACCTCATGGTATGTTTACCTTTTTGAGTCTTGGGTTTGAATGTCTAATTTTATATTCGACTTTGGTCTTTTCATCAGGAATGCTTGAAAGTCCTCTATTTCATTACAGATCTGTTCTTCCCCACCCCATGCGATTATGCTCAGTTTTCCCAGGCAGGTTATTCTTGATAGTAATCTTAGACCCTTTTCCTTCCAGAATATCATATTCCAAGCCCTCTGCTCCTTTATAGGCATAGTTGCTAAACCTTGTGTGAACCTGACTTTGGTGTCCTGGTATTTGAATTATTTCTTTCTGGTTGCTTGCAGTATTTTCTCCGTGACCTGGTAGCTCTGCAATCTGGCTAGAGTGTTCCTGGGAGTTTTCATTTTGGGATTTCTTTCAGAAGGTGATCAATAGATTCTTTCAATTTCTACTTTATCCTCTGGTTCTACAATAGGCAGTTTTCCTTTATAATTTCATGAAATATGTTGTCTATGCTCTTTTTATGTTCGTGGCATTTAGGTGGTTCGGTGATTCTTAAATTGTCTTTGCTCGATCTATTTTCTAGGTCAGTTATTTTTCCTATGAGGTATTTCACATTTTCTTCTATTTGTTTCTATCTTTTGACTTTGTTTTTATTATTTCTGGGTGCCTCACAAAGTCATTAATAAGCTTCCTTCTGGCCAATTCTGATTTTTAAGGCATTATTTTCCTCAATATTTCTGTACCTCTTTTACCAAGCCATTAATTCTTTCCATAATTTTCTTGCATGGCTCTATTTTTCCCCCATTTCCCTCTACTGCTCTTATTTGGTTTTTAATATCTTTTTTTTACTCCTTTCCCCATCTTTTTCTTTAGGTCTCCTAGAACTTGTGCCCTCCTAAATGTGCACTTTTCTTTAAGACATAGATACTTTCAAGTCATTTTCTTCTTCTAAGTTTGTGCCTTGAGCTTCACTGTCACCATAATAGCTTTTTATAATCAAATCTTTCTTTCTCTTTGCTTATTCTTCCAGCCTCCTTCTTGATTTGGTACCTTGTGTTACTGTTGGGATCTGCTTTTTTCTGGGGAGACGGGAGGAACACCTACCTGGAGATTCTTTTACTATCTCTCTGCTCAGCCTAGGGGCCTGCAATTTTTCTGTATTCCCAAAATGATCTCAGGAGAGGTTTGTTTACTGCCTCCCTGATCTAAGATCTGTAAGTTCCCTGATCCAGGTTTTAGTCTGTTGACTTGTGTGTGGTTGAATTTTCCTAGACTGCTACTGGTCCCAGTCACTGTTAGTCTTCTTGGAAGTCCTACAGGCTCAGAATGACGGAACTGCTCACTGTCCTTGGGTCCGAGACACTCCTGGCACATCATAGGTGATTGGTTATTGCACTGATGTATTTGAATAAAGGCTAGTACCGAACTGCTTCTCTGCTCCTGGGCTCAGACTCATGGCTATGTTTCTAGAATTTGCGCTTTGCTCAGTACTCAGCAGATCCCTACCCACTACAGACTGCTCCTCTTAGCCCTGGATCTGCGATCCGAAACTAAGCATTAGACAACAGAGTTGCCAGATGGCACTAGTTGTTGCACCTAGTGGCAATTAAGGGATCTCTTGGGATCTCTTTCTACTCTGGTGCTTTCTGTCTGTCAGGGAGCAGACCATCTAACGGTATGGTTCCAACACAAAGAGAAAGTCCTGAGATACTGAAGGAAGAAGTGGTCCATCCCAGGGTGGTAGTAAATAGGCTTTATTCAGATGGTTTAGTTGCAAGGCTAGTCTTGGGTGGTGGCAGGACAGTGGTAGATCTCTACAGTGTACCCAGACCTGGCCAGATGTTATATAGGAACAAAACCAAGGAGGCTTAGGGCCAAAAGATGGCCCATGACTACGTGGGCAGTTAAGATACGTTGGATGAGGACAGTTATATAGCTTTTCTATTTATAGTAACCCTGTGATCCAGATGTTAGAAATATGCCAAGGTCATGGTCTCATGCTCTTGCTTCCCTCATACCTCGGTGAAATTTTTTGATCCCCTTTCTTTCCTTGAGTTCCAGAACACTCCCTGCCTCCCCTGCCACCATGCACTCCTGGCCAGCCTCCATCCCGGTGTCCAAAGACCTCCCTGTCTTTCTTTCTAAGCTACCTTGGACTGAAAAAAAATGATTCACAGTGATTTTTATTAGTTTTCCTAATCAGAATTCAATGTGGATTGTTTTCTAGATTGTTATGGAGGAGATGTTCTGAGTGAGCTATGTGAAAATTTTTCCTCTCATTCCACCAACTTGACTCGTCTCCGAAAGAAGTTTATTTTAAACCCTTATTTGGTCTTCTGTTAGTTCATTAGTTCTTTTATATTTTTGAAGGTATTTCTCTATTTCTTCTGCTTTTTGTTCTGTTTGCCCCTAACTCTGCGTAACAGATTCTGATTTTTCTTCTTATTTCTTCTGGTCTTAATAAGATTTCACTTCATTCATTTGCTATTTTGTTCATTTGATTTCTGCCCTCTTTTCTGTATTTTCTTTTTTTTATTTTTATTTTGAATATTTTCCCCTAGTTACATATTTCATGTTCTTTCCCCCTCCCCCAAATCTGCCCTCTTTTTAATCAGATTGGTAAATGTTTTTCAATTTTATTCTTTTCATGTGCGCAAAGGGCTTTAAAAGAATGCACACCCTTTGATCCAGCCATCCCACTGCTGAGTACGTACCCCCAGAGAGATAATAAGGAAAAAGACTTGTACAAAAATATTCATAGCCGCGATCTTTGTGGTGGCAAAAAATTGGAAAATGAGGGGATGCCCTTCAGTTGGGGAATGGCTGAACAAATGGTAGTATATGCTGGTGATGGAATACTATAGTCATATAAGGAATGATGGCCTGGAGGATTTCTATATGAACTGGGAGAACCTCAGTGAACTGATGCAGAGTAAAATGAGCAGAACCAGGAGAACGTTATACACAGAAAGTAAAACATCGTGGAACAACCCAGTGTGATGGACTCTGCCACTAGCAGCGATGCAACAAGCCAGGACACTCAGGGAAGAATGCTATCCACATTGAGAGAAAGAACCGTGGGAGTGGATAGGCAAAAGCAAAACCCATCACATGGATATGTGGACATGCGATTTGGGGTTTCAGCTTTAAAAGATTTTTTTGCTCTATAGCAAAAATGATTAGTATGGAAATAGGTATCAAGTGACACCGTTTGTACGACCCAGTGGAATTGCTTGTCCACTCTGGGAGGGGGGAGGGAAGAGGGGAGGGAGAGAAACTGAATCGTGGAAACATGGAAAACTATTTAAAAATAAATTTTTTTTAAAATGTATTCTTTTCAAAGAACCATCTTTTGATTTTATTTATTGTTTCTTTATGTTTTGTGTTTGTTTCTGGATTATTAATATCTCCTCTTTGGTACCTGTTTTAGGTTTGTTTGCTTTGGGATTTATAGTTTTTTAAATGCTTTATTCATCTTCCCTTTTCCATTTTGTCTATTTATCTTTGTTAAGGGTATGGTTTTCCTCCCCTAAGGTTTGCTTCAGCTACAACCATCCTTCTTTGCGTAATTATTAATTATTTCTCTGATTTGTTCTTTGACTCACTCATAGGATCGCAGTCTCAGGTCTCCATTTGGATCAGCATCTATTATTTGTGCTCCTTGAACCACCTGCTAATTTCATTGCATTATGGGCTGCAAAAGGATATATTTCCTTTTTCTGCCTTTTCAATTTTGTTTGTGACATCTCTCTGCCCTCCCTGATAAACGGTCAGTTTTAATAAGAGTCCCAGCAGCCCCCTTTGTTTTTTGTTGGCTTTGTCTCAGGGATTTGCTTAATTCTTGAGTTTTCCCTTTTGTTTCTATTTCATCTGTCACGATGGTGTGGCTGTCTTCTGTCTTCTCGTAGCTCTGTTGTTTCCTTTATGGGGCAGGAAGGTAGTACAGTGGATAGAGCACTGCATCTGGAATCAGGAAGGCCTCAGCCCAAATTCGTCCCAGGACGCTTATTAGCCAGCGGACTGTCAGCACAGGATTTCCCCCCAGTTTCTTCAACTGCAAAATGAGTATCGTAAAAGTACGTACCTTGCTAAGTGATCGACAAATTTAGATCCTACAGCATTTGGAGCACATGCAGTGAGTATCGGTGCTGTTTTCTTGTCTGTGGTTCCTTTCAACGGAATGTAGTTTCTTGGTCATCCCCTTCCAGGTTTGGAACGCTTGATTCTGTTGGTCTCCTGCTTTCGGGGGTTCACTCGCTAGATAGCCGGTAAATGCTATAAGGAGCGATCTTGTAAGCTTGCGGGCGTTGTTTTCTTATACCATCTACTTACTGCTTTTTCATTTGATTGGACTGACTAATCGATTTCTCTTCGAAGTTGACAAGAGCTGGCTTCATCTTTTCCAGCAGTTGCCTCTCGTATTGTTTGCTCTTCCAGATTAGTACTGAGTTCCCCAGTTTCTTCCGTGAGAGGAACTCTCTTAAGGCGACTCTTCCCACCAGCTCGCTTACCCTCCCTGAACTCCCCTCCTCACTTTGCGTCCCTTTCCCTCCTTTTGGACTTTTGCACGTTGGTTTCTCTTTCCTGCTTGCTTTCCTTTAGTTATTAATTCGCTCCATCCTTTTCCCCTCTCCTGTAAGTAGTCAAGCAGGATCCCCCTTCCTCTCAGGCGTGGTGACCACCCTCCAGGCAAGTCACCTAACCTGCGTGCCTCCGTTTCCTTATCTGTAAACTAAGCTGGAGAAGAAACCACTACACGACTCCAGTATCTCTGCCAAGTGTAAGATTGGAATGAATGTTTTAATCCAAGTTCATTAAACTAAGAGAATAAATTATAGCAATAAATTAAAATAGTAAAATAATAAATTTGAATTAATAGGAATAAAAAGAATAACTCCAAGCATTATATTTTATAAAGTTTCTTAGTGATCACTTGAAGTAGAAAGAAAACAAAACTAAAAGAAATAGAAGTTCAGACCTGATTAGCTAACAGAAAGTAAACCCACGTGTGTAGACTCTCCTGCCTGGCACAAAGCCCGCTTTCCCAGCCACGATCAGGCGAAAAGAGAGCGAGGGGCGGAGCTACGGGAAACGGACATCCTCCCCTCACTAGCGCCTACCGTGAGAGGGAACACGGGAAGCTGGGATTTAGGGTTCTGGGGAGCAGATGCTAATCACACACAAGAAACTCCCCAGATGGGGTCACAAAGAGTCGGCGCAGCTGAAGCACCCAGAGGACCGACTAGGAGCTGCAGCGCGGATGCCATCGCCACTACTCCCCCTGGGCTTGCAGCCTGTAGCGGTTAACAGGAGACAACTTCAGCTGATGGCAGCCCTACGGGGAGGGGGTTGAGAGGGCCTTCTCTTCTGGCTGGGTCTCTGTGTATCGTTTTCCTCTTATGCCGGAGTTGCTGTAATGTGGCTCAGCCACTCCCGATCCCAGGAGCTGCCCCGAAACATGCCGTTCTCTCCGAACCAGTTCCACCAAACCTGAGCCATCTCCTCCCATTGCCCCATTCCTCCTCCTGTACAAGGGAAAAGCACCTCCGTGCAGCTGCTCTCCCAGTGGCGTGCTTAGCCTGGGTTTCCCCATTCGCCTTCAGGCTCCTTCCTCTCTGCTGAGTTCCCAAGACTCCCTCACCAAGCCATTTGTTGCTTAGTCTCCACTCTTTATTAAGAGTCTTTGTGACCAAAGACAGAAAACAAACGATGGAAGAATTGTATAGGGGAAGACAAAGAAGGAGTGGCCGGAAGGGAAGACGAGGGAAGAGGAGCTGCCCCACCCCCCACCCCCACCCCAGGGATCAAATCAAGGTCCTCGGGCGCCAAATCGAGTTCTCCGGGACACTGCGGCGTTTTCGTTTTAGGTGAAAGTCTGTCAGATGAAGGCGTCGGGTTTGCTGGCGACTTGGAGCTGCTTCTCGCTCTGCTTCACGTGTGAGTTTTAGGCTTTTAGGCAAATGCTGTGAGGGGCTTCGTCCATGCCGCTCCTGGGCAAGTTAGCCAAAGGCAGATTTGGGCCAAGTCCATAATGCTCTCCGCCGCGCCCAACTGTCCCTTAAGTGGAGAAGGCGCAAGAAGGAAAATGACGGCCGGGCTGGAGAGGAAGCAGAACTACAGCTATTTGTAGATCACCACTGAGTCGCCATCCTGCCCGCACCCTTTGTGGCTATTTGAGCGCCATAACTCCAAAGAAAGGGGGGATTCGGGTCGACAGCCTTCCCTACGTCTCGTTCCCACGTGCAATCGTAGAGTTCAGAAAAGGGCCTGAAATGCTGCCTTCGGGGGGCCTCGATCCCAGTGGGGTAACAGCCTGGGGGGACGTGGGACGAGATAATCCCAGATCGCCCAGATTCGTTTCTGGTGTACGCGTGCGCCATGTTGGTTAACGATGAGGAGGGAGCTGCTCGACTCTCCGGGGCTGCGCCATGACAAAATGCTCTGGTCACCCAGAATGCAATGGAAACGTGTGTGCGTCAATGTCTCTGGTGCAAGGCACGATCAAAGATATGGGCTAATGCTGTCTCCGGTGACCCCCTCATTTTATTCATGAGAAAACTAGACTCCAGAGAGAAAATGATTTGCCTAAGGACACAGACCTAGTAAAGGACTCCAACCCAGTATTCGCTTCAGTATACCCCAGCCCAGGTTAGCTAGGAGGCTCAGTGGGCAGAGCACTGGCCCTGGAGTCAGGAAGACCTGAGCCTCAGACCCATGTGACCCTGTTTGCCTCAGTTTCCTCATCTTTCAGATGAGCCAGAGGAGGAAATGGCAAACGGCTCCGGTGTCTCTGCCAAGGAAGCCCTAAATGGGGATGTGAAGAGCCGGAGCCGGCTGAACAGACCGAACAACAACATGCTACCGTAGCACAACGTGGTGGTCTCTCTGTATGACCGGTGAGGGATACTGCTGACGGTCAGGGATGGCAGATGTACTGGCGGCAGCCTATTAGGGACCACGCAGCGAGAATGACAGGAAGGAGACAGACCGCCTGGCTAGGAGAATGTTGTCTCCCGAATGACCCCAAATGCTGACCAGGAAGCCCCAAACCGAATGGGATAAACCAATGATCCAGCCACCTGGTCAAGCAAGTATGGAGTCACCAGTTCTGGCGCTCCGTAAGTTGACTTTGGCATCTCGAAGACTGCCACGGAAAGCACGTACGCGCGTAGCTCTCAGGAACTGGGAACTTATTGGATGGAAGAGCGGAGGGGCCCCTCGAGCTCGGTTAGCCTACTCCTCTCCGTTTGGAGTCAAGAAGGCGGGTTTGGGTCCCACCTCCGACACCACTGAGTCGGCTGACTGGCTCCGAGTCCCCGGGCTCTCAGAGCCTCGGTTTTCTCTTCTGTCAGATGGGAATAATAAATGCTTTCGTGTCCATCTCGCAGGGCTGTTGTGAGGAGCAAACGAGATAATCCGTGTAAAGTGCTTTGCAAGTCTGAAGGTGCCACAGAAATCTCAGCTCGTTATTTCCTCTTGAAAAGAGGAAGACTGGCCGCCTGAGGGGCGTTGAGTAAGAAGAGCACACTCAGTTGGGAAACACCAACCAGTAGCTATTGTGGGGAAGTAGGTTAGAACAGATGAATGAGAAGATCCACGAGTTATGCTTGTCCCGAGGCCTTCTCTCCAAGTTGTCGTTGGCCTCCTCTAAAAGGAGACGGTTGGCCCAGCCTCGTTCTGACATGACGACGACGACGACGATGACGACGATGACGACGGGCAGATTCCATCTGGGGGATGAGGAAAATGCAAATCCATTCAATGAACTAATCCGTAATACAGGCAAGAGGCCGTCCTTAGATCCGAGGGTTCAAGCCAGACCCAGCTGGGCCTGGGAACCCCGGGCAAACCAGTCAGCCCCTCCGTGCCCTCGGCCGCTTGCTAGAACTCAGAATTGCACCCAAGGCCGTAGCTTCTCCTCGTGGGAAATTCCCGGGACTTGGGAAATCACAGATCCAATCCCTGTCCTTGTTCCTATGATGAAGGCAACTGCATTGCATTTCCGAAACACAGGTGTCCCTTGCGCATCGAGGGGGCGAGGGGCACGGCGCCCCCGCCGTCTGGAAGAGCCACACAAAATGGCGTAGCTGTTCATTTGTGCTATTAAATAGGAGAATACGTGCCGAATATCCAGGGAATGATGTCTGTAGCACGACATACTTTTAGGCGTTTATAAGTTACTAACCTTTGAAGTGCACGTCTTACACGTCTGGCCTTTGTATGCTGGGTTCTTTGCACAAATGTTAACTCTGTACTAATATAATATATATTGTATACATAATAACATATAATAATATTATACGCGTGTGATATATTCTATATTTTATGTATTTCTGGGGTCCTCAGTTTTTTCTTGCGTCGTCTGCTGGCCTTCGCTGGCCCTCTGCGGCTTCTACGAAACTTCCCCCAAGTTCCCATTTAATTCCTTATACCAACCTGCAATAGCTGGAACTGCACCAGGAAAGCCGTGATGTGGAAGGGATACGCGTGGTTAGCTTTTGGGCAGAGAGACGGAACCTGAAGGACACGTGATCCATTTACTAATTGTTCTTTCTTAGCACACGGCAGCGGCTTTTGTGACAGCAGGTTCATTCGCCACACGTCCATGATTAACTGGAGATGGAAATGGGCCCGAATCTAGCCCAGCTGCCCGGGGATCTGAGGCAGTTACTGCTCCTAGTTCAGAGCTGGGAAAATGTCCCCAGAGGAACTAAGGCTATGCCAAGGGGGCTTGGTCCTAAAGCCTGATTTTAACTGAGTGCCCACATACCCAGAACTCTGCGAGGCACTGCACGCGCGCGCCTGTGTGTTAGGTTGGATGAACAGAGGAGACCCGGTCCCTCTCCGTAAGGAGCTTACGGTAGAGTTTGGGATCGAAAGGAAGGAAAATCACTGAACTTCAGTCAGACAGGACGCCGCTGGCTAGCTGGTCCAGCCCCGAAGTGAACGTGTGTGTCGAGTGACAGTCCAGCCTCCTCCACCACCTTCTCCGCTTGGGGCCGGTTGAAATTTCCTGACGTCAAGCCTGAATCTTGCTCTCGGTGATTTCCACTCACTGCTCCTCCTTCTGCCTTCTGGGGCCGAGCAGAACAAGAAGCCACTCGCTTCTCCACACGCTAGCACGGCCGTTTCCTAACGCTACTTCCTCCCGTCCTCACTGGCTCTTCTCTTCTCCAGGCTAAATAACTCCAGTTCCTTCACCCACTTCTCATCAAACCTGGATCCTAAGGCCTGAAGCACCCTGGCTCCCCTCCTCTGGGCCTCTCTGGCTTCTCAGTGTCTCTAAAGCATGCTTCCCGCCGCTTAGCCCAATTCTCCAGTCAAGGTCTGCCCAAGAAAGAGTCTAGGGAGACGCCCACCCTCTCACTCCTGCCACGTACGCCTTTCCAACCCGCTCTCCCTAGCCTTGGACTTGTCAAGCGGACTCTTTTCTGTTACCACGTCTAAGACTTGGCTCTATTCAAATTCATCTTACTGGATCCGGCCACTCGTCTAGTCTAGCGAGACCCTCTTGATTCCTGACTATTGTCCCATATGTCAGATCTGCAAATTTGAAGAGCACGGCAATGATAGAAATGACAACTTGCGCAGGGTCAAGTATAGACTCCCTAGCTATTTGTGACCTTGAGCTAGTCACTTAACTTCTATTCACCTAGGATGCAGCTGAGTGGCTCAATGGATACACGAAGACCTGAGTTCAAATCTGGCCTCGGACACTTCTTAGCTGTATGACCTTAGATAAGTCACATAACCTCTGATTACCTGACAAAAGGATCCATTGTATTCCATATATATCCTTGCTAAGAAAATCCCAAGGGGAGCAATAGTCCTGGACCCAACAACAACAACAAACTAACGTGTGTAGAGGTTGCTAAACAACCCACAGAGATACGGAGCTTATAATAATAGCCTTTCCCTTTGTGGTCTCTCCTCAGTAGGCTTCCCTTAATGATCCAAACAGAGCAGTGGCGTTAGAGGTTGCTTCAGGCTTAAGTGGAACCGAAGGGCTCTGAGTGCCCTGGTACCCTGCTGAGTTTCCCCATACGGTTTTATTAGCACTCCCGTGGGCTGGCCATCGATTGCTTTCTTATCAACCTTCTGGTTCTTTTCTTTTTTTTAAGCCCTCACCTTCCATCTTAGAATCAATGCTCTTTGCTTATTGGTCCAAAGGCAGAAGAGCGGCAAGGGCTGGTCAGTGAGAGTTAAGTGACTTGCCCAGGGTCACCCAGCTAGGAAGTGTCTGAGGCCAGATTGGAACCCAGGACCTCCTATCTCTGGGCCCGGCTCTCCATCTACTGAGCCACCCAGCTGCCCCTCAACCTCATATTTCAGGAGCCACAATCAAAGCTTCCTTTGGGGGAAGAATTCATTGCCTTCCGCCCACCTGTTAAGATATTGGGATCTGACTCTTCTCTCCCTTCCTGCACTATCTCTTTACAGTGACAGCAACATTTGGCACACCGCCGCGGTCCCGACCCTGCTCAGATTTGGCAGTCGATCGGCACCCATCCGTATAGCCATCTGGTGGGAGAAACCCGGCTGGTCTAAAGCCATTCTGGTGGGGCCACCCCAGAAGGTGGGATTCATTGTCCCAGAGGCATGCTGGGCCTAGGCTACAGCCCCGGATCCAGACTATCAAAACCATTTCCTTTATGAACTTCACTCTCTTCCTTGGGGAGCTCCTTGCAATAGGAATTCATCTTCCTGGGGCCAGACGTGTCTGCCCTCCCATCTGAGCCATCTCTAGAAAGAAAGAAACAAAGGGTACGCCCTCTCTGGAAGCCCCAGTCCATTTAGCTGGCACTGTAAAGGTATGCCCTCTGAGACCCCCCGGGCTAGGGCATCTGCCGCCCCGAGAGGCTCGCCAATGACTCCGTTAGGCCGCTCCCTCGGGAGCCGTGGCTCCAGGATTCCTCAGGGCTCTGTTGCAGCTTCTCCTACAAGTATCCCAGCTCCTGGGTGGAAGCTTGCTCCGTGAGCCGCCCTCAGATTTTCAAGGTTTCTCTTTATGCTGGCAGTCTACCAACGTATGCAGAACAGTCGATGCAGTCCAGAGTGCCAGGCCTAGCGTTTTCTTTGCCATCGTGGCTTGTCTCCTGTGGCATCTCTGGATCGGGGCCTGTTCGTGGTTAGAGAGGGCCGAGGAAAGGAACAAGCGTCGATATAGTCCAGGCCTTTCCCCTCCTTTTACAAATATGGTCTTGTTTGATCCTCACAACAACCCTGTGAGGTGGGTGCTGTTAGTAGGATCCCCATTTTACAGATGAGGAAACGGAGGCAGATGGAGGTGAAGTGCCTTGCCCAGGATAACACAGCTAATGAGTATCTGAGCTTGATCTGGGCCTCATTTCAGGCGCAGCCCTCTATCCATCGGGTCTGGAACTGGGGCTGCAGTAGAAGAGCTCTTATAACCAAGAGCCCCGGAAGTGAGTGTCCCAACATCCCATCCCTCCTTTCTCTCAGCTCGTCCCATCCTCCTGATTTTGCCACTATTAGGGACTTACTTAACACCAGGCCCTGTCTAGGGTGGACGTTGGGAAGAACGAGGCCCTTGGGAGACACTGAACAGGTAAGAAGAGGAGGCTTATTTTGCCCTGACACAGCAAGGGCCATGCAGCAAGGATCCTCTGGCTATCTCCCACCTCCACACGGTGATTCGCCTGGCCTTCCGAAATCTACATCTTTGGGACTTGCCGGGGACGGCGGGCTGAGACCACCCTGACTTTATGTTCCTTCAACTCAACTGAGCCTCACTGCAGCAAGGCAATCCTTTCATACCTCCTGAATGGCTTCACTAGGGCAGCTAGGTGGCGCTGCAGTGGCCTGGAATCAGAAAGACTCCTTCCCGAGTTCAAATCTGGCCTCTGACACTTCCTAGCCGTGTGACCTTGAGCAAGTCACTTTACCCTGTTTGCCTCACTTTCCTCATCTGGAAAATGAGCTGGAGAAGGACATGACAAGCCGCTCCAGTATCTGTGCCAAGAAAACCCCCCGTGGGGTCACACCGAGTCCGACATTGCTGAAACAAATGAACACCACCGATGGATTCACGATCCTGCCCACCATTTACACCCCTTTTTATCCCTTGTGGCAGCCAAGCGGAGCAGTGGATGGAGTGCTGGGCCTGGAGTCAGAAAGACCTAAGTTCCGATCTGTTTTCTGACAGACACATACATTATGTGTATGGTGTGTGTTAAACAAGGACTCCTTTCCCCTCCAAACTTCCACGGCTCCCCTCCTGCCTCTCAGCTGAGGGCCTTGTCTCGTATTTCCCTCCCAAAGCTGAGGCCATTTGTCTGCCCCTCTTCCTTATCTCCTGTCCCTCAGGTGCCTTCTGCCACTTCCTTCTCCTTCTCTCTTGTCTCACAGGAAGACGTGACCCTCGTGCTTGCCCTCCACATGCACAAGTGGTCTCCTTCCACGGCTCGGCCCCTCGCTCTCCCCCACGCTCTCACTCATCTCCATTCTCTCCCTGACCGTTGGCTCAATCCTTGCTGCCTCTCTCGCACGTCTCCCTCCCTTGATCCTCTCTCTCCACCCCACTCGTCATCATGCCGTCTCTCTCCTCTCCCTCCTCTTAACCTCCGACCGTCTCGCTTCCGACATCGTCAATCCACGGAAGGTCTCCTCTCCAGAGTTGGCACTTAGTTGCCAGTTCAGTCGTCCTTTTCTCTCTCTCGCATCCTTTGACGCTGTTAATCGCCCTCTTCTCTGTAGGCTTCCAGAACGCTCCTCTCCTGCCTGGCCGACTGCTCGTCCTCCTCTTCTGTCAAGTCTCCGTGCGAGCCGTGGCGACCAGTCGGGGCCGTCGCCCCAGTCTCTGCCCTTCCCTCTCGATGCTGCCTCACCTGCTGAATCCGTCAGCGCCCATGAATTCGTGATTCTTGGCTCCCGTCCCCAATGGCCGCCTGGACATCTCGCCTCAGAGATGGCCTGAGCTCAGCAAATCAAGAGCAGGGTTCTTTGTCTTTCCCCTCGAAGCCTTCTCCTTTCCCGACTCCCTCATTCGTGCCACGACTTCGTCCTTGACTCCTCGGCGCTCCCACGTCCGATCGGTCACTAAGTCCTGCTGGGTTTTCCCCTCGTTCCGTCTCTCCGTCCTTTGGAAGGCCCCCTGCTCCCCTCGCAGAGTGCCGCTCTGCTCTTTCGGTGCTCATCCTCTTGCACCTGGATGGTTTTTCCTGCGTCTGCCTGTCTAGACTCTCACCCCACGTCAGTCCGTTTTTCCCTCAGTTGTCTTCCCAAAGTGCAGGCAGGTCTGGCCCTGCCATCCCCTCTTGCCTCCAGGATGAAATAAATGTAAAATCCTCGAGTTGGCATTCGAAGCCTCTTAGGACCTGCAGGCCCTGTCTTTTGCCCCTCCATTATCCTAAATGCCTGGCACATAGTAGGTGCATGATAAATGCTTGTTGACGGAAGGACGGTCTGAAGAGACTTCACCAGCGTGCCCCGAGGCCCTAGAACGCCTGACCTTCCCAGCTGTGTACAGCCGAAAGAAGAGAGGAGGTCAGTGAGTGGTCCGAGGTTATCCCTACGAGTCACTACGGGTCAGTGAGCTGGGGAAGCTCCCAGAATTCTCCCAGCCTGGAAGGGAAGACAAGTCACGCAGGTCTCTAGAGAGGTCTCCGAGGCGGCTTCCTGCTTCGCACTATTCGATCGTCACATCTTGGCAAGCGGGCCGAGAAGCCGTGACTTTTCCCTCTCGCGGCTGACGTTGTGAGCCTAAGATTTTGTCACACGAGCAGCAAATTGGGAAGAGCGAATGCAGCTGAGGAGAACTTAGCGGCGGCCTTGAGCGAGCCGGCGGCAAAATCAATCTGGCCCGCTTAAGAGCGGGCGTCCTCGGTCTTATGCTGTGTCCTAGCCCGGCAGACACGATCCATAATCCGTGTACGTGACTGGTATTATCTTTCATGCGGCCAAACCAATGTTCCGAGGGTCAGAGGACGGGGGTGGAGAAGGGGACGCAGTTTCAAACCCTAAGCCTCCGGATTGCTCCAGAATCGGGGGTCCATGTTGCAGAATAACGCTGGGTTTGGTGCACTGAGGCACAGGGCAATCCGCCGTACTCCCATGAGGCCCGATGAGAAACGCGGAGGCCAGAGGAGCCGGCTTGCAGGGGCCATAAGGGCGATGGAACTTGCTTTGGACAGATTCATTGTCCATTTTGACTCGGCATCGTTCGCGTGCCTTGATGGACCGCGACGAGACTGTTCCTTTATGTGCTCACACAACTCGGGGGCTCCCTTCGCCCTCCTTTCTCTCTCCCGTCTAATTAGACGATGTCTAATCTGTCTGGCATTGCTGGCCAAGCCCTAACAGCCCCCCGTGACTAGACATGCTATTCCTCGGTGTTGCAGACTGGCTGCTCTCAGATTTATGATCCTCCCCCCCTCCACCCTGACCACTGCTGTTTGAGCCTATATGAAAGTGCCGAGTCGCCCCCCTGAGTCACCTTATGGACAGGTTTTTGTAAAATGTCTCTTTATTTCTGGCCTTTCTTCCCGTCTCCCTCTTGGAGACTCGGGTTCTCCGGTGGACAGTTGATCCGCCTACAAATCTTCTGCTTGCTGTGAGGCTCCGATGGCATCGGAGGGGCCCCGTATCCCGGAGGCCATTCTCAATCCTGCCAAGCCAAAGGCTTCTCCCTCCCCTGTATCCGCGGCATCGTCCGGGGGACCCTCGTCTCATCTTCTAGCTCCTTCGGGGGGAAAGATCACGGCTCCCGATGCCCCTGCTTTTCCCCACGGCACCCAAGGGCCCATGCTAGGGGGAACGGGAGACGCTTGCTGGCCAGGAGTTGTCCGGAAGCGTCTGCTTCTTTCCACTCAGCCCAGCAGCCTTCTCAGCCAGTGGACAAAAAGAGCTCGGCTTTTCCTGGTGCTCTTTAAAGAGAGGCTGCCGAGTCCAGAGGCAGAAGAGGCCAGCGCGGCGGTGGGAGAGCGTGAGTGATCCCGAGTCCCTCTGTGACGTCAAACACCTTCTCGTTTACCCATCACGGCTGCCCAAGGCTCTCCCAAGGAAGAGTCTTAAGACGTTCCGGTGCCCGCTCTTCTGGACACCAGGGGCATCCGGAGAGCGGAACCTCACAAACAGCAGGTGCTCCCAGGCTCGATTTCCAATGCTGAATGTAACCGGAGGCCCCAAGCAATAGGGGACCCTCTTCTCCTGCTCCTGAATGAGAGGCCAAAATGGAGGCGCTGAGAGTGGGAGGGAACAGAGTTTCTTTGCGGCTCCTGGATTCCCATTTCAAGAGAGAGGGTGGCCCGTCCCAACTTCTCTTCAGGGCAATGAAGGGAGAAAGAGACTCTGGGAAGAGGCCAGCTTGGAGAACTTGTCTCGGTCCCCAGCTTGTTGCCCTGAGGCCCCTGAGGACTATCCGACTCTTCCCTCTTAGCTGAGCTGTTACCTCACCCCCAGGGGGAGACCTCCTTCGGTCTGCTTTGTCTGGTGTACATTGTCACGTGCACGCACGCCGCCTCTGGTTTCTGTTTTTCCATCGACTTGGCTAAATGGGCATCTTCAGTATTTGCTACGTGTTCATTACGGAGTAGTTTTCCGTGGGAAGCCTCTAAAATGTGGCGCCTCCTTTTCCCTGCTAGTGAAGAAGGGTCAGAACCTCAAAATCATACCCCTTAGGCTAATCATCTTTAAGGATTCTAGCCCGGAACCCCTTCCGTCTGAGGAGAGCACGATGGTGACCACCCCTGGCTCCGGCCTCCTGCTTCCTCTCTTGGGAGAAATTGAAAAACCCCTCGGAGAAGGCGAAGGGGAAGACATGCCGGAGATGTCTCTATTCCTGCCTCCCTCTGAGCCACACGGTCCATCGTGCTGCATTCAAATGTAAAGCCATTCAGTCAGGCCACAAGCATTTATGAAGCCCTACTACGCGCGAAACTCTGAGCTAAATATTGGGAATGTACACACAAGTTTTTTAGAGAAGAGACAGTTCCCGCCCTCATGGAGCCTATGGTTTAATGGGGGAAACCAAAACACAGAATCTGAAAAGCTGGGAACTGGGGCGGACAGGGGAAGGGAAAAGGCTTACGGGCATGACTGAGACGTCCTGAGGACAGCCCGGCGAAAGACGAAGAGACGGCTGGCCTCGGGCCCCTCCTTAAATGGAGGCTCAGTCAGAGCGGGGAACTGAAGGGTTCTTCCAAGGTGTGGGTTTTAGGCTGAAGGGTTCGTCCAGAATGGAGAGTTTTCTGGGTCATGACGGAAAAGAAAAATGGACGTCTAAAGTCCTCTACTTCTAAGATCTGCCAACGGATTCTTTTTTAATGAACACAAATATTTCAGCATACAAAGAGGAAACAAAAAAGCAGATCCCATACATATGACACAAATCTATCTATACGTGGATACATATATGTTTACACATGTAGACACACATATACCTAGCTAGCACTTATGTCTCATTTTAGAATATTATCTCATTGTATCCTCACAACAACCCTGGGAAGTAGGTGCTGCTATTACTTCTAGTTTACAGTTGAAGAAACAGGCAGGCAGAGGTTGACTTGGCCAGGGTGGCACAACTAGCAAGCATCCGAGTCTGGGTTTGAACTCAGGCCTTCTCGACTCCATCCACAAAGCCACCAAGCTGTGCATAGTAGAGAGGTAAAAGCTACTATTGTGTAGAGTTTGTCGCTGTTCGACAGATCCATAATAGGACTGCCCTGTTCATCCACTCTCCTGAAATTCTTTTCTTTTCTTCTGTGTATTTGTTTTCTTCTTAGCAAGTCCGTCGCTGCCCACAAACTTGTTCCTTCAACCTCCATAGAAGATTCCCTTTGAAATATGTACAGTCAAGAAAAGCAAACCCACACGCCGGGCATGTTTGAGAGCGGCCGGCCTTGGCATCTCTCTTCCGGGGCAGTTTTCTTCTATTGTCGTTTTTAAAGCCGATACTGTTTTTGTTTGGCCACGCTCTGCGTCCGTTTTCCAGCTCTGTTCTTGGCGGCGTCATTCTCACTGTTCGATCTTTGCCTCCTTGTTCAGGTCTCGCCTTCTTTGTGTTATATCATCAAACCATTAAATTGAGTCGATGGTCCTATTTTTCATGGTGTTCCGAGCTGGATAGTCTCTTGCCGAGTGCTCTAATGTAATTCTTCACCTCTCGGTTCAGCAGTCCATTCACTGTCGAAGTCCTTGTGGCCACTCCATTCTTCCCGTGGCTCATCCAAAGCGGATTCCAGGGAGGAGCTAACCGAATCCATTTTGTTCTCCAGTGACCATTCGGCCGCGCGCAAGGCCGTCTGAACTGCAGGACCAGCTGCAACAGCTGGTTCTCTTCAGGGTTGTCTCTGTCCCTTTAATTAGTACCCAAAGACTTAATTGCCTGAGAATGTTCCTCAATCTGCAGGAAAATCTGAGCGCTGAATGGCCTCCTTTTACACAGTGATGGAAGCCTGACAAACGTCCCCCATCGTGCGGCATCATCAGCGGCCATTAGGAGATCTAGTCACTCTGTTCTGGAACAGAATGCTCTGGGGCACTCTTTGGCTAGCTGGGGGGGGGGGAGGGGATTCCAAGAAGGGCTGTTCGATCCAAGTCTTCATTTGTTAAGCTTGGAAGCCAAGCGCTGGGAGTTTATGGCATGATTAATAAAGGAGAGACGACATTCGTGACTCAGCTACAGTTTGCTTATTGTGCATTTCTCACTTCTGGTGAAAATGGGGTTGGCACGTGTTTATGACTGCGGAAGGATATCCTTGTGGCTTTGGGGGGTTGCAACACCTTAAAACTCCCCAAAATGGAACCTTTGGGAGATTTCTACCCAGACATGGCACTTCTCTCTTCCCTGAAGAGCGACAGATGTATTGTCTGAGGGTAAGAGAAGAAGACAATTTCACTGATCAGAGGACAAAAAGAACTGAGGCCAGCACCAAAGTTTTATCTCCCGAGATTCCAAAAGCAGAAAAAAAGGAGGGGGATGATTTTGCCGACTGCCCTTTCCAAATGTGTTTGGTGCAGAGGACGGCCTCGTCCAGCGATCGATTCTTCTCTCCAACTTGGAAGGAAGGAGACTTGTTTAAATCTGAAAGCATTTGGCAGCGAGCACAATGTAATTCCAGGAGAATGTTGTGCTTTGACATCATGTTCTTTTGTGAATGATTTAGTGGAATTTTAGTGCCGAGGTAAATTAGAAGCAAAGCCACTTAAACAGAATTAGAACAGACCGACTGTGTTTGCAGTATCTTCCTTGGGAACTTTTTACCTGCAAAATGAGGAAATATCTGCAAATCTTGACGTTCCGAGATCAGAGAAAAGGAAAGCGTTTTCAGTGCATTGGCTTTGTGTAATGAAGTTTGTGAGCATTTGCAGAGAAGAGACGTAGAAGCAAAAAGGAAGCTAGTTCTGTGCATGGCCTGGAATCTGTTGAGGAGATAAAAGTGCGAGCAATTGAGAAGGGAGAGAAGGAAGGTGAAGGGGGTCAAGTCAGAGGCGAGAAAGAGAGACTTTTGAAGTTTACAAGTCTTTAATAAAAGTCTATATAGAGGGGGGCGGCTGGGTGGCTCAGTGGATGGAGAGTCAGGCCTAGAGATGGGAGGTCCTGGGTTCAAATCCGGCCTCAGACACTTCCCAGCTGGGTGACCCTGGGCAAGTCACTTGACCCCCATGGCCCACCCTTCCCACTCTTTCACCAAGGAGCCAATACACAGTATTAACTCCAAGATGGAAGGTGAGGGTTTAAAAAAAAAAGAATATATGGGAGGGGAGCAGTTGGGTGGCTCAGTGTATGGAGAGCCAGGTCGAGAGATGGGAGGTCCCAGGTTTGAATCTAGCACTTCCCAGCTGGGTGACCTTGGGCAAGTCACTTGACCCCCATGGCCTACCCTTACCACTCTTCTGCCTTGGAGCCAATACACAGTACTGACTCTGAGACAGAAGGTGAGGGTTTTTTTAAAAGTCTATATAGGAAGCAGGCGATCAAAATGCCCAGCACAGGTCAAAAGAAAAGCCCAGAATTTTGTTCAGTGTGCTGAAAATGAGAAGTTATCCTATTTCACTTGGATAAGAAGAAAAATGGAAGATGTCTATCCAGGTCTCCAAAACTGGGAACCCCATTTGGAGATATGCTCGTTTCCTCCTCCAGTGGTTAAAGTTAGTTTAGAGACTTCTCATGATTTTAATTCTAGGACCTCGTTAATGTAGAAAAGTACCTGGAATGATGTCGCAAAATCATAAATTGAGGGGCAGTTGGGTAGCTCAGTGGATTGAGAGTCAGGCCTAGAGACGGGAGGTCCTGGGTTCCAATCCGGCCTCAGACACTTCCCGGCTGTGTGACCCTGGGCAAGTCACTTGACCCCCATGGCCCACCCTTACCACTCTTCCACCAAGGAGCCAATACACAGAAGTTAAGGGCTTAAAAAAAAGTAATCCAAAATCTTAAATTGAGCAATCTCGTCTCCGGCCTTTGATAAGATTAATTGGGGAAAACTATTGTGTAGAGCATGACTGATCTGTGCTCTGAACCGTGACTGTGAGGGAAGAGCAATTCCATCTTAATGAGTGCATTCTGGCCTCTCGATGCTTCTAGCGTAGAACGCCAAAATCGATAGATGAAGAAGATGATTTTTCTGTGCATTCGCCCGAACTATCAGCCGGGTAATAAGTTTCTTGTTCTGTCCATAGTACTGTTTTATGTTAATATTATGCTGAAATTGTTTGCACTGCGAGCTAGAGAAACCATCCTACGGGAAATACCGTTCGATTGAGAAACGACACCTCGAGGGCCCTGAATTTGGATCATTCGGAGATTGGCTCCTCTTTTGGTCCGGATGCTTAAAGTTAGGAACCGGAGCTATGGTTTATCAGGGACTTTTGTTCTTGGCTTTCAAAAACTCGAGTACTGAATTGGTTATCCTTTGCCTTAACATGGATCCTAAGGATAACTGCTTGGCTTTGGGTCAAAGTCCAAAGACCCTGTAGATTTTCATTCTCTATGAAATTCTTTGGGGGCCTGCCAGGTCTTCTGATTATTCGACCTTGGCAAGGTCATAAAATCTTACCAGCTGTGTCGGGGAAAGAGCTGTAAGAGCGCGCGTGACTAGTGCGAGCCTCGTAAACGCTAAGATCTGGATTCGCTTACTGAAGAACCGAGGTCTCCCCTTCTCTCTCACGAACACTCGACCCGAGCGGAAGATGGCTTGCCTGTTGGCTTACAATGGAAAAGTGATTTTGGTGATGAAACAGCCGACTCTTCATTATAAAATGGATGAAAACGGAACTA
Source organism: Gracilinanus agilis (assembly GCF_016433145.1). Lineage (NCBI taxonomy): Eukaryota > Metazoa > Chordata > Mammalia > Didelphimorphia > Didelphidae > Gracilinanus > Gracilinanus agilis. The sequence goes on along the minus strand of NC_058136.1, from coordinate 74,275,141 downwards.
GATGGAATTGCGCCTGCCATAGAACGGAGGGTTTTGCGCCTTTTATCCAACTTAGAACAAACAGATTCCCGTTTGAAAGATTTTCTTCCTTTTGGCCTGAGGGGAAGATATTCAAAGGGACCAAAGCCAGAGAGCCAATGCCTTGCAGAATTCTGAATGAACTCTATATTATACATTTATTTTCTGTGGAAAACTCCAGAATGTGAATATTTCCTTCATCCTTGACAACTGATTTTGTTATACCCTTACTTTCTATCTGAGAGTCAACACTAGGTATCAGTTCCAAGGCCTAGGCCAGTGATGGGCAAACTCTTTAAAGAGGGCCCAAAGGAAAGGAGATGCTCATCTGTCAGTCTGTCTCTAAGGCAACTCTTTCAAAGTTTCATTGTACAGTATCCTACTCATTGTATTGCGCAGCGAGATAGAACATTTCAGGGGGCCGCATCTGGCCCACAGGCCGTAGTCGGCCCATCACTGGCTAGGCAGTTAGGGTTAAGTGATAGCTAGGAAGTGTCTGGAGTCACATTTGAACCCAGGACCTCCCCATCTCTAGGCTCTATCCACTATTAGATGGTCAATAAATTTCTTGTTCTGTCCATAATACTGATTTATGCTAATATTATGCTGACTTTGTGTGTGTATGGATGCAGAAGTTTGGGGATTCTCTTGGAGCAGCGATGGGCAACCTTTCGAGCTTCATGTGTCAAAATTCGCCAAAAAAACGAGCCTACCTCGGGTGGTGCATCACTGTGAGAAAAACAACATTTCACGATATTTATAGTTTAAATAACAAAAATGTATCATTGTACTATAGAACTGTATTTAATCAAGCAAAATAGGCAAACGAATAGAGGTCGAATTGCCATCTAGAGTGCAGAGTGTCTACACTCCTCTACAGCCAATGTTTCATCCTCGGCACGCGGCCCCGTCCTTCTCCGTATGCGGCCACGTGCTGCAGTGTGTCATCGAAAATGGTTACGCGTGTCAGCACAGGTTTGCCATCACCGTCTTAGAAAGAACGTGTCTGTCCTCGGCGCATACCAGCGATACATCTTTAGAAGCTCTTTGCCATTTCTTTTTAACTGAACACAAGGGAGAAGCGCCCGAATCCTAACTTGCCATGTTACTGAAATCTCATGAGACTATCATCTGATTGACTCTGAGCTTTGAATTAAGGTATAATTGTTTGAATGACTGTTAATGTGGTGCTTCACTGTACTAGGGAAATGCCATGAGCTGCTCAAAGGGAGTTTGATCTGAGAAATTCTGCAGGTGGATGTAGATGACTGGAAAGGGCGAGAAGATGGCTTTATGGAGGCCTGACTCAGTTTCTCCATTGTGTGACTTCCTTTCTGAACAGGAAAGTTCTGATCCTGATCTTGTTTGATCTGAGCCCGGCTATGATACTCTTGAACGAAACAGAAATCCGTGGCCATGATTGGCTGTTCCAAAAAGTTATCTGTGACTTTTTGGCTGCAACCCAGCAGAGCTACGGGCATTTTGTTCTGCTGTATCTGTGGAGATGAGTCTGTGCCTTTAGGTCTGGACCTGAGGAAGCCATCTCATCTCCCTGGTGTTACCACCGTGTACTTCCTTCCTCTTTTCATAGCAAAATTCTCTGCTGACCACAGCAGGAGAACTTGTAAATGTTTTGTTTTAATAAATCTCATTCACTTCAATCATTCAATAAACATTGATCAGTTAGCTACTACGCGCCGGGCACTAAGCTCCGTGCTGGGGATACAAACAAGAAAAAGAAAGACCTTCCCTGCCTTCGAGGAGCTCACAGTCTTGGGGCGGACAAGAAATAACAGGAAGCGGGAAAGTGGAGGCAGGGAGGGGCGAGGGGGAACACCAAGGGCATGTTGTTCCATGGAGTTAAAGCCGAGCAGAGGTGTGGATGGAAAGTGGAGAGTTAACTGGAAGGTCCAGCTCCCGGCCCTCAACCAAGAAAGGCTTCGAGAGTTTAGTCCTTGGCCCTCCGACCCTGCTGAGTATCCAAAGTTGTGCTAAATAGCCCCGTGATGAGGTTTCTGGTGATCCTCTTCTTCTGGGAAGGACATCGTGTTCCTGGGAGTTGGAGCTAAGCAGAGCCAAAGATCAAGAGGGGAGAGTGTTGTTCCAGCCATCGAAGCATCTCTGAGGCACTCTAGTGAGACGTGCACGGCTGGGAAGAACTTTGCTGTCGTTTTTGCTCTTCCACATCTGTTTTAACTTCCTGGCACGGGCAAGCAGGACGGATCAGGTCTTAGCCGCGCCATCTCTTTGTGCATTGCTTTAATAGTTGTAAACTCACACGGAAGATTATGCTCTTATAGTATCACGTTCTTTCCGAATGCAAAAACAGGTTCCCAAAGGGATTATCCGACAAATACTGGGTGTGGGGGGTGCTGCTAACTAGGGAGGACTAGCAACTCTGCGGTGAGGGCCCTCTTCAGGGCTGCTGCTCCGTCTTTGGTGCCCACCTCTCACCCGTGGCTCAAAGAAGCTGTAGCATGCCCAGAGGCTACCGCCCGGTAAAACATCTTGGCAGGCGGGCTAAACCAGTTGATGGTAACCAACGGGCCTCGCATTCCTCAGTGATTAGGGAGATGTCTACCTAAAGCATGTGAAGACGCCTCCCCCCGCCCCCTGGCCGGTTGGGCAGAGGAGAACGATTTGTGCCAGTGGCTACGAAAGCAAGCGCCGCGGAGCCCTTTAGGGCTTGGTCAGACACGGAAGCCGACGAGGCCAACCACTATCTCCCGAGCCATGGAGCCATCGTCACCAGCCATCCTAGCCTTTGTCTTCACTGGACTTGGATGAGTCGGGAAGAGAAAGTGAGGCTGATGCCTCCGTGCAGCCCTGCCTCACTTCAGTGGGGATAGCACCCTGTGAGGCCAAAAGACAAACAACAACTGGCAAATGTAATGAGGATGCAGCGCAGAAGAACGATTGGATCAAACTGTTTCCATTCGAAACCAAGATCGATGCAAATGGCTTCCAAACGGTCTCTCTTGGAAACAATGACAAAAGTTCAAGTAAATGCGATAGTCCTGGAGTATGTGTTATCAGCTGATCCTGCAAAAGCTCTTTTGTGTGAGAGAATTTGCCTCATTTCACCTTTCCCTTCCCCCCTTCTCCTAGCGCGTTCTTCTCTCTCGCCACTTCCTTTTGCTTTTTGGGATGTCAGCCCGTCACGTTGAGCTCACACCGATGCCCTCCGTCCACAGATACTCCTTCCGACTGCCCTAATAGCTGGATCCAAGCATCTCGTCTTTCTTTTGAACCGCTGCGGTTGTGATTTGCTCATGGGGCACAGCGCCTTCTTCCATATGGGCACGCCATGCTGGGCAGCCCTGTGTCAGGGTCTCCCAGGCCTCACAATCAATAACCAAGTTCTTTAGGGAGACCTCGAGAGGCCTTCCGACCTCCATGTACGTTTTTGCCTTGTGTGAGTTTTCTATAAAACGGTCTTTCAGTTAAATGTGTTTAACATTCAAACAATGTGGCCGACCCAATGGAGTTCCTGTTAAGGGTAAAAATTATGCTTGGACTGAATACTGGAGGGTTTTGGTTGCCAGAAACTGATTACCCAACTCCAAATGAAAGACTCGAGTCAGAATGACTTTTATGGTAGTTTACTTACAAATAGGAAGAGTGAAAGTAGGGAAAATGAGAGAGACAGAGAGAGACAGAGAGACAGAGACAGAGAGAGACAGAGACAGAGAGAGAGACAACAGAGACAGAGACAGAGACAGAGAGACAGAGACAGAGACAGAGAGAGAGAGAGAGACAACAGAGACAGAGACAGAGAGAAAGAGAGAGAGAGAGAGAGACAACAGAGAGAGAGAGAGAGAGACAGAGAGAGACAGAGACAGAAAGAGAGAGACAGAGAGAGAGAGAGACAACAGAGACAGAGAGAGAGACAGAGACAGAGAGAGAGAGAGAGACAACAGAGACAGAGAGAAAGACAGACAGAGAGAGAGAGACAACAGAGACAGAGAGAGAGAGAAAGACAGAGAGAGAGA
>NC_058136.1:74233919-74270741 GCF_016433145.1 Gracilinanus agilis | reverse complement strand
GAGAGAGAGAGAGAGACAGAGACAGAGACAGAGACAGAGAGAAAGACAGAGAGAGAGAGACAACAGAGACAGAGAGAGAGACAGAGAGAGAGAGACAGAGAGAAAGACAGAGAGAGAGAGAGACAACAGAGACAGAGAGAGACAGAGACAGAGAGAGACAGAGAGAGAGAGACAGAGAAAGAGAGAAGTACTCAAGCCTGGTCCTAAGGTCTGAACCAGGCAGGGCTTCAGAGGCCCCAGCACAGGGGGGCCCAGAGGTTCATTAAACAGGGCTTCTAGCCACGAGGCCTCCTCCAAGACTAGGGGCCTCTCCGGAGGCTGGTGCCTCCAGAAAAGCCAAGGAAGGGGTGTTAGCCATTTACTTGCCCATGTGGCAGTCCAAAAGGAAGCAGTCTGAGGTCTCAAAACCCAAACTCCTCCGAGGCCAAGTTCAAAGGGCAAAATCTCCCTCACAGGAAGATACCATCATATTTAAAAGATAGTTCTTTGCATCACTTCCTGTGTCCACCTTCCAGTTCTACATGGGCAAATGGCAGCTTAAACTTTGCTTCAGACTGCCCAGGGGCCAGTCAGTCGTTTTTGATATGTCACTCGCTAGCACACGTGTGTCGTAGACACCCCCCACCCCCGCCACTTAATTCTCAGGTGGGGAGGGGTGAAGAAATGGGAGAGAGAATTCCATCTTCGCATTCCACTCTCTGCAATAGAGTCTGAATGCTTGGCAGATCAGCTCCAAAGGACCTCGGTGTCGGTGTGGGATACCTTATCTTACTAGGTGATCTTCAGAATCTTCCTAAGACAATTCACATGAAAGAGATTCAGTCTCCTGGCTTGGCACTAGAAGACTGTCCAGGTTTCACAGGCACACAGTAATGAGGTCAGCACGATGACCTTCAGTTTGGGAGGCAGCCTAATACTTACTCTTCTCTCCCACACTTTCTTGGAACCCTCCCAAACACTGAGCCAGCTCTAGCATTGAGTCAACCTCCTCATCTATGTAGACATCGCTGGAGAGTACGCTGCCAAGGTAAGTGACCTTATCCACAGCATTCACAATTTCTCCATTTGCTGTATATCTGATGGTTCCACATATGGATGGTGGAGAACGTCTACTTTCTTTGTCTGGATGGTCAGGTCAACATTCACACAAGAAGCATAGAATTGACCCATGCATGCTCTATTGCACCTCAGTCTCAGAGACTGCACTGAGTGCACAATCATCTGCACAGAAAGTCAGGCACCAGCCATCCCTCCGCTTTAGTCTTGGCTTGTAGCCTTTTCAAGTTAAACAATTTACCATCAGTGGGTTAGCTGACCTTGGTGCTGTTTCTATCCTCCTTGGAGGCATCCAATATCATCTCAGAAAATTTCATGCTAAAAGGCATGAGAGCAAGCACCCAGCCCTGCTTCACTCCAGTGGTGACAGGGAAGCACAAGATCATCGTTCATTATCTAGAACCCATGTAAGCATGCCGCCATGGGGCTGGCATACAAAAATGCCGATGAACTTCTCTGGGCAACCAAACTTAATCTTGACCTTCCATGAGCTTTCGTGACTCACAGTATCAAAGGCCTTGGTCGAATCTATGAATCTATGAACTTTGTGTACATTCTGTTCCTGGCACTTCTCCTGGCATTGTTGGACAGCAAGCACCATACTGACCATTCCTTGGGCTTTTCTGAAGCCACACTGGCTCTTGGATAAATGGCCATCGTCCCGATGAAGGATCAGCCTGTTAAGGAGGATGCTGGCAAGAATCTTGTTGGTAATGACTGAGAGAGCAAGAGAGACCCTCCTCTGGGATTGTCACAGGACAACCTCTTCCCCTTTTCTTTATAGAGGTGGACACTAGAGGCGTCCTTAATCTCCTGGAGGATAACCTCCTTTTGCCATGTAAACCTGGAAGATTTCAGTCAGCTTTTGTCTGAGCAGTGGACCCTCTGCCTTGTACATCTCTGCTGGAATAGAATCAGCACCAGGCACTTTGCCTCACGGAAGGAGCCCAATAGCATTCAAAACCTCTTCTTCAGCTGGAATTTCAACTAGAGGGATTGACTTCGACATGAGGAATACAGTCAATGGATTCGGAATCGATGGGTAACGAGAATGGTATGGAAGTGTTCAGCCCACGTCGCCAGGATCGTGTCCTGGATCACTGATAGGGGTGGGTCCATCAGTGCTGAGTAGATACAACACAGTTCTTGGGCCCATCAATAGCCTTCAGGGCATTATGGAAGCACTTTGGGTTGTTACTATTAATGTAAAACTGATTTTTATTTGGCTTCTTACTGAGCCAAGACTCCTGTGTCATTTGCACCTTACTCTTGATGGCGTCAAACACTGCCTCCTTAGAGATAGATGAACTATCCTGCTTGTAAATCTCGTGGCGTTCTCGTTTTTTCAATTAGTAGCTTCTGAACTTCTATATCATTTTCATCAAGCCAATCCTGACATTTGTAAGTATTCTGCCCTAGATGAGTAAAGGCAGTGCTGTGCCCCCAATCTCTTAAAGCTACCCATTCCTCTTCAGTTCCACCGTAGTCAACCCTGTTTTCTCTGCTCTCCCTCCAAGTTAAGTCAGCAACAAGTTTGTCATGCATGGAGAAATACTCTGATCTGTTGGTGTTAAGTCTTCTGGTACTTGTCTTGTCTGAGGATCGCTGCTTCTGTTGACTAGAGATGCTTAGCTTGGAGAGGATAAGTCTGTGATTGCTCCAGCACCTCGTACCACACATTGCCTTTGTCACTCTCACATGGCTGTCTCTTCTTCTCATAGTGGCATAACCTATTAAATGTCCATGTTTGCCACAAATCTTACTCGATAACGGTTTTATCTAGGAATAAAGCGGGGGGGGGGGGAGTTCTGAAAGTGGATTTTGGGGAGGACGTACCTGCCTGTTTTGTTCTATATTTGCCATTTTGCATGACCCCAGCATAACCAGCTTCCCTTCAGCGTCTTCTTTGCTTTCTTAATTGGTACAAAAAGACTTAGTTGCCGTTTGTTTTGTTTTTTAAAAAGGAAGACTTCAGAAGCCTAAGGAAGATTCCCCTCCTTGATCTAGTATGGTAGCTGCTGTAGCTTTCCTTTTGATTCAGGGCAACTAGATATGGTATCAAGGATGTAACCCTTCTCAATCTCTTAGAGCCAATGATGTGCATGTTCTTGAAGAAACGGAATGTCTATAAAAAGAAACTCTTACCTTTCACCTTAGAACCTTGAGATTGCGTATTGGTTCCTAGGCAGAAGAGTGGTAAGCGCTAGACAATGGGAGTCGAGTGACTATGTCCCGGGTCACATGGAAATGCCTGAGGCCAAATTTGAACCCGGGACCTCCTGCCTCTCAATCCTCAGAGCCACCTAGCTGCCCCCGAGAAGCAGAATTTTTCCAAAATAACCAGCTGCACTCTAGTGAGGCCCCAGCTTTTCTGTTTCCCTCCTGTAGTGTGTCAATACTACTAGCCCAATTGTGGCCCATTGGCATGTCTTTCCACCAACTATTCAATGAGCGTAGCACACTCTCGGTGAATAAACTGCATAAAACCGGTCTCCGATTCAGGCTGCCTTAGTGGCAGTGGCTGGTTGGTAGCCTAAAGAAGATTCACACAACAAATAATTCTACTTGTAATTCTGTACGATTCATTTTCTTCTCCTGCGTTTTACTAGGCGTTCTCTTAGCCCATAGGATTTCTTCATGAAATTCTGCCTTCTCTTTTGTTTGTTCATGCCCCGTCTTGGATGGAGTTCCTAGGCCTGGGTCCTGTAGTCTTATGGCCATAGTCTTGGAGTAGGAGGGAGCTAATTCCTGCCTCTGCACCAGTGTGGGCTAATTTCACCTCTGTCCATGCCTGGGAAGGGTCAAGCCTTGTCCCTTTCTTCAACTCTATCCTGGGACTAGTTGCTGGGGTAAGGCTGTGCCTACTGCTCCAGTCTGGAGCTTCGGATGCCTTCTAGCAATGGCCCCCATGCAGGAGATGAGGCTAGCCTCCGTCTTGTCTTAGAGTCAGCTGAGACTAGAATTCAGGCTGACTTTGGGCCTCATCCCTATGGCTGGCCTTAGGAGCTCATCATCCCTTAGGTCAGGGGTCGGCAACGTATGGCTCTCGAGCCTTATCTGGCTCCACCTCCCGACCTGCCAGTCCGGGCAGAGCCCCAGGATGTGCCCCATATTGCAGCGCCTTCCGCCTCCATCCTCCTCCTTCCGCAGGCGTTTATGGCTCTCACGGCCAAAAAGGTTGCCAACCGTTACCTTAGGTGATTCTCAGGGGAGGTAGCCTCGGCTAGAACCCTGAATACTGCCATTTTGGACAGAAGTCCTGGACGGACTCTTTAAAAAATGTGAGTCTTCCCTCAGAGAGGTAACGCCTGAAGCCTTAGCTGTTCAGCTCAGTGCGAATCTGATTCTCAGAGCTGTTCAGACATGACAGCTGGCTGAGAGCTTCTCCTGGAGAGAACAAGATAAGCTCAGAGGAGAGAAAGTAGAGCATAGGACACTCACTGCCTGGGAAAGACAGGGCCGGCTTAGAAACCCAGGGCCCCAGGAGACATTGCAGAGGAATTAGGGAGAGGAAATCTAACAGCCACAGGCAAAAGTCTTGGCCTTATAGTGAGGGTGAGAGCTAAGGTGAGGACAAATCTGATCTGGCTACTTTCTGTGTTTTTGTGGATCTTCTGTGCCCAGACCAATTCCCATTTGGATTTTGAAGCAATTTGTTCGAAGGCATGATATTCACGGCAGTTGTGGCTGCAATTTGAATGGGTGATCCTTAGGGCCCTGTCCCGAGCCTTCTACTCTTCTTCCTCAATATTATTTCTTTTTTTATTTTATTTTATTTTTAAACCCTTAGCTTCTGTGTATTGGCTCCTAGGTGGAAGAATGGTAAGGGTGGGCAATGGGAATCAAGTGACTTGCCCAGGGTCACCCAGCTGGGAAGTGTCTGAGGCTGGATTTGAACCCAGGACCTCCCGTCTCTAGGCCTGGCTCTCAATCTACTGAACTACCCAGCTGCCCCTCAATCTTATTTCACTCGGTGATCTCGTTAACTCCCATGGGTCCAATTATCGTCTCTCTGCTGACGATTCTTAGATTTACTAATATGTCGCTAACCTTTCTCCTGGTCTCCACTCTTGCATCTCCATCTGCCTATTGAGCGTTGAAGTTTCATAGACATCTTAAACTCAACTTACCTAAAATCTAACTCATCTTCCCCTAAAACCTTCCCCTCTCCCTAGCTTGAGGACAGCCAGTGAAAAGGCATAGAGTCCAGAAACGGAGTGTTAGGTTTGAGAAATAGCCAGAAGGCCAGTGCAGCTGAGTTTGTGGAGGGGAACCGTGTGGACTAGGAGTCCAGAATTGGAAAGGAAGGAGGAGGAGAGGTTGTGAAGGGCTTTAAATGCCAAACAGAGCACATTTTTCATTTGATCCTGGAAGTAATAGGGAGCCAGTGGAGTTTGTGGATTAGGGGAGTGACGCGGTCAGACTTTAGGAAAATCACTTTGGTGGTCGAGTGGGGAATGGGTCGGAGTGGAGAGAGACTCGAGATGGGGACCAACCAGAAGGCTATTGCAATAGTCCCGTGGTGAGAGAATAACTAGCTGCTGGTACCGAAGTGGCGAGTGTGGAGATGGAGAGAAAGCGATTTATACCGGAGGCAGTAGGAAGTCCGAAATGACAAGTTTTAGCTACAGAGTGGTATGTGACGTGAGTGCGCGTCATCAGGGACCACACTGAGATCAGGAACCCGAGTGACTGGGAGAATGCTGGTGCCACAAGCAGTAATAAGGAAGTGCAGAAGGAGGGGAGTTGAGGGGAAATTATAACGAGTTCTGTTCTGGACATAACGAGATCCAGCTTGAGAGAAAGGCCAGCCAGAGAAGTGGACGTGAAGATCATGCGCATAGAGCTGAGATCTGATGAGATCGCCCATGGAAGGAGACCAGGGGAAGAAAGGAAGAGGGCCCAGGATTGGACCCAGAGGCACCTCTGCGGTTATAGAGCATGGTTTGGGTGAGGATCCAGCACAGGGCATTGAATGTGGGTGATATTTTCTCAAGTTTAGCCCCCCAAAGGAGCTACCAGGAACGGTCAGCTCAAGTGAGGGTGTGGTAAGGATGGGAGACACATGGTTGTGTTTTTAGGCAGCAGAGAGGGTGGCAGTGGACAAAGGAGAGAGTCAAAATTAGAGAGTGGGGGGAGGCGATCTGCTGGAGAAGATCGGATGGGATTAGGGATACCCTTCAAGGGGAAAGGACAAGGGCTGCCTCTTCACAGGAGGTGGGGAGAAAGGAAAAGAAACCTTAAACTCATTGTGTCCCACAGGGAACTTCGTCACTCGAGGCCCAGGACGCTCTTCTGTGCCACCTACCTACCTGGAGATTATAGGATAGGAATTTGTCGCGTGGCTTTCCGCAGCTCCACTGAGCAGGTGAACAGTTGGGAAGGTGTCAGATAATGGGGGAAATCTAAGGTTGAAGGCACGACTGGTGTTAGGACAAGGGGGCGAGAGATTAAAGGGTAGAGTCGGACACATTCACCACGGAGAAAAGTGTAGCCATTGCAGGGGGGACAGTCTGGAAGAGAAATGAAGGGTGACAAGGACTGGAGGTCACAGTAAGGACTAATAACACATTGAGGGACGTTGAGGGAGAGGGAGAGGGAATGACAAAAGGTTAGGATCTCGCAAGTCACGGATATGGAAGTGGATCACTTATGGATGAGGCATGTACGTAGGGGAGGCCATGGGAAGTAGACAAATTGAGGAAATGGGAGGTTTGGGCATTCAGGGGAGTGTCGGTTTGTGTGTCAAAGTCCCCAAGTAGGAGGGCGTGAGTTGGAGAGGAGATACAGACTGTAAGCCAGGTGCTGAACGCATGGAGGAAGGAAGGAGAAGATCCCGGCGGTCCCTGGATAGCGGTTACCAGAATCTTGAATGGTCGGTAAATTCAGACTGAATGAATCTGAAAGGAGGACAAGTGGCTGAGCGGTGGTGGTAGAGAGTGTCTGGAGGTGGCGGTGGAGAGCAAGAAGTATTCGTATGTCCCCATCCTGGACCCATGGATTTGGGGGAATGAGTTAAAGTGTGACCAATCCTGGAAAGGGGTGGCTGGAGGTGCAGCAACGGCAGGGGGTAGCCAGGTCTCCGGGAGAGCGCAGCTAAGGAGGACAGAACACGAAAGCAGAGAGGCTAACTTTGGAAAGACACAAAGACGTTCGTTCCCTTCTAGAAGAAAGCTTCGCCCACCAGGCCACTCAAATTTGGGGAAATCAGAGAGCAAAGGAACCCGACATCCCTCGAATTCTCGGCTGTGGCAGCATCGTGACTTTTCCCTTCCTTGGGTCGAATTGAGGTTGCTCCTTCTGAATGCATTTGAAAACCACGGCTCGGCTCAGCAACCATAGGAGAAGGATGAGAGGACCGAGGGGTTGGGACGGAGAGTCTTTGCTGGGTGGAGGAAGGGTAACGGGATGACCTTGAGCATAGCAAAACAAGGGCAAAGTCACCTACTGAGTAGAGATTAATGAAGCTTCTTCATTAACAGGCTTTTGAGAGCTAATCAATCTTCAAGAATCAGAATTGGGTGCCTTTTACTTTGTCCCAGTCATAGAGTTACATACATACAGCTTGGGGGGGGGGGGGGACATTGCTGATCTGAGATCAAGAAGACTCTTTTCTTTTCTTTCCTTTTTTTAATCCTACTTTGTCTTTCCATGATGCCTATCATACAAGCGTCACTCCAGCTAAAAACCCATCATCACACGCCCACCACATAGCAGTCATTTCTTTCTTGTGACAATTCATGACATCGTCCATTAAAGTGATGAAGTGCCACCATCACAGACCCTGGAAACACGGAAGCATCGAAAACATCCAGCCTGCATTGGCGAACCCCAGCGTACATCTGAGCACAGGCCCCGGCATTCTTGTGCTTCCTTGGGGTCCTGCCTGAGCTGAGAGATGGGGGGGAATCACGGCCCGGGAGGGTGGGATGATTGAAACACACTATCTTTATCAGGTAGCAGCATGGCCCAGCCCTAGCTTTCAAATGTATTCAGAAGGCACGACCCAGAATTAAACCCGAGCAAGAGAAAATTCATAATGCCCCCAGAGCAGAGATTGGGGGACATCTGGGCCTCCTTGCTCTTCAGTTTCCCAATATTTGGGTGGCTCCCAGCCCCCAGCCTTTTACCTGGTGGATAAGCCTTCTTCTGGAGGTGAAATGAAGTTCTTCTTGAGAGTTCATCACTATTGATGTAACCCCCCCCCCCCCCCGTCACCCTTTCTCCTTCCTCACCGGACTATGAAAAGATGAGATTCCCTTTCACTGTGTGTGTGTGTGTGTGTGTGTGTGTGTGTGTGTGTGTTTGAGAGAGGGAATCTCATCTTTTCATACGTGTGTGTGTGTGTGTGTGTGTGTGTGTGTATTTATAGATCCGTATCCTGTAAGAACCCGGCTGTTTGCTCGTTGCCTCCTCATTAGAGCTCCTTGAAGGCAGGGCCTGCCTTTGTCCTTTCTTTCTGTCTCCAAGGCTTGGCACACAATGTGGTACACAGTAGCTGCTCGCTAGAAGTTTGTTACTGTCCATTCGGGGCTAGGATTCCAGAATGCTATATTGTCCTTCACAGTAAGACTTGTTTGGTTTTTTGGTTGCCAGTTAGCTGCAGAACAAAGGCACGAGGGCCCAAGAGTGGCAATCCGGGACAGCAGAATGGCACCTGGCAAGTGAGAGCCCCCGGGGCCCTAGACAGATCCCTGACCGCACTGGGGTGGCCAGGGTTTTGCTCAAGGAAAGAAAACTCTCTCCCGGCCCCAGATTGCCCCAACGTGCCAAAAAGGCCAGTTAGGGCTTTATCCCTTAAATCTGCTAAAAGGGCCTCGAAGTTTCCCACTAAAAGGCAAGGGAGTGAGAACAAGCGAAGACTAGGTTGCGTGGCATTCGCGTCAAAACCACGAAGAGAACGAGGAAACAGAATCCCTCGGACTGTGCTAGACGTATATTCTGGGCTTCAAGAACGAGAATGTGTTTGTTACTTCTAGCGTTTGTTTTTCAAGCCTATCCATTAGGACGTAGAGCTAGAAATTCACACTTCCGCCACGAGATCGTTGTAATTAAATGTCCGCACCAAACATGGCCCTATTGCAGATAACGTCAGGCAAGCAGCACCAAGAGCTACGTGGAGGGGAAAGACTGAAGCCTTTCCTGGGGCACGAGCAGAGCTGAGAGAACCAAGCCAAGCCCTGGGTGTGAAACAGGAACAACCAAGAAGTCAAGGAGATGGTCTGGACCCAGAAAGGGCATGGAAGCTGGTGTTCGAGACAACTTGGTGGGTATGAATTAAAATGCGAACTCCACAAAAATGTCCTGAACTGGACCCGGTGGAGCAGGACAACTGCGTATGCACTCTTCTCTTTCTCTTCTTTACATATTCAGGTTTGCTAGCATTTGGCCAGGTCACCATAATAGAAAGTGCATTGACTTCAGCCCTCTTTGGGGGTGGGGGGAGAAGGGATGGGGGCAGTTATGACAAGAAACAGATGTGCCCACGTGTTCACTTTGTCTTGCCTAGCAGAGTAGTCCCATCTCCCAATCTTACAGATGAGAAAACTGAGGCACGGGTGACTTTCCCAAAGTTAACTCTGTAAAACGAAGGGGTTGAAATAGACGATCTCTGAAGCTTCTTTTAGCTATAAATTCTACACGCTTATTGTTAAAACGCATGCCAAACCAAGGACCTCCAAAACTCTGGAAAGGACTACTCTAGACCGGGAGCTTTTCGGGGACTTCGTGCCCCAGTCCCGATCCAAAGCTAGCTTTCTAGAGCTTGAGCAGGCCCATACCCAGGGCTCAGGAATTCAAGTCTAAAAGAATCCTGCCATAGAACATTTTCCTAGATGCAGCAGGATTTGGCGACCCCATACCATCGCTCAAGGAAAACAAGACCCCAGACTTTATGTGGTCGTTGTTTTCCGTTTCTTCCTATGCCATCTGGACATGACCACGATGAACATTCGTTAGGCAGCCTTTAATCAGTTTTTCGGGGCCACTATTCACCCTCCACCTTTTTCTGCGTCCTCTTGATCTCTTGTATTGTCTTTCCGCAGCATTAGGGAGTTTGTCATCAATGATGCCACCAGAGTCTTAGCGGACCAATGTCAAAACGGGATTCACATGTATTCCCCAGAGAGCCAGAACTACCAGGCAGTTAGGAATAGTCTTGAGGTGTGTGGAGTAATGAGGAAGGAGGGAAGGAGCATATTCAAGTACCCGCTCTGCTCCGCAAGGACTCAAAGCAGCATACTAAGACTTGGAGAAGGTAGGCAATGCTCGACTCCATTCTTAGATGGAAGTAGAAACTTTGTTGTTAACTGGAAAAAACTTCTTGATACAAATGAGAACAACCTCTTAGGAAAGGGAGGTGCAGCAGAATGAAGGTGGTTGCCCTCAGATGTAACATATGGAACTGCTTGGGATTTACAAGGTAAGGTTTTGCCCCCACGTCCCGGGGAATGAGGTAGGGGGCTGCTAAAAAGGGAGTGGGCACATTTTTGTCCTGGGCGTCCAGGAGGAGTTGGAAGAATACTATAAAGCAGACTCCTGCAGAGTGTGTAGTAGGGCGCTTAAAAAATACTTGCTGCCTGACTCTCCGCTGGGCACTGCTCCTCTGCATCTCTCTTGCCCCACCTCTCTTTCTCTCTCTTACTCCATCTGTTTCTCATTTTGCCTCTCAGGCTGGGGGACGGAGCACTTGGTCACTCTCCTTTCATCTTCTCCTCTGTTCTAAGAGCTCTCTTTAATCATCTTCCTCCTCTTGGCCCACACTGGACCTGCAGTGCTAAGTCCTCTGTGATCATTGACCTTGGAGGCTGGCTAAGTCTCTGTTTCCTCTCTTCTTTTCTCTCCATCTTTTAAAGCTAAAGCTCATACTTTAGCTTTATGAGCTGAAAAGTGGCGGGGTCTTGTGTCTAACGAAGAAGCCCCCAGCAGGAAGGAAGAGGGCACTGAGTTAGAGTTGGCTGCCATCTTCTTTCCGGGAAGGTGTGTGGGAGTGTCAAAGGTTATTTCTCAAAAGGAATGTTTAATTTGGGGAAGTTCTTTTCAATCTATTTAGCCATTTGGGTTGGGAAAGATTGAAGGCAAAAGGAGAAGGGGGACAGCAGCAAGTGAGATGGAGAAAGAGTGTCATGGAAACAATGAACACGAACTTGGATGGACTTTGAGAGATGGTGGAGGACAGAAGGGCCTGGGGCGCCATGGTCCATGGGGTCATGACTGGGCAACCACAACAAAAAAACTGTGCCAGGAGTTTCTCCTGGAAGGCGCTCCGCTCACGGATCCTCACGGATTTCCCCCTCCCCTCTGCGGTGCCATCTTTTTTTTACTGAGATCTAGACTACCAGTCTGTTGGCCAAAGGTAAGAAATGCAAGGAAGGGACAAACCCCAGTGCCTCCTAGTAGGATTCGCTACAGCACTAACGATAGGATTCTTCCAGCCAATGTGACCATGGCCTGAGCCAAAAAGGTGGCAAAGTGACTTTCCAAGGAACGGAACATTGAGAGGAACCTTAGAATCACAAGATTGCGGGCAAGGTTACACGTTCCCTGGTGCTTCGGTCGCTCTTGCGTCATGTAGTCTCTACATCCTTGCATCTCACATGTAGGCTTGTTAATATCTTGCCCCAAATGTGGCGCCCAAATGGAACAGAGCCCTTCAGAGTGTTTGGTCAGAACGGAGTCTAGAAGGAATACAATGTCTCCCCAAGTTCCATGTCCTGAACAATGTGCCTTTATTAATGCAGCCTAAGATGATTGCAGTCCATTAAAGCCCTTAAGTCTTTTTTCACATGAATAGTCATGTTTTTGTGTTGTGTCATTTATTCATGAAACCGGATGGAACTTTACATTTGTCATTGTTATATTTCACCCACTTATTAGATTTGATCCATTAATCTCATAAGAGCGTATCGTGGTGTTTTTAAAACTAAACGGTAGTTGTCCCTCCTAATCTTTGTTACCCACAAATCGATTAAATCTGAACTGCGGGAAGGTCGCTCTAGGACTTCCCAGGACAGACCCAGCCACCAAAACTCTTCTCCAGGTACTGAGCCACGGCCAGAGTCAGGTGGTCATTGAAGGGGCCAGCCACCACCTGGATACCCAGAGGAAGTCCCTTACTGTTCAGGCCAAGTGGGCACTGGGTCACAGGCAAGCCCAGGGCATTGAAGATACCTAAAGGGAACAGAAGAACACAGTTGTTTTTTGAGAGTCGTTCATTCCACTTTCTTCCCAGAAAAGTGTAGTCTTAACTTCATTGTCCGTTCAGCTTTCTCTAAGTTCAGGAGGGATACCAGCACAGAAGGAAAGATCATAATTACTTGGGACTGCCAACTGTGTTACTTTCCCCAAAACGACATATAGTGATGAAGAGATCATGGCGTGATGAGGATACCAACTAGGCAAATGAAACTATGCTTGGCCCGAGAAAAGTGAGATAGGCCGCCACGGGTGCCATGGGTTTTGTGACAAGGGAAGGTCTGCTGATGAGGAGAATGGGGAGAAAGGCACACTCAGAAATGGTCCTTTGGGAATCTTGTGATCGGTGTGTATTCTCACAGCCTGAGGATGAGGAGGGGACTCTATCATGGCCATCCCAGCAAACTAGTGCAGGGGAGGGCGAAAAGTGGGGAAATCTTGATTGGGTAGGCTTAGCGTGTTCTGATACGTGATATGATAAGAAGGTTTGAAGTATTGCCAAATCTTTTATTTAAATTACAAATGTAACGTGTGTTTTGGAGCCCTTAAAATGCCTTGAGGAAGTGGATTTTTTAAAAGATAAGAGATGCATTGCTCCCGTTGGAATAAAAAAAACCACTAGCATAAACGTTAGCTGGAAGTGAAGGGAAACATTCAATAAGTCAAAATGTTGTAGTGATGAAAGAATAAACACATGTCAATAGCAAAAAAAAGCAAACAAACCCAACTTACTACATTAAGAAGGCAGCAGGAAAATGGACAAAACGGAGAAATCGTGAATTGCAAAAAAGGCAGTGGTGCTAACACCAATTGGGCAGTTCTATAGAATCACAGAATTTGAGAGTAGGAAGAGACCTGACACGGATGAAATCCAAATGCTAATAACACATCCACTGAGTGCTGCCCAAAGACCTTCAAGGAGGAGGAGCCCACCACCTTTGAAGGTATCAGCTTGGGATAGCCCTAGTTGTCAGGAAGTTTTTCCTGACCTCTAGTCTAAATCTACCTCTTTGCCACATGCATCCTTTGCTTCCGGTTCCTTCCTCTGAAGCCTTCAGTACAAGTCGAATCCCTCCTCCACCCGGCGGCCCTTCAGACACGAGCCCAACATCCCCACTGAATCTACTCTCCAAGGCCTGAAAGGCGCTTCACGATTGTATTCGACTTCAGACGGAATGGTTATGGATAGAGGCACAAGACACCTGAGCCTCTACAGTATCCAACAGGTAAGTTGGCAAATTTTGGCTTTACGAGGCCATCAGAGAAATCACTTGTGAAGCCCTTGGATTCCAACAGCTCCAAAGATGAGCAGCCTGTGCTGTGGACAAATGTATCTCTTCCCAAGCTGGGATCCACATGAAGTTCCAACTCAACTCACCTGTGTAAGAAAAGTTGAAAGGCCTTGTCAGAGGGAAGTGGTGCTTGGGAGCCACTTTAGGATGGGAGGGGTATAAGAAGAC
Source organism: Gracilinanus agilis (assembly GCF_016433145.1). NCBI lineage: Eukaryota > Metazoa > Chordata > Mammalia > Didelphimorphia > Didelphidae > Gracilinanus > Gracilinanus agilis. Next base: position 74,257,032 of record NC_058136.1, on the reverse strand, counting down.
TCCGTTATTTCCCAGCATGTCTACAAGGTCTGACCAAAGAGTTTGCCGTAATTTTTCAAACTTGGTATTGGTTTGACGGTCATGTTTGAGAACTGATTCCAGCAGGCCCAGACCTATGGACGATAATGAAAATTGATATGAGATTAGGAGAGTATTTGCACATACGGTCTCTGCTCTTTATACTTTGCCTCACGGGAATTATCCAGGTCTTCCAAAGATACCTTCCTTGGCTTTTAGCACCTCTTTTTTTCTCTATCCATGGCACAAACCATCTCACGTCTCCAGGAAGGGCAGATTCAAGATTCTCTGCCACCAAAGCAGTTTTCAATAGCACGTCAGCTTGGGACCCAGGGTTCATTACACTGCTGCCTCTTCCTGGTGGCTGGAGAATCCTACGCTTCAACCAGGGGCTGCATTTTTGTGCCCAAATCCTCTGGGATACAGTATATCTAGCGTCTGAGGCTTGCCTACAGACTAACTTAACAACAAAAAGAAACTTAGCTACTCCCTCCACTCTTCCAAAAGAAGACTGAGGCCATCCTAGGAATGAGGCTTTAGACTAGGGTTGTACCAGTGGCGATGGAGAAGAAATGCATCTGGAAGGAAGGACTCTCCAGAGGTGAAGGAGGAAGAGAAGGCAGAGACAAAAGAAGCCATGGTCTCAGTAATGGGCGACTGAGTGACTTTCTTCAGATCACTCTCTTCAGGGGGTTAGCATTAGGGATAGAAGTGAGATGCCTTGAGAACCTGACTCCAGGAACTAGAAAATGTGGCCTACCCATAGGTAGTAGTTTCACTGACCAGAAAGACGGCAAGCTTGTGGCTCAACAAAAGTCTGGCCGATCACTGCCACCACCCAGTATTAGAGGGGCCAAGCAAAGCATCGTCCCAGGTTCGCGAGATCGCAGGGGCTTCCGTTAGAAATACAATCAGGCTCAACCCACTTTCTCTTCCTTCTAGGACAGTACCTACCATCTCAACCCATTTCCTTGCGGAACTAGTTTACAAATTGTAACACTCTGGCAACACTCCTCAGATTGTGAGCTACCTCTCTGACAGGTTAGCCACGCCCACAATTCGCACAAGGCCATATCTTTCTCCTTATCCTTATCTCGTGTAAAAGGAGGTTTTTCAAGGCCTTCAGGATTAAAAATTTTGCTCAGGCTTCTTGCATGCTGCCGTTTCCCTGTGAGAGAAGATGGCTGGATATACCAATAGAAGGGATGGTGTGTGCTGACATCCCAAGGAACCACTTCATCAGTTCCCAGAGGGGCCACACAGGCTTTCCGTGATCTCCTAGCAGCTCCAGGAACTTCACCGCCTCCTGGAATTTGTCAAACAAAACACACATGGTTGAACCCTTGTTTTGACACAAATGGGTCAGGTAAATCTCCTCAGAACTCACAATCCATAGTCTAAGGAGAGAGATACACTTGAAGAAATGAACTCCCCTCACTATCCCTATTTCCGGGGGAGTGACCAGGCCATCCTTCTTGTCTACGGGAGAAAAGAAATGCCTGTGGCTTCCTTTACCCAAGTGACTCCTGACCTACGGCCAGTCCTGCAATTCCAAGACTGGCGTCCAGCAGAGAACCATACCACAAACGCTATTAGAAAAGCCTCTGCCTTTTCACATCAGTATAAAGTTTGCCAAGAGAGAGAAAACAGAATTGTGGGAAAGAAGAAAAAAGTTCACAGAAGGAGCAGCTTTCCTCCGAGTCCCTGTCACTGTAAACCCAAATTGCAGGCTTAACGATCAGCATTTCTGTGCCCCCTGGTATGAAGCGGGGTGGATTCTCAGCCAGAGCAAATCCACTGTCCTGATCCCCAGGCCCGAGATGCCTTACCTTGCCATCTTGGTTCTTGGCCGACATCACAGTGACCCAGATCTGGTATGAGTATTTCATCTGTCGCAGTTGGACGTGCTGCACGGAGGCGCCCAGCACAGTCTCGAGATGCCTCACCACCTAAGAACAAACAAAATGATCGGCTGAAAACTCTGGCTACGTCAGAATGAGCAAACGAGAGCTCACACAGAAGGGCTCCAACGAGGGGGGACTTGCTTTTATCCTTCAGCCTGCCAGAGCAATGGACGCCAAAGACAACGAATAGCTAACTCGCCGCTGCGGCTGCAAGCTAAAGAGACAATGGCGGAAGTGCTGCCAGGCTAAGGCTATTGGGTCAGAACCGGCCATGCCCAGGGACCCTTTTTCCAGGCCTCCGGGGCCCAAAGTAATCTGCAGGCACTGCGAGCCTGATATTGAGGGTTTGTTCGGGAGGACGTTTCAGGCTCCCAATGAGACTCCGTCTCGCAGATGATATTTCTCTCCACTGCAAGCAAAGTGTTACCTCTGAGAAGAGGATTCCATGAGTTTGCATTGCGTACACGCTTCTTTCTTTTTTCCAGTAATGTTTTGAAGTTGTATGTAGAAATGATTTCCAACAATTGCTCTCTGACCCTTTCTGCTCCACACTCTTCCCTCCCTCTTGTCCCCTCTCCCCAACTTGAGACATGTGCCATCGTGCGAAACATGTTCCCGTATTTGTCATGTTATCAAAGAAGCCACCTATCCCACATTGAAGAAAATGCAGGAAGGAATCATTGGTATGCTTTGGGGTGCATTCAGACTCTGTCGGCTTCACGAGTCCCTCGCTGTTGTCTTGGATCCTTTCATTGCTGATGCCAGTTAACCCATTCGCTGGTGGTCATCACATGTGATTGATGTTACTCTGTCCTGGTTCTGCTGACTTCACTATCTCAATTCTCCTTTGCCTATTTAAACTAAGGGCGAGGCTCATCCAGGATTCCTTCTTCCGGGTCTGTCTGTATGGTCTTCGGCTTCAATATCCCAATGGTGAAAAATTCCAAGTTCCACCTCTTCCTTTCTCCACTTGGGGATTCTTCTCCAACGTCAAAGCCCCCAGAACCAGAACAGAACCAATCTATCCTGGACTTCTGCTTGATCCCCTAAAGACAGTAAAGTTCTGAATTGACACTTGCTTCTTTCCCCTGGATCAGACTGTTGGCATTACGTGACCACGCGGCCTCCACTAAATCTAGAGGAATACCCGGGGCCTTTCTCTAATTGTGTTTACTTCCAGCTGGATCTCCGGCTTCCTCTGGGAAGTGACACCCTGCACTCAATGAGGAACATTCTCTCATCCGGTCAGACCCTTCCCTTGCTAGTGATTCGGAACTCCTGTAGCTCATCATCCAAACCCAGTTCCTTATTCTCATCTCCTCGACCTTCTCACCTCCAAGTTCCAACCTAATCCCACCAGCCCTTCTCCTGGGCCCTCCAGAATGCCTGTTCTAGCAGCAAAAACCTTGCCACCATCTTAAATATTTTCTTCTCCCATTCCTTCCAGCTTCTAGCAATTGCCCAGGCCTGGCTTCTCCCTGCTGACAGAGTTCCTGGCCATTCTTTCCAGTATTGGCTGCACCTTCACTCACTCTCCTCAACAGATTGGTAAAGGTGGGGGAGTCAGAACACTCTTTACCTCCTTGTTGCAACTCCCAGGTTCTCCCCTATCTCCATCATTCAGTAACCTCTCCTCAGGGCAGCGAGGTGGCTCAGTGGATAGGAAACCAGGCCAGGAAGGTCCTGGGTTCAAATATGGCTTCAGACACAGTCACTGAATCCCCTTTGCCTAATTCTTACCACTCTTCTGCCTTGGAACTGATATTTAGTATGGATTCTAAGACAGAAAGGAAGGATGTTAAAAATAAATAAGTGACCCCCCCCTCCTTTGAGTTCACACCATTCCTATGTCCCACCCAATCAAAACTCCAGTAGCTGTTGCTTACAGACCCGCAGATCTTTCTCCTTCCTTCCTCAATGAGCCCAGAGCCTGGCCTTCAGTGTTTCTCTTCTCCCCAACTCCTGCCCCCATACTTGGGGCCATCAACAGACATATCTGTCAGGACTGAGGCCGCAGGGTCTGGGTAAGACAAAGGCCTAAGATCCCTCAGTTTCCACATTTCTCAACAAGATAGCTGATGGAGGTAATAACCTTTTCCCAGGCAGAAAAATAGGTCTACCTGACTCTTGGTATCTCCCCTTTCTCAGTTCCTGTTATCTTCCCGCATACCCCCTCCTGTAGTCCTTTGCTCAAGGCTCCCTCTCAATGTTAACTTTTGTTATGAGAAAGTTTCTTTGCAGTTTTTGCCTTTATAAGCTTGTGCTGTCCATTCAATAAACTGCATTCAATTTCCACCCGCAATGGAAGCCCTTCTGGCCCCAAACTTTGACTTGGCTCTTTTTTCCCTCGCCCTTACCCCTCCCCCCACCATATTCTGCCCCCCCCCCCCGGGGGCCCTCATACGTATCGACTCTTCATCAAATACCCTAACCGCTGAGCTCCTCAGTCTACTCGCCTCCTGGGACCTTTACCACAAATGAAGACGGTACCCTTAATCTTGTTATTGTTCACAAAAGAATTGCTTCCATGTTCCAGAATTCGGAAATCCCTTCTCCAACTCTTATCTATTGGCTTTCCATGCCCTTCTTTCCCTTACCAGACCCTAGTCTTCATTCAGCCTGTGACCTCTAATCCCTTGACCCCCTCAATTCTCTCCCAGGCCACTTGTCCTAAATGAGCCATTCTCTCCTCTTTCCCCCACCTCCTGCAGGAAGCCTCCCCCAACCTCTGTGAATTCCAGGGCCTTCCCTCTATCAATGACTTCCTGTTCATCTTGGGGATAGCTTGCTTTGTATATATCTGTTTACATGCTCTCTCTCCAATTAGATTGTAAGTTCTTTGAGGGAAGGGATTGTCTTTTGCCTCTTTCTGTATCCCCAGCAACTGGCACAGGGCCACAGAAGACCCTTAATAAACATTTACTGACTGCCTACGGCTTTTGTAACCAAGAATCAGTTCCAACTGAGCAAGCTCCTTAACACTGGGGACCCTGGTCTCCTACCCTCGCGTTAGCCCCGCTCTGTCTAAGTGCAGGCAGCAGAATCGATTCTTCCTGATACTTGGGCTGTTTCCTAGAGGGCACCACCCAATCAGAGACCTCAGACCACAATCACGCTGCTTGTCAGAGACGGGGAAGCCTCTATTAGAAAACCATCTGCCATAACATGTATGAGTATAATATACGGGTATTGATCCACGATTCCACTTCTGGTTTAGAAACCGATACAGAACACGGACCCAATTATAACTTCGGTCTTGGAGAATTGCTTACAGGCAGGTCAGGTACTGGATTTGACTGAGAGAGACTTTGGGATTCTTATTGCCCAAAGGGCTCACAGCTGGATCCCAGGCGAATTCATCTAGGGGCAAAGTTAACCCGAATTGCCTTGGATTGGCACCACAGCTTCCCTTGCCACAGTTATCCTAGCTAGTGTCCCACCAGTATCCGAGCCCATACATAGCATCGACTAAATTCATTTAGAGATTTAGGGCTAAACCAAATACATCACCTGGCAGACACTTTGGAGAACTAGACAAAATCACAACAAAATTCACTTGGAGAAATAAAAGGTCTAGAATCGCAAAGGATATAATGAGAGGGGAAAAGTATGAACAAAGGAGGTAGTGACTTGGCATTAAGGAGGGGGAGAGAGAGAGAGAGAAAGTAGATTAATGGGACAAACTAGACAAGCAAGAAACATAAACAATCTAAAACAGAAGAACAACATTTGCTAAACTCAAGAACAGCAGGAAAAACTGACAACTGGTTTGGCAGAAAATAGGATGAGATCATCCACCTATACCATATACTAACATAAACTCAAAATGGATATATAACCTAAATATGAATTCTTATCATGGAAACCATTTTAAATGAGCACTTCTGGCACTTCTTACAACGAGGGCTAGGAGAATTTGTAGCCCAACAAAGAAAAGAAGAGATGGCACAAGATATAAAAAACAATTTCAGCTACATAAAATGAAAAATCTTTTTGCACAGATAAAATCAATGAAGACAGAATTAGAAGAGACACAGTAGAATAGGAAAAATATTTTCATCAAATGTCACCAATAAAAGTTTGATATCCAAACTATATAGGGAATTGGCACAAATACATCAAGTCAAGTTATTCCCCAGAGGATAAGCAGTCGAATAATATGAATTGCTTTCAAAATAAAATTTACAACTACAAAAAAACATGTTCTGAATGCAGATAAAATCACATCGTTCTATATAAGCTGGCAAAGATTAAAAAAAAGAAAGAAATTGGAAGGACTGTGGAAGACAAACACACTGATGCGTTTTGAATGAAGCTATGAATGAGTGGTCTAAGTAATTTGGATTTCAGCTTGGAGTTATTAAAGAAAAATGACTAAACTGACCACACCTTTTATCACGGCAATCACACTACTGGACATCTAACCCAAGGAAGTCAAAGATATAAAGAGCAAGTATCAATATCAAATCAAATACTCATATCAAAACATGAATAGCAGCCTTTTTAATTACAGCAAAGAACTGGGCACAAATTGGATAAAGAAACTACATGTATGTATTTATGTATATGTGCATGTATATTTCTGCCACATTGCTTTCCAGTTTTCCCAGAAGTTTTCTTGAATAGTGAGTTCTTACTCCAGAAGCTGGGCTCTTTGAGTTTATCACACACTAGGTTTACTGTGCTCATTTGCTTTTGCATATTGTGTACATAATGGGTTCCACGACTCTTTTTCTTACCCAGTACCAAATTGTTTCAATATTATGGCTGTGTAGTATAGTTTGCCAGGCCCCGCTCCCTCTCCATCCTTCACTGATGCCCTCGATAGTCTTGAACTTTTGTTCCTCTAGATCAGTGGTTCCCAAACTTTTTTGGCCTACCACCCCCTATCCAAAAAAAATATGACTTAGCCCCCTGGAAATTAATTTTTTTTAAATTTTAATAGCAATTAATAGGAAAGATAAATGCACCTGTGGCCATCACCGCTCCCTAGATTGCTGCAGCACCCACTTTGGGAATCACTGCTCTAGATGAATTTGGTTATAATGTTTTTTCCTTAGCTCTATAACGTAACTTTTTGGCAACTGGATTGGTATGACACTGAAGAAGTAAAGTAATGTAGGGAGTATCATCATTTCTCTTTTACTGGCTCAGCCTATCCATGAGCAATTCATATTTCTTCAAATATTTAGATCTGCCCTTATTCGTGTCTATTTGTGATTAAAACAAAATGGGAATAGGCATCAAGAAGACATTTTTTTAAACCCTTACCTTCTGTTTTAGAATCGATATTAAGTATTAATTCTTTGCCACAGGAGTGGTAAGGGCTAGGCAATTAAGGTTAAGTGACTTGCTCAGGGCCACACAGAAAACATTTTTCAAAACAGAACTCAAGTGAGGAGCTACGCTTATAGGCCACTCTAAGGTCCTTTTGAACTCTAGTTCTATGAACTTAAGACTTCTCTCTGCTACATGTATGCTATGATCCAGTCATTTTAGTTGTGTCTGATTCTTTGTGACTCCATTTGGGGTTTTCTTAGCAAAGATCCTGGAGTGGCTTGCTATTTCCTTTTCCAGCTCATTTTATAGATGAGGAACTGAGGCAAACAGGGGGAAGTGACTTGCCCAGGGTCACATAGCTGGGAAGTGTCTGAGGTCAGATTTTAACTCGGGTCATCCTGACTCCATGCCTGGTACTCTATCCACTGCCCCATCTAGCTGCTCTGCTGCATACATACATGCACATACAACTAATTACTTTAGTTGAAGCTGGAGTGTAAATCTGATAGCGCTGTTGCTAGAATCATATGAGATGGCATCCAAACAGTTCAACTTGGCTTTGGACAGTATGACTCATATGTCTGCCATTGGCATTCGGACTAGCAGCCAGAAAAAGAAGAAGAAATATACACATGGCATGTCACTTCTTAGGTGACGACTGTCATCCTGCTCCGGCTTACCTTCTTCTGGACCTGAAGTAGTTCTGGTTCCACTGGAGACACTAAAATCGAGCCCCCGTCATGTTCCATCCAATAGAATTTTATTTTGTGTATCGGAACCTTTTTATCCAGCTTTAACCTAAGGTGAAGGAAAGGAGTCTTGAGAAAAGCTTTCTCTCTGCCTCTTCCCACTGCCTAAACTACTGAGCGGTAAAATATTTTCTGCATGATTGTCAGAATCTTCCACTTCTGAAATAGTGAGCTCTCCCCAAACCAAGGGGCCTGGCATGCCTAAAGCAACTGTAGAGAAAGGCAGCGAAGCTAAGCTTTCGGGGAAGGGCAGCACTTTCGGTCAGAGAGACAAAAGAAGGCAGGAGCCCTGAATGCATGGCTGTGGGGAAAACAACAACATCCGATCTATGACAGAGCTCCTATCTGCCCCTGCAGATTGGATCACCGAGAGATCGTAGAGGCAAGAAGAGAATCATCAGTGGGCCGAGTCTGTTGTTGACTACCCAACAGGAACAAACAATAATGAAAGCTGGGTATGCCTGAAGCATTTTGTTTTGTAGCCAACTAACCTTGACATCTCCTGCCATCTTCCATCTCCAGCCAGCAGCTATGTCCTTGTTATTTCGCCTCTCCAATCTCGCTCTGGTGGCATCTGCTCCCCTTTACACTCTTAACAGCTCTTGCTCATGCTCTCATCACCTAGGCCCTGGACTAGCTCTAGAGCTTCCCAGCCAGCTTCCTTGCCTGCAGTGTCTCCCCACACCAGTCCTTCTCCTACAGAGCCAAGCTGATCACGTGATTTTTCACGCTGTAAGCCGTGGTTGTAAGTCGTCTCGGGCTACCAGATGGCCAAGTGGCGTTTTTAAAAAACAGACTGTACTTTTTGTACAGACACAGACTAGAAGAGCACACGAAAGCTCCGATTGTTCCACAGGCCCAACCACCTAGTACTGACCAGTTGGGACTTCCTTCTTGCTCCCTAATGGCAGAGTGGGTGCAGGGTTAGATGAGCTCTTTCACTGCTAAAGTTACACATCTCACTGGAATGACAGGCTCACTAGGTGGGTCCCACAAGAGAGAATAGGACCACGTTTTGAAGATCAACCGCGTTTTCCTGCTGATTCTTTTCTCTCACTTTCCTCCACTGCTTGCTCTCTCCAATTTAATAACGGATATTTATAGAAAATGACAGGATTTGAGTTCTATCGCTGACAGGGACTTCTCGGCTCATCTAGTCTAATTATCTCATTTTACAGATGTGGAAACGGAGGCCTGCAGAGGCTAAACGACATGCCTGATATGCATGTGATAACTGTACATGTAATAAGAGTCAGAGGTGGGATTTGAACCAAGGTCTTCTGACTTTGGATGGAGCGTCCTTTCCATTTTTGGTTAAGATTTACCAAATGGAGAAAGAAATGGCAAACCCTTCCAATATCTTTGCCAGCTTGGATGTGCTGTGGGGCACAGGGTCACGACGGAACAACAAAGCGCATCAATATACGATCACATTGCAGCCTTACAACAGCTACCTTGGCATGTGGATACTACAGGGATCACTCCTACTTTGCCGAGGAAGAAACTGAGGTTCAGAGAGGCTCACTTCTGGACATAACTAATGTATTCATGTGGAGGGGAAGATTCCAGGACTGATGTTCCAGGGTGTGTGGAGGCAGCCTCCCCTCACTCAACCCACTTCCCCATCACTGGGCTCTGCTTGTTCTTCTAAGGCCATCTTGCCTCTGAACAAAGGGTCCCCATTTCAGGGAGCTTTAGGGACTTTTGCAAGTACCTTGTGCCCATCCCGCTCAGGCAAAAATAGCCCCAAAGTTCGAGTCTTCCGTTAATGTCAGCTTCTTGCCTCCTTTTATCTCCACTTTTCCCTCTGCTCCAACAGCCCCAGATTCCCGCAGCTCTAGAGTGGGCTTCTCCCACTCTGGCCTGGGTCTGTCCCACCCTAGTGCCTAGGGCCCCACTGGAGGAAGCACGTTGTGCAGCTGGCAAGTGTCCAGAGGACAGGAAGGAGGAGGATGAAGAAAGCCCATGCCCGGATCAGCTGAAGGGCCTGGGGATGTGAAGAAGGGTTGCCAATTAGGAAGGAACAGAACATTGTCCTGCTTGGTCCCGGGAAGTGGAACCAGGGACTGTGGGCACAAGCAAGAGAGGGAGAATGCAGCCGGGAAAACCTTCTGGCTACAGCTGCCAGAGAGGATGGAACAGGATCCCCTCACGGGAGATCTTGAAGCAAGGCTAGAAGACCATCTGCCAAGGATGTCCCACCCCGAATTCTTGTTCAGGTTCAGGCTGGACTAGATAGTACGCAGAAGAAATTCTGCCACCACTCCCAGCGCTACTACTCGTGGGAAGAGATATTTTAATAGAGCTTCCATGGTTACAGAGCACTTGCCCTTATTTCTTCTGATCCTCAAACCCCTCCAGAGCAAGTATAGAATGGCTTAGCGGAAAGAGCACCGAATTTGGAGTCAGACAAGCTGAGGTTCTTTTACGCTCTCCACCTCTAACCCAGGAATTCGAGGGGAAAGTGCATAGTCTGGTGTATTTGAATGAGTCAACACGGTGAAAACCAAAGTTGTCTTGCCATTAGAGAGTGCGTGATCTATCAGAGCAGAAAGTGGAATTAGATGAGGAGTTACAGAGAAACCACCCACAAACTAAACACAGAGCAGGGGTGTGCTGGTAAATATTTTACGACCAGCTCTCCAAAAAACCCCAACGAAACCAACTATGCACAAGACACTTTGAAGCCGAATCTCCATTATTAACTTTCTCTGCCCCTTTGTTAAGCCGAAACAATGAACAGAGCAATAGATTAAGCCCTGATTGGCCACGGGATTTTCAAGTGTAAAAAGTCACACTTGAAATTGAACAATCTGCTCCCATGAGCCAGTTCGAGCTGGGAAGCATGATAATGTGGGGCTAGAAGGGCCTTTGACTATTCAGACTTTCGCTAGAACCCTCTTCCTCTCAAATTAAAGCTGCTGATAAGTCTAGACCGGGGGTCGGCAACCTTTTTGGCCGTGAGAGCCATAAACGCCACCTTTTTTAAAATGTCATTTCGTGAGAGCCGTACAGAGCTCCCAGTGCCGCTCCTGTAACAGCGCCTGAAAAAAACAGACTTTATGGCTCCTGCAGAAAGAGCCCTATCCGGCCCTCAAAAGAGCCAGATATGGCTCGAGAGCCAGACGTTGCCGACCCCTGCTCTAGACACTTGCTTTTAGGAGAGTTTGGGCCTTTCGGAGGTGCGGAAGAGAACTCGTGCCCTGGACCTGATTGTGGCCAGGGAGGAAGGGCAGACAGCAAGGGCAGGATGGAGGCAGGTTCAAGGGGGGAGTGCCAAAGGGCTAAGAGTGAAACCAGGGAGGATCCGACGACCCCCATCTTGTGATGCCATTGGCCCAAGCCAGGACCAAAGCTCCCAAGAATGGAATCATTGAGACACAAGCAAAAACAACTTCAGTGAGGATAGAAAAGGATGGAAATGTGGCCGTTGGTACATGGCCAAGTCAGGCTGGTACAAGACCAAGACTGCGTAGAGATGATATAAGCAAAGGCGAGCACCCGAGGGGGGATTTACAGGAGCCCAAAGAAAGTCCATCAATGCAATGAGCCAAGACTCATTAGGAGGTCCCCAAAGCAAGAGGCCCTCCTCCCTCCTCTCTGCACAACCCCATTGTTGTTGAATTGACCAGAGAACCTGCTAGCAACTGGTTCCTTTAGAACCTCCTTCAGCCAGAGTTTGAAGTGGGAGAGCTAAGGGAACCACGGAGTGCGAGGGCCAGCCAGGAAATGAATTCATTCCCCCAAAGAAAGAGAGCCAATTTGGAATCCAGCCCCTTCTTTAGGAAGCTCCCCCCAGATCAACATTCCCAGACGGGCTTATTTCTTTGCTAGAGGCTAAGAGTCAGCACCTCTGTTTTACAGATGTGTAAACTGAGTCAAAGGCATTGAGAGGTCATGCAACTTAAGGATCGACGTATAGAATCAGGAGAGGCCTGGGTTCCAATCCCAGTGCTGACAGTTACTAGCCAAGTGACCACACACTGGTCCCAATACCTCTTGCAACCTCGGTTTCCTCATTTGGAAAATGAGAATCCTACTAGTATGTACGTGCAGCAGCGATCTCTCAAATGAGAGGAGGCTCTACTTAGATTCTAACCTTTGGCTGAAATGCCAGGTACTGTTAGCCTAAAGGAAGCGGAAATGGAATAGACAGCTATGGATAAGGTAATGTCAAGAAGGTACTTATGGATGCCAGGTCCTGCCATGACTCTCAGCATGGGCTCCAAGTCCTCAGCATAGCGACACATGGGTCCTGTGCACTGGTACTCTTCCTGGGCTCCCATGGCCACGGGAAACTGCCCCGCATTGGAGACCACTCCTGAAAGCACAGGCATGTAGGTTAGCGTGGGAAGGCCCTTCCCTCCTAGCCCCAGGCTCTCCAGCTGACTCCACGCAGGTTTCCCCACACAGGCTCCATTGTGGAGCTAAAGGCCACACTGTGGCCGACCGCAGCTGAACCTGAAGCGAGGCCCAGAGGAGAAAGATGGCTTTAGCTCTACTAAAATAAAGAGAAATAGAGAGGGGCCGGGGGCTGGTCCAAGGCACAGTCCTCTAGGGAAGTGCACTAAAAAGTAGCCAGAGGAAAACCAATGGGATGGCCTAAGACTTCTTCCCAGCCAGGTAGCCCATTAGAACTCGTTCATTTGCAATCCACTCGCTTCATCTCCTGGCGGTCCAAAGCCACCGGATTTCGAGAAAGCTCCTCTGAGGAAGGCGGCAGGGAGGAAATGAGGTTTCAGCTACATGGTCGACCACCTTGCCCGTTTGGGACAGGCTCACAAATTCAATGGGCAGGCAATAACATGGGCTTTCGGCGAACTGGAAGGCCCCTGCCCCCCGGCCCTAGCCTCAACCAGAGCCTAGACATGGAACCCTGAAAACCTCTGGCACGGTCTCTTCTGCAGGCGTGCTTCTAGTTCACCGTCAATGACCGCTGATTTTCTCTGTCGATGGAGCTGGCCTCAGATCATTGCTCGACTCTGTATTTCAAGGGGCTGCACGTCTACTGGCCTCGCCCCAGGAGTTGCTGGTGTTCCCGAAGGCGGGCCACCTTTCCCCCAGACATTCTTGTCTCTCCTAACCCAACCCTCTGCCCGGACACAGGCAGTCGATATCTTCCTTGCAACAACTGGGCAGATGTCTGAGGTTGTTCTTTGGCATTTGTGCTAAATTAGTCGACTCGCTTCCTTTTCTCCTCCCAGAACCCACTTTGTCGCCCATCTTCTCTACCTTCCATTTGTGTTGATCAACGAACACTCTTTCCCTGTGGTGTGCTCAGCACTCAGTAAGCACTGAAGAGGCAGAACTAGCTTAGAGTGCTTCGTGTCCGGAATCACAACGGCATCTGAGTTTCCATTCTGGAAACCCTATGCATATTTAAACCCTCGCCTTCTGCCTTAGAACTGTTAGCAAGTATCCGTTCCAAGCAGTGGTATGGGCTAGGCAATGGGGGCTAAGTGACTCGAGGTCACATTCGAATCCAGGACCTCCCGTCTTCAGGAGTGTCTCTATGCACTCTGCCAGCTAGCAGCTCCTAACGCATATTGCTTAGTTGTGGAAAACATCACCCCCCTGTAATAGGGCCTAATCTTCCTCCTGCTGGAGGGTAACGTTTCTCTTCCCCCGTATCCCTCCCTGCTCTCAGCCCCAGATAAATGTTACCTGATGAAGGCTTATGTCCAAAGATACCATTAAAGAAAGCTGGCATCCGGATGCTGCCACCAATATCCGAGCCCACGCCGATCACTGAGCAAGCAGCTCCTAGAGCACAGCCTTCACCTCCTGAAAACCCAAGAAAGAAGCCTTCAAGCAAACAAAGAAACCGGCTCCTGGATCCCACTGGGATGTAGGGGCTATCTCGGAGGAGTAAAGCACTTTGTCTCCCCATGACGTCCAGCCCGCCACAAAGCTTGCACATGCCCCGTGCCCAAGAGACCCTTTCTAGCATTTTAGACTCCAAAAGGACCTTTATAGTCAACTGCTTCCTGCCTGTGGGAGAAGCATGATTCCCTTCCATGATGGCTTTGACGAGCGGTTACCCAGCCTCAGCCTGGACACTCCGAAAGCCAGCGAACTCCTTCCCAAGCTGAGGCAATTCATTCCATTTGGGGGCAGCTCAGGTTCATTGTGAACCTTGTTTTTTAATTGTTGGAATCGTTACGACATCTTTCCTTCTGTCGAATCCAAAAGGTGACCCACCTCGAACTTCTACCCATTGGCTTCCCGAGGTCACACGGAAGAAACTGACTGAGCCGTGCATTTCTGTACGTGGTAAATGCAGGGACTTGTTTGCTTGGACAAGATTCATTTATTACAAGGACTGCGATTTTTTTTTTTTATTTCAGGGGAAAGGGATGTGGGAGAGGAAAGGGGGAACTAGCCATAGTGCTGATAGATAGATAGATGGATAGATGGATAGATAGATAGATAGATAGATAGATAGATAGATAGATGGATGGATGGATGGATGGAAAAGGGGGAACTAGCCATAGTGCAGATAGATAGATAGATAGATAGATGGATAGATATAATTGGTTGGACAGATGGACAGACAGACAGACAGACAGAGAGATAGATGAATAGGGGGCAGCTAGCTAGCTCAGTGGATAGAGAGCCAGGCCTGAGGATGAGAGGTCCTGGGTTCAAATCTGCCCTCAGACACTTCCTAGCTGTGTGACGCTGGGCAAGTCACCTAACTCCAGGTTTAAAATAAATAAATAGGCAGATAGATGAATAGCAGGTTCTTGAAGCCTTTTTTGAATGCTCAGAAGAGATCAGAAGCATGTTCAAAAGGCAATGCAGATGCAGCAGGATGACTTTGAAAGGAACAAGTGGATTTGAGCTTCTATTCATACCATTTCATTGGCAAAGTTGACCAAAAAGGCGAGTAACCAATATTGGGAGGCTGAAGGAACGCAGGTACCTCACATCCATTACAAGCACATTATAAAGCATACAAGCACGAGCTCTGAAATTGCGCAGACATTCTGGCAAGCAGTTTGGAACTATGCCCCAAAAGCTAGTAAATTGTTCATGGCCTCTGACTTAATGATACCACTTCTAGGCCTATACTCCACAGAGAGCAATTAAAGAGGGAAAAGACTCACGTGCACAAAAGTATTTACTTCTCACAGCTCTTTTTGTGGTGGCAAAGAACTGAGAACTAAGGAGGCCTCTCCCAATGGGAGAATGGCCGAACAAATTGTGGTAAATGAATGTAATGGAATACTATCACACCATAAGAAATGGTTCCTTTTTTAAAACCCTTACTTTATGTCCTACTAATAACTCTAAGACAGAAGGGTAATAAAGGCTAGGCAATGGAGTGAAGTGACTTGCCCAGGGTCACACAGCTAGGAAAGGTCTGAAGCCAAATTTGAACTCAGGAGCTCCCATCTCTAGGCCTACTGGGTGCTCCATCCACTGTGCCATCTAGATGCCCCTAGGAAATGGTTACTGCATTAATCACTATTCTTAGGTCTTTCAAAGTTGTTTTTAACTATTCCAGAGAAACCAGAGAAGAGGTATAGACTGGCATTTGGAGAGGAAATGAGCAGAACTATAACAATAACACTGAAAGACAAACAACTTTGAAAGATAAAAGAACTTTTCCAAAGATAAAATAGATAATTCTGTTTATATGAAATTGAAAGGCTTCTGATAAACAAAATTAATGCATCTAAGTTTAGAAAGGAAGTGGTAGAATGGGAAAAATGTATCTGATTTTATCAGAGTAAGGGTTTCTTATCCAACATAGATAAACAACAGATAAAAATGTGTATATCCCAGCACTGGCAAATGTTTTCATATATACCAGCATTGGCAAACGTTTTCAAGTTCGTGTGCCCAAACTGCAACTTCAAGCTGCCTGTGAGCCCCCTCCATTACCCCAGAGAGCAGAGGGAGGAAGTGCTTGCTTTGGGTGGCTGGGCAGAGGGGTGGGGCATGTAAAAATGTCCTCAGGCTCTGGGAAGAGGGGGAAATGGAGCAGTTCCCTCTGCCCCATGCCAGCCAGGCATGCATACCAATATTTTGCCAAAGCTGGCATATACATATATACCTAATCAAAAGGTACTCCTCTATATATAAGTAATCAAAGGATACGAACAGTTTTCAAAAGAAGAAGGCTCTAAATCACTAATAATAAGAGAATTGAAAAATCAAAACAACCCTGAAGTTTCACCTCATACCCTGCAAATTGACAAAGATGATGGAAGAAGGGAATAGAAAATGTTTGGAAGGACTGGAGGAAAGAAAGCACCCCGGAATACTGTGGGTGAGGCTGTGAAATTTAACAACCGTTTTGGAAAACAACTTGGAATTCGGCAAACAAAGTGACTGAAATGTCCACATCCTTTGACCCAAGGATCTTATTACCAGGCATTTACACCAAGGAGGCCATCGGTAGGAAGAAAGTCCCCACATACACCAAAATCTTTTTTGTGACATTTGGAAACAAAATTGATGCTCCTCAGTTGGGGAATAGCTAAACACGTTTGCAGTCCATGAATATAATGGAATTCTTTGACTGTGCTGTAAGAATAATGTGTAGGATGGATACAGAGAAACCTGGAAAGACCTACCCGAACTGATGCCGAGGGAAGTCATCAGAGCCAAGAAAGCACTCTACACAATGACTATACAGCAATGGAAATTCAAATAACCAAATCACAAAACAATCAAAAGCAAAGGCGGCAAAATTACAAAGTGCGAGCATAGCCCCAGAGAAAGGCTAGGACATGATACGGCCACCTCACTCCTTTGCCGAGAGCCATATTTTCAGCCTTTTTTAATGTATTGATTGGTTTTGCTAGTTAAAAAAAAATCTTCCTCCTCTTTTTTTTCCTTTAAAAATATTATTTGTTGGGGGCAACTGGGTAGCTCCGTGGATGGAGAGCCAGGCCTAGAGATGGGAGGTCCTGGGTTCAAATCCGGCCTCAGCCACTTCCCAGCCGTGTGACCCTGGGCAAGTCACTTAACCCCCATGGCCTACCCTTACCACTCTTCTGCCTTGGAGCCAATATACGGTATTGATTCCAAGATGGAAGGTGAGGGTTTTTAAAACAAACAAACAAA
This sequence comes from Gracilinanus agilis, assembly GCF_016433145.1. NCBI lineage: Eukaryota > Metazoa > Chordata > Mammalia > Didelphimorphia > Didelphidae > Gracilinanus > Gracilinanus agilis. Next base: position 74,240,003 of record NC_058136.1, on the reverse strand, counting down.
TAAATAAATGTATTATTTGTTCTGGGGACTGGACAAAAACTCTGATCAATGCAATGACTAATCAGGATTCTAGAGGGCTCAAGATGAAGAAAACCTCTTGTCCCTTAACAGAGAAGTAATGAGGCAGCAGGGGGTTGTTACCATAGTGTACAGAGTGCTGATCCTCGAGTTGGGAAGACCAGAATTCAAATCCAGCCTCAGATCCTTCCTAGCTGTGTGACCCTGGGCAAGTCACTTCACCTGTTTGCCTCAGTTTCCTCATCTGTAAAATGAGGATCATAATAGCACCTACCTCCAAGGGTTGTCATGAGAAACAAATGAGATAATATTTATAAAGTGCTTAGTGCAGTGCCTGGCACATTCAAAGTAAGGGCTATGTAAACGTTAGCTACTATTATCATTATTATTTAGTGATAGCGGCAAGGTGTAGAAGGAGACATACATTTCTTGGCATGATCAATGCGGGCATTTGTTTTGTCTGAATCTGCTTATCTGCTATTAGTGGTTTCTTTATTTCTCTTTGGGGTGGGGTGGGAGGGAGCAAAAGGAAATGCTCATTAATTTAAAACATGAAAAGGGGCCCAAAGTAGCATGGACATCTTCTCATAGACGTTTTAAAAGGAAACTGGCGATAAGACATTCAGGTCGTCCCCAGTGATCCTCTAGTTCTGTTCTACTTCGTATGTTTGAAAAGTGCTTGCCGAAGTCACAATAAAGAACGCAATTTCAAAATAAGAGAGTGAATCAGAAAGGAAGGCAACATAAAAACAAAACGTAACAGCAACTTTTAAATCAAGGAAAGCACAATCCCAGCTATCCGACGGGCAGCCAGTAAAAAGTTAGCAACCGAATCCTATTCTAAAGCTAGAAAGTCTTTGAATATCAGAAAAACCACCACCCTAAACCGATGTCTTGGAGAAGTTTACATCTGTATTGAAAAGCCTTTCTGAACGTAGCTGAGAAGTCAGACCAATTGGGCAAACACAATCGTTTGTCAGCTCCGTTAGATTCTAAGTTCTTTGGGTCAGCTGGGTGGCTCAGTGAATAGAGAACCAGGCCTGCAGATGGAAGGTCCTGGGTTCAAATTTGGCCTCAGATGCTTCTAAGCCATGTGACCCTGGGCAAGTCACTTCACCCCCATTGCCCGGCCCTTACTACTCTTCTGCCTTGGAACCCATCCTGAGTATCCATTCCAAGACAGAAGGTATGGGCTTAAAAGGAAAAGATTATGAGCTCTTGGAGGGCAGGGACTTATTTGTTTCTCGAGCACATGGCACAGTGGCCGGCACCTAGAAGGCCCTTGATCAAGACTTACTGATCGATTGATCCTTCCTTGACTTCCCAGTCTTAATGCATTACTTCCTCCACGCTAACTCAAACTCTAACTCACCGGAACTCCCTCCCACAATGCGCCGTACATCATATGGATTGTTGGTTCTGCCATAAACCTTGTTGCTGGACTCGTACCACATGCAGAGCTCACTGCAGTTGGTCACTCCAAGGGGAATAGCACCAGCTTCCTTCAACAATGCCACGACTGCGGCATCAGTTGTGGAGATGACGCCCTTCCGGTTCACCAGGCCAGAAGAATTGGGCATTCCTAGAAGGACAAAGACAGGACAGACCAGCTTCAACTCTCAGGCTGTCTGCAGTGAAATGTGAAAAATAGACGGCCTTCTTTTGTTGGGCTAATTGCCTATATGCCCAGGGACTTCAAAGAACACACGAAAGCCCCAAACTAGGGAGTGGAACGGAACCCAAGCCATTGGGGGATGGGCAATTCCAAACCTTGCCCTTCCACGGGACAATGCATTTAGCCTCGCCAAGCCCTTGCCCGTGATGCCTTCCAGAACTGGAATGTACACCTACTTTACTCAGGACTTTATAAAGCTAATTTCTACAGGATCCCCCCAGCTCCTGGTTGTCATCTCCCGCCCCTCCCACTCCACAAAATTGCCTCGTATGGCATTCAGCTAGCATGAATGGCTGGCACATCGTAGGCACTTTATTCATGCTTGACCTTTCTCCTAGAGGATCAGGGAAATATATATATATATATATGTGTGTGTGTGTGTGTGTGTGTGTGTGTGTGTATGCACATATCACGGCTAAGTTCAATCCAAATGGCCCCCCTTGGGAAAAATCAAGGATACCATTTAACTCAAAGGCTTCCTTGACAGTCAAAGGGACCCCCAAAAAGGGCCGTTTCTTTTCTAGTGTTGTTTCATCTTCTTGTTCCTTAGAGAGCCAGTGATCTACTTCCAGAGCTTCTTGCCGAGCTGCCTCAAATCTGGGAAGGAAAAAGACTCTCATTTAACAGAAAGGCATCAAAACGTGGAAACTGGTAGGCAAGAGTGCCTCGAGGATCAGGAGGGTCTGAATGGCGCTCTGCTGCTCTAAGGCAGGCCATTGGAGCTTTTCGGAACTTCTCTTTCGATGTCTTCAATCCCCGAAGGGAAGGACTACTCTTGGGAGGAGCAATTTGATTTTTCAATCGTGCAAGCCCCTTAAGGGTCACTCGAACCTTAAGAGATATGGCAAGGCGACGAGTACAACGAGGAAGAGAAGGGACCCGAGATGGGCAAACACCTTCTCCTCCTGCTTTCCCAAGCATTTTTGTGGTTGGTAACTGTGCTAGGAAATGCTGGGGTCAGGGAGGGACCCACCCTGGACAAGGAGGAACTCATAGCCATCACTAAGAGGAGACCACACACTTTGGAAGGAATTCCAATGATAAGGACTCCGACTCACCGGTCCTTGACAATTGCATTGATCAATGGGTTTACTTCCTTTATTCGGTCAATATATGCATCGATGACATCTATACACTTCACCTGCCGAATTAAAAACAAAGCACCCCACATCAAGGAGCGAGCAGCATCTTTGGCAGAGTCTTCAATCAATGGGTCCATGCAGGAAGATTTATGGAGCACCTACCTTAAGCAAGGGCACCGTGAGAGGCAGAACAGGCACAGCCAAGAATACAAGAGGGACTGAGACCGTCTAGTGGGCCTCGGGATGGGGCCCAGAGAGCTATAACCCAGAGTCACCTCTAAGTACTACAACACAAAAGGACGATAAAGCAAGATGGAGGAAAGGGAGCCAAAAGTGAATGAAAAACTTCGCCAGGGAGACTCAAATAGCCAAACGACCAAGCCGGAGACAGTGTCCCGTGTACAAGGAGCGCACCTCCTACTAGGACGGATGGACAGGGAGTGGGTTTCAGTTACAAGCTGGCCAGGAAAGCCAGTAGTTCTTGGGGCACCGCAGCAAAGGCCAACAGAACGTATCATCCTGGATGTCCTTTTCACTCATGAAGCCATATCCGTAGGTGATGGTGAATGATTTGACCCACCTGTAGAAGCTGTAGCCATAGAAAGTGCTTCAAGGGCTGGCTTAGGAAGCAGGGCCAGTGGCCTTGGGGGTGGGGTGCTCACCTTCCCAGCAGTCCCGGGATGGGTGGAGGTGGGGAGTTGCCTGCGGGCACACACTGCCTCCTGCCTATCCCTCAGGGTCCCTTTGTTGCTCAGCTAGGCCGGCTTGACCATCGCAGAGGTGGGGGTCTGACCTGTATTCTGGAGGCGGGGGGGGGGGGACCCTTGACTAGGAAGTTGATATTTTGGGAAGATTTGAACCGCAGGACCGTGTAGCATGAAGTAGAGAGGGACGGGATGGGCAGGCGGGGGGACCAGTCAGAAGGCTGGTCAACAACAGCTTCTGTTGAGGGGGGCAGAAACAGATGACAGAAAAGCAAAGAAAGCCATCTTTACTCAAGAATGGAAGTCAGCCAGGTTCCCGGAGGCCACCCCCTCTCTCGGTGGCTCCCCCTCTCTCCCCCACATTCCAAAGGTGGGGCCAGGCACATGGTGGGGCATGAAGGAATATTTACTAAAAGACCGAAAGTACAGAGAGAAGAGGAGGAGAAAAGAATGGCATCGAGAGAAGTAGGATAAGAGAACTCAGATAGTAGTAGTATGGGGCTGGTGGGGAGGGGAGAAACCGGGCTGCAAAGGATTATTGGAAATCAAACAGAAGCTGCAGGGATACGGAGTGCCCTCATCACAGAAATCTAGCAATAAGACAGAGCAGTGGAACTTTGAGCATTGGAGAGGGGCGAGAGCCAGTGGATGGAGAAGGGATTAAATGTGGCCTCAGCAGCAGCAGGATCATCTTTAGCCTCTTCCCAGAGGAACGAGATGTACTCGGGGCACTCCGCTAGAACTCTTTAGCAAGGAATGCTGGAAGACAGGGCTCCTGGGGACAAGGGCGAGATAGGGGCCTTATTGTTCTCCATCACTTGCCTAGTTTTAGATTTTGATAATGCTCTCTCTGTTCGCTTGTTTGAAGCCCTCACCTTCTGTCTTGGGCCCAAGGCAGAAAAGTGGGAAGGGCCAGACAACTGGGGTCAAATGACTTGCCTAGGCCAATGTCTGGGGGCAGACTCTGCCGAGACAGGCTCTAGGCCTGATTACTGTCTTCCAATATAGTCGGCTGCCTCTGTCATCATGTGATTCTGGGAAAGGCTCCCCAGGCCTCAGTAGACTGACTGCCACAAGGGTCACACACCAAGAGGCGATGAGCCGCCCCTCCCTGACCAGGGTATCTGAGGGTACTCCGCGCACGGAAAGCTCTGGCTCTTCTCGGGAAGAACTAGCCCTTCGATGTCATTCAGAGGAGCCGAGGCTGAGGAAGAACCCTGGAAGTCTGGGCACGATCAGCTGATTCAGTGGCCCCCGCCCCAGGTTCTGCCTCCTTCAGCTGCGCTAGTTCACCAGGGAAGCAAAAGTGGCTCCCACCTGAAAGGGCACGAGCTTGGCCTTCTGCGAGGAAATCAACAGAAAAGAGCATTAACGGAGAACCAGAGAAGGGAACTGGGGAACGGTGGGAAGGCCGTGCTGCCTGGACCCTCCAGAAAGTAAAGTAACCGAGTGTGCGGCTGAGTCACTGAATCGCTGAGCCGAAGAGGAAACTGGGGAAACATGACCGACAGGAGGCTGGAATTCCTCCGAGTGATTGTGTGCTAAGTGGAGGGCACTCCGAGGGCCAGGGAAGGCCATGGGAAAGTGCCTCTGGCCCTCAAGGAGCTCACCCAGACTGCTTGGTTTTTCCAAGGCGCCCTGGCACTTTTCGGTCTGGTACCTTAGTAGGAAGGGCCGAAGTCTGTTTACTTCGGAACCCAAGCGTGGCTTGCCAGTCCCTTCTCTTGTACAGAAAGGACTAGAGTGAACTTTCTTCTGGGCCCGAGTTCAGAGCAAACTACTGCCATCCCAGCTCCCCTCTGCACACCCCAAAGCTACGGAGACCCCCGTGGCCGCTAATTGTGGAGATCGTTTGGGGAGGAACCCCTTTTTGATGATGGGCAAGTCAGTAATGGGCCTCCTGCTTTTCTTTCAGTGTCCTCGCAGAGTTTCCTTAGCACCCGCGGCCATGAATTTGGGTCTGCCCAGGCTCCTCGGGTAGTAGGAGAGCTGGGCGCTAGAAGAATGGAGCCCAGGGTCACTGGCACATAGAGAAAGGCTTTCCCAGAGTGAGCTGGCTGGAGGCTCCCTTGGAACTTTGGGGTCTTAATGAAATCCCCAAGTCCACATTGTTTGCTCGTGGCCTACTACCCCACGTGCCGACCCTGCCCTCAAGTTGCAGGGGTTTGGGCAAAGATACTGCCTTGGTTTGCCATTTTCTTCTCCGGCACATTTTACAGAGGAGGACCTGAGGCTGCATTTGAACTCGGATCTTGCTGCCTCTTAAAGAGCCCACCTTGACTAAATATGTAATCAGATGTGGAGATTTCCAGATTCGGTGTGCTATGGGGTGCGTCCCGAGGCCTAGGCCGGGGTGTCCATCTTGTTACCCATGAACATTTGGAGCCGGCAAGGGCGCAGGAGGCTGCCAGCCATTTGCTAGATAGGCCATACAGGCAGGTAAAGGAGTCTCGGGGCTAGCCCCGGCTCTGCCGCACACTCCTAAGCCACTGGGGGCGCCTTTTACCCTAGTGTGAGCCTCAGTTTCCCCCTTTGTTAAGGGGAAGGAATAGATGGTCGGTAGGGCCGCTGGCAGCAGTCAAGACCCAAATGACAGGAGTTGCTA
>NC_058136.1:74118326-74233576 GCF_016433145.1 Gracilinanus agilis | reverse complement strand
GGGAGGCTTTTAGCAGCTGCTGCTGGATTGCTGAATGAATGAATGAATGAATGAATGAATGAATGAATGAATGAATGAATCCTGGGGCGCCCCCTTCCCCGAAGGGAGCCGCGGAGGAGCCCCTGTGGGGGAAACTCCGCCTCCGCCCAGCTGCGCCATTCCGAGGGCTCCCAGGGATGAGTCACCCTGGATCTGGGGCTGTGCAGCTTCCACCTGTTGGGCCCGTTTCTGCCTCTGGCCAGGCTGAACTTACCCAATTCCTCTTGTCTCCTGGGCCCCCCCCCGGGCCTTGGCTGGGCCCCGCCCTTTCTCAGGCTTGCCTTCCAGATGGCTCGCCAGGATTGTGTTGGGGCCCTGCGGGCCCCGCTGCGCTCGGGGGCTTCCTCGAGGGGGGCTGCCGCCGCCTTCCTCGCCAGTGAGTCGCCTTTTGTAGTTCTTCCTCTAATAATAGGCGGTGTCGCGGAAGCACCTACTGTGTGCCGGGGAGGGAGCTCCTAAGCACTTTACCAATAGCTTCTCATTTGATCCTCACCGCGACCCTTTGAGGTAAGGACTGTCATCCCCATTTTATAGATGAGCAAACAGAGGCAAACAGGGATTAAATGACTTGGTCACATAAATGGGAAGGATTTGAACTCGGCTCCTCCTGGCTCCGGGCCCAAGACTTTATCCACTATAGCATATGTATAAAGAGGATTTGAGCGTCTCACTTGAACATCCCAAGACATTTCCAGTGGGCAAATAGCTAACTAGGAGGTGGTCCATTCCACTCGCCACTCCTCCCAGCCAGGAGAAGAGTCACGTTTGGTGAAACTCCTCAATTCCTTCAGGCCCTGGTAGGGTTCCCCTCCCCCTTCTTGCTTTCTAGCCCCTTCCGGCTGTCAAGATGGTCTATAAGCAGTCGGCCTGGCCTCTGTCTGACTCCCACCTTTTTTTTTTGCATAGAAACATGCTTAGCAGCCCAGCCCAGCCCCGCCCAGCCCAGCCCAGCTCACGAAAGTCTGTTTGCCCCGTAATTTCATCTTTGTCGCTCCATATTCCCTCCCTTGGCCGTGCCATCGCCTGTCCTGCCAGCAGGAATCACTTCTACCCGGATGACTGCCAGGTCAGTATTTCCCAACTTGCTTTGCCTCCCGGCTGTCGTCCCGGGTCTGTAGCAGCCCGAGGTCATCCGGGATGTCCAACGCCACGTGACCCAGCTCCAGCTCCAGCCCCAAACTGCTCCCTCCCTCCCTCCCTCCCTCCTCTGCTTCTGTTGATGGCCCCACTTAGGCTTGAAGCGGGTCGAGTGCCCGCCTCCAACGCTGAGTAATGGCCGTCAGCCCAGGCGGCTCCCCTGAGCTCTCTAGGTCTCAGTCTCCCCAATCTGCACAAAATGCCCAGAGCCCCCTCCTCTTTCAACTGTGACAGGACTTCCAGAGACCAAGTTTGGAAAGCACTTTACACGTCTGCAATCGCGATGAAAAGGCAAGCCGCCGCCGTCATCCTGGACTCTCCCTTCCCCCGTGGTGGCCACGTGCTAAATTCTCTCATCACCTCTGACCTGATCGCTGTCTCCTCATTTGACTCCCTACCTCTATCCTTCACACGGATGCCCACAGTTTACCAGGGGCCTGTTCTGATTGGGTGCCTCCTCCACTCCAAAGTCTTCAGTGGCTCACTGTTGTCAGAAAAAAAGTTCCAGCTCCTTGGCCTGGCTCCTTGAGGGCCCAGGGATCCACACAGCACCTGACGTAGTAAGTGCTTAAGAAGTGCTCTGTCGCTTTCTATTCTAATCAGTTCAGATGCATGTCGTGGATAAACTGGGGTCGCCCTGCACAGCCTTCAGCAAGCTTCTAAGAAGGGAGGAGAGGAAAGAATCTGTTTCTTGTCTGTTCCTTGTGATACTGAAAAGCCTTGTAATGGGCTGTGGAGCCACAACCGGGCGGGTAGAGAAGATCCTCTGACAGAAACCGAAGGTCTCTCTTTTCTGGGGATGTCTGGGGGGGACCGGGGGAGGCTGCTGCAGCTGCTGTGCCTCCCTACCTGGGATGCCATGGATCCCATAAACACACAGACCCTCTCTTTCCTTTACCCATGTCGTGAGCCCCAGCCTCCAACAACCTCTATCTACCGTTCCTTCATTGCCTTAGCTCCTCCACACATACTGCTGAATGAATGGGGAGAAAATCCTTATCTACTCCCTCTCTCACTCAAACCTCCCATGGCTCCCTCTCTCCCCACACTCTAAGCTCCTTCGTTGAGTTCCCCTTTCTCCCCTCTTCCTCATCTCCCATCAGTCAGGTGCCTTCCTTCAGCCCGTCTCACGTGATGAAATGGCCTTGCCAGGCCAACCTCTCTTCATGTCCAAATGATCCCCTTCCATTAAATCTCCTCCAACAGATTGGCCCTTCCGCCATCTCCGCTCTCTCACGTGTCTTCCTGCCTATTGACTCTTTCCCTGAAAAAGCTCTCACTTGATCCATCCATCTCTAGCCGGCGTCCTATTTCTCTCCTGCCCTTAGTGCCGGAGCTCCTCAGTGAGGCCACTAACAATACATGCCTCCCCTCCCTCTCTCGTTCCAGTCTGTCCTCCACAGAGGATCTCCAGTTATTCCACAGGATGCACTCCAAAGTTACCAGATCCCATCCTTCGCGACCTCTCGGCAGCCTCCTCTCTTCCTTGGTGTTCTCGTCCCTCTAGAGGGAACCTTCTCTCCTGGTTCTCCTACCTTTCTGACTACGTCTCTGGCTCCTTTTCTGGATCCTCTTCCGGATCTCTCCTTCTAACCGGCTTCTCCCTGTAATAAGTAAAAATGAACCTTGGAGACGTTTTGTTAGGAAAGAGAAGGAGGACGCTATCGCCGGCCCAGCTACCCAGAGTCTCCGGCTGCATTGCTTCCGCTTCACCAGGTCAAAGATTTTTAGCGAGCCCTGGCCCATTCCACAAGTGGCAGCATCGGGGCCCAGCCAACCACGTGGTCAGGCCAGACAAATGAAGGCCAGCCAAGGAGTGGCCTCGAGTTCAGGAGAGGGCCCGAGCCAAAGAGCCACGTTCCCAGATGCCCAGCCCGGTGTGATCCCCCACTGCTACGACTTTTTCCAGAGATGGCTGACCAGTGAGAGAGCTTCTTTCACCGCCAAAAAATGACTAGAGACCCCAACCCGCTTCCCACGGGCTTCCCAGCTCAGTCTAAATCCTTCCCCTGACGTTTTCTAATTGGCCAGGGTTTGTTGCGTCCCTTGACTTCTACCAGTCAGGAATCTTGCCTGCCATGCTGGCAAATTGGCAGATGAAGACACGTGACTCTGTGAAGCCTGAGTCTTCTGGGATTGGGTGGGGGGGGGCCTCCCCTAAACATTTCATTCAGACGCCCTCCAGGCTGCTCTGGTGACCTCATCAGCTCCCGCAGATTTAGTGACCGTCTCTCGGCTGATGGTTTTCAAATCTTCCCGCCCTACCCCAGACTCCGCCTTGTATCTCCAACTCTTTCAGCCACCTCAGACTTTATGTCCTAGAAGCACCTTAAACTGAACATCTCCAAAAGGGACCTCATTCCCCCTCCCCCTCAGGCTCCCAACATGGGCGTCATTCTGGACTCGTCACTCTCTCTTACCCCTCATAGTCAATCTTTTGCCAAAGCCCATCAGCTTCATCTTTGCAATATCTCTGGAACGCCCCCCCTTCTTTCCTGATCCTGCCACCACTCTGGTACAGGCCTTCACTTCATGCCTGGATTCTTGAAACAGTCGCTGGGGGGGGGGGCCTGCCTGCCTCAAGTCTCCCCAAAGCACAGATCCAGGCACGTCACTACCATATTTGATAAACTCCAGGGACCCCTTATGTTATCTCCAAGCTCAAATCCAACGTGCTGTTTGACATTCAAAGCCCTTCATAGTCCAGCTCCTTCCTACCATATCGTTCCATCCGGTGTCACTGGCCTCCTGGCTGGCCCATGAATAAGACACTCCATTTCTCAGCTCCAAGGCCTGGGCTGTACCCTATATCGGGGCTGCTCTCCCTCTCCTCTTCTCCACCAACTGACTTCCTTGGCTTCCTTTAAGCATCAATTGCAATCCTACTTTCTACAGGAAGAATCCCCCCCCCCCCAAGTCCCTTTCCATTCTAGTCCCATCCCACTCTGAGTAATTTCCTCTTCATCCTGTAGTCTGCTTTGTATGGGTGGCTATATGGGGGTGGGTGTGTGCGTTTGCTTCTTGAGGGTAGGGACTGCCTTTTGCCTCTTTTTTGCATCCACAGCTCTTGGCACATAATAGGCACTTCATAAATATCGCTTCGTTGATTGAATCCCCCTGCCAGCATCTGCTCGAAGATCTTTATTGTCAGGAAATGGCAGTGCCATGGAAGGCAGCTGCCCGTTCCATTTGAGGAAAAAGTTTGCTGGGAGAGAGCTGCCGGTCAGCTACTGTTTATAATCCCTCTAGCTCACACGTAACCATCTCTGCCCCTGGAACCTCTTTGGGTCTCCTGGTCCCGAGCCTGTCTTCTGGTTGGATGCTGGATTCCAGAGTGCTGGGAGTATTGGCAATACAATGAAGAATCACAGTTGTGACCTAGTCCTAAAACGTATCGAAAAGGGAAATGGCCGCTTTGTCTAAGATGTTATGGGATGTGAAGCCGTCCTGGGCAGTGCTGTCTGTGGTCGTTAGCCTCTTAAAACTATTCCGCAGAGCTTAATTTGCTTACTCACAGTAAGGCATTTTTAATAAAAACGTTTCATCTGCTTTTTAAAAAATCATTGATTCTTCCCTTTACCTTGCCACGAGCCTGTAAGCTTTCTTAACAAAGGTTGGCTTGTTTTTCTGAGAAGTTAAAAAAAAGTACCCGGACCAAAAGTCATTCATCTTAATTTGCTGAATACGTAGACAGCAGCCCAAATGCCAATATATGCAAAAAGTCAATTGGATCACTGGGCTCTTGCCTCCATCGATCAATCTGTCAGTCCATAAATATTGGCTGAATGCTCGGTACTGTGCTAAATGCCATAAGGAATGCAAGAGAAGTCTAAGCCCTGATCTCTACGCTGAAGGAGCTTATGGTCTGGTTGGGGAAATAAGTCACATACATGAAACGACTGAAGAAAAATGCAAAAAGTTGTTTTAATTGCAATGTTGTGTTCTACAGACTGGACTAAAAGGAATTTATGGGCTGGAATAGTTAACTGCAAAGTAGGTAGTTCTTGAGCAAGTCCTTGAAGGATGGGAGGAGGTGGAGGGTGGAGTCATTCCAGGTTCCTGTGCCTGTACCTGTGAAAAGGAAGGTGGCTTTTGGGGCAAGATGGCCTCATTGATGCTTTTGACCCAGCTTTGAGCTTTGCTTGCCTTCCAGACTGATCATTGGTGAATGCTGTCATTCTTCACAAATTCATCATGAAGCGTTGGTATTGGCGAGCAGGCATCCCTGTCAGGGCAGGAAACTTTGCCATGGTCCAAATACTTCCTATGGTCTAGTTTTCATTTGTCTTCAAGGCACAGGCTGCATTTGCCTGGGAATAATCTCTTAGGCCATTGGCACAAAAAGGTTTTCAAAAACTGCCCCGGCCCCTACTCCATCTCCATTTCCCCCAGTTCTGAGGAGATGCACGTAGTCAGGGGAGCAAATAGCTTCTGAAAAGAAATTGCTGCAGGTTATCCGGGAGGGCAGATTGTATATGTGCAAAGTTTTGTGCATCCATTTTCTCATCTGATCTTCAATAGCAGCCTGGATGTGGTGGTGGGGGGGGGGGGGGGAGGGTTATTATCAGCCCCAATTCTTCGATGGGAAAATGAACATGCAGAGAGGTAAAGTGATTTGCCCCAAGTCACATAGCTAGTAAGGAGGATTTGAACCATTTCTTCACTCTAATTCCAGTGCTTAAAGTACTGTGCCCTGAGGAGGAGGGAGCAAAGGGTAAGGGCATGCTGGCCTAATTTGAGAACCTCTGACATAGAAAGTGCTTGTTGTGGGGCAAAGCTGGGACCCTCTCCCGTTAGCAATAGAGATGCACACCCACAGAGGCACCCACCCAAAGCCAGACACCCGTCCATGCACAATTCACACCCCTACAAAAGCTCTGATGCACAGAAATGCTTTACCAAGCCAAACCGATGGATGACTTCTCACACAAAGAGGAGGAAATTGATGAAAGGCGAATGAAGACACGAACAGACAAAATGGGGGTTTGCAATCTGAGTGGGACGAAGGTACATCATCAACAATAAGTGAGGAAGGCAGCAGAGGGAGAGGGAGAGGGAGCCAGGCTCCTTAGTGGGGTGAGCGAAGGTAATGAGTCTCATTGCAGCCAGCAGCGGAGTTCGAAATTGTAGCAGGATCCAGGCACGGAAACCAAGGGAGCAGAGATCGGAAAATGAGAGGAATAGTCTGCTGTCAAGGATACACTCAATTAATGAGCTCAGAAATCAGGCAGGCACTGTGCTCGCAACACATGATTCTCATCTGCAGGGAGCTTAAGGGCCTAATGACAGAGGGTGTCATCAAAGCACATGCAGAATTACCTGTGTACATTCAGTGAGTTGCCAAATAGAACATTAGGTGAGGTCTGAACAGAAGGGTTTTATCAGTTGGGCTAAGGGTGTGAGGAAGGGAAGGACAGATGGGCATTAACAAAAGGCTTCCCCTAGGAGGTCACTTTCAGGCAGTTGGGTTTGAAAAGGATAGGCTCTAGGAATTCAGTAAGAAAGGCAAAAGACAGGGAGTGACGGGGCATTTTGTTGGTCAGTTGTTTTTCAGGCATGTCTGACTGTGACTCCGTTTGGGGTTTTCTTGGCAGAGTGGTGTGCCATTTCCTCCTCCAGCTCATTTTATAGATGAGGAAACTGAGGCAAACAGAGTTAAATGACTTGCCCAGGATCATCCAGCTAGTAAGCATATGAAGCCAGGTTTGAATTCTGAAAGATAAAGTGTTCCATGACTCCAGACCCAGAACTTTCTCCAGTATGCCACCTAGCAGCCTTTTCCCCAGTCAAGTCACATTGGGCCTATTGTGTGTGTGTGTGTATATATATATATATGTAATGTTTCAAAGTTAGGCTACAAGTTCCTTGAGGTCAGGGACTGTTACAGCTTTTGTCTGTAGTGTGACTCCCCCAACGTGCATAGGCATAGGTCTCTGGAGGATGTTGACTACTATTCTAAGGATTGTTCAGATAACCCTGTAGATGGCCATCTTCCTGTAGTTCAGGAGCTCCAACCTGTGTGCTTCCCATTAACAATCAGCCAGTAAACTCATATGACTCTTTCAAAAAGACAAAATTAGTCAAATAGCAAATGTACTCAGATGCCTCTTAATCAAAGAGTCAGAACATTCAACATTAGGAAAACACTCCATGTCTTTGATCATATTAGAAAGGGAACTATCCAAAGCCCCCTGATCATTTCAGAAGGCACCAAAAAAGCCTTTGGCACGGCACAACACTCTTGTGCTAAAAATCATAGGCACATGTAGACAGAGAAAACCTTCGACAAATTTATCATTAAAAGCATCTTTCTAAAACCCAAATCCAGTTAAAATATGCAATGAAGATACACCAGAACCTTTTCCATTAAAAATAGGAGTGAAACAAAGATGCCCACTCTCCGGATTGTTATTTGATGTGCTTTGGCAGTAAGACAGGAGAAGGGAATTAAAAGGCATAAAGATGAGTAAAGAAGAGATAAAAACTATCCCTGTTTGCTGGTGATTTGATGATTCACTTGGAAAGCTCCAAGATTATAAGGAGAAATTTAGTTAAGTAGCTTCTACTTTTCTGTTAATGTGTTTAGTGGCCATTGCTGATTTCATAGGGATAGTCTCCATTATTAGTTGATTGGATACAAGAAGTGATCATTACTAATTGTAGGAATGAATAAAAAGTCATTGTAATTAGACTGTGATTTGTAGCTATAGGAATAAGATTAAGTTTGGGGTTTTCTGCCCATGATTCAAAGCAGTAGTCCACATTTCATCTGGGGCATCTGGGCTATGAAAGTAGAAGAAGGCATCAAAACCTTCTTCCCATGATTCTCCCTGGTTTTGATATCTCTTCTATGGCTTCATTGCCCAGGTCAGTGGCCTTGCTAGGTAGAGGGGTGCCCCCCTTCAAGAAAAGAAAATCCCCATCTTCCAGCCTTCTTCGCCACTCTTTACATAATGGTACAAATATCTGTCCGCTGTAACACTCGGGGTCTCTGAGCATGCTGGGTATATGTGCAGACCCTGACTTTGTGACTGTAGCGCTCACTCAGAAGATGTGTGCCCAATCTTTTTCTTTTTACAAGATACTAATTAGGCTATTCATGACTTCGGCAAAGTCATAGGCTACAAAGTAAATGCTCAAAGAACGCCATTTCTGTCTAATGGTAACAAAGCCCAAGAAGAAATAAAATAACTACAAAATGCACAAGGTGTCTAGGAATCGCCTCCCCAAGCACAGCCAGACTTTTACAGATTCAGTTACAAAGGGCTCAAGTATTCAGTACATATGGCCAGTCCAGGCCAGTATAATAAAAATGACAATACTACCCAAATGAAGTTACACTTTTCGTGGTATGCCAGTCATCAAAGCCATCTGGTATTGGTTAAAGAACAGAGGAATAGCTTACTGGAACAGACTAGAGAAGGGAGATTCAGAACCAATAAATCCAGAAACAATAACCCAGTGTTTGATAAAGTGGAAAACGTAAGTTACCCAGGGAAAAACTCTCCGTTTGATTAAAAATACTGCTGGGAAAACTGGAGGTCAGTCCTGTGGAAATTAGGCTTAGACCAATAACACACACCACACTCCTTGATATATTCTAAAAGGATCCGTGACTTAGACTTTGGGGGATAATGGAGGTTAGAAGGACCTGGCGTGCTATGGTTAATAGGGGCGTGAATAGTCAGATGTGACCAGACACCAGTCCAAGATATATAAACAATGACTAGGAATCAAGAGATAAACGAATAACCGTTCCCCGGTAGAAAAAATGTTAAAGGATAGGAGCGGTTTTCAAAAGAACTGCAAAGTATTCAAAACTACATGAAAAAAATGTTCCAAGTCGCTAATAATGAGAGAAATGCAAATCAAAACAAGCCCGAGGTTTCGGCTGATACCCTGCAAATTGGCAGAGAACAATGAGAAACGGCAACAGTCAGTATTGGAAGGGATATGGAAAGGCAGGCGCACGAATTCATTGTTGGTGGACCTGTAAGGTCCATTTTGGAAAGCAATTTGGAATTGGCAAAATATACACCGTACACTTTGAAGCAGAGACTGCTTTACTAAGACTACGCCCCAAGGAATCTACCAGTAAGAAAAAATAGTTGGGGGCAGCTGGGTAGCTCAGTGGATGGAGAGTCAGGCCTAGAGACGGGAGGTCCTGGGTTCAAACCTGGCCTCAGCCACTTCCCAGCTGGGTGACCCTGGACAAGTCACTTGACCCCCATTGCCCACCCTTACCACTCTTCCACCTATGAGAAAATACACCGAAGTACAAGGGTTAAAAAAAAAAAAAGAAAAAATAGTCCTCACAGGTTCCAAAATGTTTATGACAGCATTTTGTGTGAGAACTAAGAATGTAAACAAAGTAGATGCCCATTGACTGGGGAGTGGCTAAACAAACGGACATGTGAACTAATGGACTATCTCTGCTCTGTAAGAAATAATATAGAGAAGCATTGAAGGCTCTCTATGAGCCAACCTATCCCTTGGAGGAGGGAGGTCTATAGCTATTACACATCGCATGTGTTTTGGGGCTTTTTCAATGTGTCAGTCAGTTGTGCTGGCCTTTTTCCCTCCCATCTCTAAAAAAATGCTGTTTATCGTATGGGATGACCCTCAAGGAGGAAGGATACAGAGATCATTTTGATGTAAGAAACAGAGACTATCAATACAAAATTAGGGGCTTTCTTAGGCATAAGACATCATGGAAATATGAGTGTTATGACATTTAACTATTCCATGTGTAACAAGGCTTAATTGCTCAGTGGCTGCCCCTGGTATGGAGGAGGAGGAGGAGGCACCTGTGTTCTTTTGGGGGGGGGTGTTGTTGTTGCTGTACAATTGTATGCGATTCTCCATGACCCTGTGGGCACACTGACCATGGGGTTTTCTTGGCAAAGACACTGGAGTGGTTTGCCATTTTCTTCTCCTGTTTTATTCAGGCAAGGGTTAAATGACTGGCCCAGGGTCACAAAGCTAGTGTCTGAGGTCTGATTTGAATTCTGGTCTTTCTGAGCCCAGGCCCATTGCCTTATCCACTGTGCCACCTAGCTGCTCCGCACTAGTTACTGGATACCAGTATCCTCTGGACTAGCTTGTAACCATGATCCATCCTACCCTACAGTACTTCAAATTCTCCACCATAATTGGAAACGCTTTTGGTGTGGGAGTGAGTATCCTTCCTTGATATGTTCTTTCCTACCCAGGCAGGGTGGAAAACCTGATTCTCATCAGGATTAGGCCCAGTACTAAGGGTTGTATGGATTGGGCTTCCCACAAGCTGACTTGGTCCACCTTTTCCGTCCTTGAGATGTTCCTCTGGGCACAAAAATTGTCTGTTTGCTCAGAGCTGGTGCAATGACATCAAGATTTCACTGTGCGGGCCCCCACCCTAGAGAACACTGAGCTGTACGGGAGCAGCCACAACTGCTTTGAATGTGGGATGTGCCCTGTGATGCTTGTGGCGGGGCCAGGCACCCTATGAAGATGCTGTTGTGGAACGAATAGATTTCAAAGGTGGACCCAAATGAGACTGCTTTCCTCACGATGGTGGGTCCTGGAAGTCAGCCTCGGCCAGCCAAGCATTTCCTTAAAGACCTGGGCTACGGCGTGACTACTTGGTCCCAATCCTGACCTGCTTCCCCGAACAGTAGAACTTTAGTGGGTGGCATCCGTTCTTGCTCTTGAACCTTGTCTCGAAGTAGAACGTCTGGGGCTATTCCTTCAGGATCTCGAGGACATGCTTGGGGAGTCTTTTGTTGAGCATCTCTCCCCATCCCCCCTTGAAGGGCCTGACCCTCACTTCCCCCCTCTTCCGCAGCTTTAAGCTAGAGGGGCTTATAAGGGTGATTTACAGAGAAAGATTCTTCAGGGAGATGACTTTAACCTTCTCATTTCTACCCTAACTTTGGCCTATACCTTGTGACCACCCCACCCCTTAATGTCCTTTAGGGAGCCAGACCCTTGAGTTCTCATTCGCTATCGGCTCCCTGTTTTGGAGGAAGATGTGGAGGGGATGTGTTATTCCTTGTTCCAGAAGCCTTCAGATGAGGGAAACGGGGGTGCTTCTGAGTCCCAGTTCAGTTTCTTCTTTTCATCCCAGGATGCACTGTAAAACGGGCATCCGGGAGCCCCCCTGGGGATGGAGTTGCAAATGCTAATTCATATCGATCCTTATTCCTCTAATGGGGATGGGGATGTGAGTGATATTAAAAGGTTTAGGAAGCTCATTGGGCTTCAGCGGGGATGTCCAGATGATGGAGACAAAGTAGAAGCGTAAAAGGACTCACGATTTGTAGAGGGGCAGACTATCCTGCCAACTATGCCAAATTAAGGGGCCAAGTTGTAGGGTGGCGTACCTTCCAGAGAATACCGAGATACCCAAGAAAAGGGGGCCTGTGCCAGCCTGGTTGTTAATAGATCTTATTCGGTTTAATTGGGGAAGTTTCCTCATAAAAGGCCAGTCATCCTGGGCAGGAGGATGTGTCGCAGGACAAAATAAAATGGATCTCCTCACCCAGGTCAGGTGGGTATCATGTAGAAACAGAACAAAGAAGGCAGTGTCAGGGATGGCCCACGGTCACGGGCAAGTTTTCCCATAGGGTAGTTGGAGCTGCTTTTGCTGTTCATATTGACTTATGGGAGGTTTCTATCCTCTGTGGAGTCATAGGTCATGTTCTCTCTCTGACTCTTCAGAAGCATATAATCCAGCTTGTATTTATCAAGTACAAATAGCTTTAGAATAGGAAAGAATCTTCATCTAGTCCAACTCACTTACTGAAGAGCAAACCGAGGCCTAACCCATCGCAGAAGAGGGAAGGGGTTTGTTCAAGTTCAGCCAAATCTTCCGACGACAAATCCAGTGCTCTTTCTACTTTCTTTTTCAAATGGTTTGACTTGTTTTGCTTTTTTTTTTAAGCCTCTGACCTTCTGTCTTAGAATCTATCCTAAGTATTAGTTCCAAGGCAGAAGAGCAGTAAGAGCTAGGCAATTGAAGTTAAGTGACTTCCTAGGGTCGTACAGCTGGTCTAAGGCCACATTTGAACCCAGGCCCTCCCATCTCCAGGCCTGGCTCTCTATCCACCAAGCCACCTTGCTGCCCCTTGTTTAAATTTTTTTCTAATTAGCTGGCTTTCCTATTATCCCCATTAAGCAAAATTTAAAAACAAAACAAAATCCCTCACTAAGTAGCTACATAGTCTCTCCAAACAAATCCTCCACATGAGCCATGTCCGAAAAGTTGCCTCTGCGTTTAAGAGTCTCACTTCTGCCTGGAGGGGCCCCGTGTTTTGGACTCATGGTTTATTGTTTCATAAAGTTTTTCATAGTTGTATCCTCCGAAAATATTATCATTATATGAATTGTTCTCCTAGTTCTGTTCACTTCGCACTGCATCAGTTCATAAAGGCCTTCCAAGTTTCCTCTGAAGTCATTCGTTTTATCATTTCTTATGGCATGATAATAGTGCGTAACATTTTTATACTGCAGTTAATCCCCCCCCCAAACTGAAGCAAACAACTCCCTAAAGACTAGAATGAGCCAAATGGAAAAGGAAAACACAAAAACTCAAGGAAGAAAATAACTTCCTCAAAATTAAAATTGAGCAAATGGAATTTAATGACTCTGTAAAGCATCAGGAAACAATAAGACAAAATCAAAAGAATTAAAAAGTAGAAAAAAATCTAAAATTCCTCAGGGGAAAAACAAGTGACCTGGAAATGAAATCCAGGAGAAAGAATATAAGAATCCTCAGAATACTGGAAAGCCAAGATCAAAAAAGAGCCTGGAAACCATATTATAAGAAATCATGGAAAACTGCCCTGATATCCTCAAACAAGAGGGGAAAATAGAAATTGAAAGAATCTACCATCACCTCCTGAAAAAGACCCAAATCTAAAACCTCCCAGGACGATCACACCAAAATTTAAAAACTCTCAGACCAAGGAAAAAGTACTGCAAGCAGCTAAAAGGAAACCATTCAGATATCATGGAGTCAGTCAGGGTTTCACAAAGGCCTGGCAGCTGCTACACAGAAGGACTAGAAGGCATGGAATATGATATTCAAAAGGCAAAGGATCTAGGCCTACAACCAAGAATCACATACTCAGTGAAACTGAACATAACCCTCCAGGGGAAAAAGTGATATTTAATGACACAGAGGGTTTCCAGGTATTCTTGAGCAAAAAAAACCCCCAAAATAAAAAACCAGAGCTTAAAAAGGAAACCTGATGACAGAATTCAACATGAAAAGTGAAAACTTAAGGGTTTCAATAAGGTTGAATTGTGTATGTTCATGCCTGGGGAGGTGGTTATTAAGATACTTAAGATATATGTGATACTAAAGTCCTTAAAGTAGTCAAGATACTTAAAGTACTTAAAATACTTTAGAACTTTCTCACCAATAAGGATAGTAAAAAAGAAGCATACATAGAAAAAAGTAAAGCAGTAAGTGGAATAGGACGGCTTCATTCACTGTCCTCCCACCCCCCAAAAAATCAAGGGAAGGGAAAGAGGAGCACACAGGGAGAAAAGAAAAGGAAAGATAGGAAGAGGTCAATTGTCTTACATGGAGCAGCGGCTGGAACCTCTCCCTAACTCTGTCCTCTTGTAGGACGCACTCATTTCCACCAATGGACTTCAGGACGGGGTTAATATTTGTTAACCTTTTCCCAGTTTCTTATTCCTTTCTGATTTTTACTACATTAGATTTATTCATGCAGAAGCTTTTAAATTTGGATGTGATCAAAATTGTCCATTTTATCTTGTGTGATTTTTTTCGGTCACTTTTTCAGTTGTGAACTCTTGCCCCTGTCCATAGGCGATTTCTTTCTACCCTCTCTAATTTATAATACTGCCACGTATCCACTTGGAGCTTGGCTTGGCATATGATGCTGGTATTGCTGCTGCCTGCTCTTCCCAGCATTTTTAAACCCTCCCCTTCCATCTTAGAATCAATAGTAAGCCTTGGCTCCAAGGCAGAAGAGTGGTCAGGGCTGGGCAGTGGGGCGTTTAAATGACTCATCCGGGGTCACACAGCTAGGAAGTGTCTGAGGCCAGATTCGAATCTAGGACCTCCCATCTCTAGGCCTGGCTTTCCTTCCACTGAGCTACCCAGCTGCCCTCTCCCGGCATTTTAAAAATCAAATAATGAGTCCTTCCTCCAGTAACTGGTATTTGTGTTGGTCAAACACGTGCCTCTGTGCCTTTTTTGCCTCTGTCTGTTGTGCACTCAGTCTGCTTCAGCTCTCTTTTTTGAAGCCTCTTATTAAAAGCTAGTACCAAGTCCTTTTTTTACAGTTGTTTTCTGACACTTTGCAATTCAAATTCTCTCCCTCTCTTCCTCCCTTCCCTCCCAGAAGCAGTAAAGGGCCTGTTATCGATTATACCCGTGTTTTCATGCAAGGCATCTTTCCAGATTCCCATGCTGTGGCCTATAGCTTTTTTCCTCCGATTTTTCTCTCTGTGCTTTGGGTATCAGGACCATATTGATATCATAGAAAAGTGCTGAGAATGCCTTCTTTTATTATCGTTAGTATTTTGTGGAGCCTTTGAACTATTTGTTTTTTTAATGTTTGATAGAATCCACTTGTGAATCCATCTGGTCCTGGAGTTCACTTTGTACCTTGGAGAGGCCACTTTATGACTTGTTCAATTTCTTTTTTCTGACACTGGCTTATCTAAATAGTCTACTTCTTTTGTTAATCTGCATGTATTAGAAGGCTTCACCTGCTTCCTGTTGGCTTTGTTAGCATCTACTTGAGTATAATAACTTCCTCTTCAATTTTTATAGGTTCTCCTTTTCAAGTTTTGATACAATTGTTTTCTTTATTTAAAAAAAAAAAGACAATCAAGGGGGCAGCTGGGTAGCTCAGTGGATTGAGCCAGGCCTAGAGACAGAAGGTCTTAGGTTCAAATCTGGCCTCAGACACTTCCCAGCTGTGTGACCCTGGGCAAGTCACTTGACTCGCATTGCCTACCCTTACCTTCCATCCACCTTAGAACTAGTATTGATTCTAAGGTGGATGGAAGGTAAGGGTTTTTAGAGAAAAAAGGCAATCTAATCATTTATTTAATTTAAAAAGCAACTCCTAGTTTTATTTATTAATTCAGTGGATTAATTAAATAAATGTGATTGCTTTCCATTTAAAAGATCTTCTTTAATTCTTAGAATTTCTATTTTGTGGTTTAATCGGAAATTTTTTATTTATTGTTCAGGTTTTTCAATTGCACGTCCAAGTCATTGATTTGCTCTTTTTCTCTTTTATTGATGAATGCAAGTAGAGATAAAATTTTCCTCTCTGAAATACTGTGGGCTGTAGCCCATAAGTTTGGGTATGTCATCTTATGATTATAATTTTCCGTGATGAAATATCTTTTCCTATAACTTATTCTTTGACCTACCCGGTCTTTAGAATTGTGTGCCTTTCAATACTTTTAAATGCTTTCTTTAAAGACTCTTTGATAAAGTCCTTTTCCCCTAATAAATGGTCAGTTTTTGTACAGGTTCCATGTATAGATAAGACGTATGCAAATTCTTTTTTATTCCCATCCAGTGATTTCCAGCCATCTACAATATCTGATTTTCCTAACATTCTATTCAGATCCTTACCGTCTTTCTTGTTTATCTTTAGGCTAGATGTGTCTAGTACTAAAAAGGGTATATTGACATCCTCCAGTATTATAGTTTTTACTATCTTTTTCCCCTCTGGTTCAATTAACTGTTCCTCTAAGTATGTAGTAGCAATGTTATTTGGGCAACTAAGCGGTACAGTGGGCAGAGTGCTGGCCTTGAAGTAAGGAAGACTCATTTTCCTGAGTTCAAATCCGACCCCATTATTTACTAGCTGTTTGACCCTGAAGTCACTTAACCCTGTTTGCCTCAGTTTCTTCATCTTAAAATAAGCTGGAGAAAGAAATGGTAAACCACTCCATTATCTTGGCAAAGAAAATACCAAGTGGGGCCATGCAGAGTTGGACAAGAGTGAATCAACCGAACAAAAACAAGAACAGCTGGGCCGTTGGGGCCACCTCTTTTTATCCTTCCTATATTTACGGTAACCTTTTCTGAAGTTACGATGGCTAACCTTGCTATTTGGGGGTCAGCTGAACCATAACCAGCTTTGCTCCAGCTTCTCATTTTAATCGTCGTGTTAGTCGTGTTTCTTGTAAGCAACACATTGTTGAATTTTGTTCTCTATTCCGTCCTACTGTTCTCTTCCATTGTTTCAAAAGAGCTCGTCCCATTTTTATTGTTAGACGTCTATTTCCTTTCGTTTTGTCCCTTTCGTTCTGTGCTCTCGGACTCTTTCCTCCCTTTATTCCTCCTTCCCTGTAGCAATTTGCCTGTGTTAACCTGTGAAAAACACAGAGCGATTAAAGTAGTCGGAAAAACCAAGTTTTTAATCAGGACAGAGAGAACGTTCAACGTCTCGGCCTGCACACAGAATCGAGTGCCTAAAAACCACACAGAGCCGAAGGCTCTGGCACTCTGGGAACAGTATCTCGGAGAGGACCGCCACGCTAGCTGATCCTCCAAAGAACAGTAGAACTTGGGGAACTTGTATACCATTGGGGGAACTAAGGACAGGGAAGTAGGATCGATTGGCATTAGCACGGCTGGAAGGAAACGAGAAGTCCCAGAAGGGATTATCAGAGAGCGGCTGATGCTTTACAATGGATACAAAGGGGAAAGGTCTGGCCAGAGGTCCCTGGGAGAGGACTTTGGTACAGTGGGAGAAACTGCCAGGCAGAAGGGTCCTGAACATTTGATTAGGCCTACCTCAAGGCTTATGGTTCTGTCTGAAATGGGTGAGTCTCAGGGCACAGGGGCAGACTTGGGGTCTCCAGATTTCAAGTCGATACACCCCGCTTGTGGGCAAAGGCTGAATGCCATTGGCCACACAAAGGGGACAAAAGGGCGTGTGCCTAGGATGAGTTTGGCCCCGTTATAAGGATGGAAGACATGAGGCATAAGTCTAGACGAATGGCGTCTGGGGGCGCCCCCGGACGCAGGGATGCGTTGACAAAACAAAGACTACGTCATTTCTCAGAGTCTCTCTTTCCACGTGTAGGCTTCAGCGTCCTCTCCTTTGTGTAGACAGCTTCACTGCTGCAAGAGAAAACACAGTCACCAATAGGAACGGATTGATTCTCGGTGTGTTAGCTCGCCGTTAAGGACATTCGGGATTAAAACATGCTGCTCGTTTTGGCCCGATTTAACCGTTGTCAGACCTTAAGGGTTACTCGACCCTGATGCTTATGAGGGTCACCATCGGAAGGGATCTCATTGGTTAGTGTTTATCCACCTCGTATCATTGCTAGTAAAAATACTCACGCCCGTTACAAATAAACGCAAACCGTGCGCGTGACCAGAAACACCCTACCGAAGGGATCGTGTGGAAAAGGCAACGTTAAAGAGAGATTCAAACTAACGGGCAGAAATAGAAAAGCAAAATAAAAGCCACGCCGCAGGTTGAGCAAGGCTCACGAAGCTGAAAGCGGCCCTCGTCGCTGTGTGTGGAAAAAAGAAAAAGTATCAGCTGCCACTACGTACAAGTCTAGCTGAGAGTCCTATTACAGAGCTCCAAAGCAAGAGTCAGCTTGCTGGCATGACGGTTTCCGCTTCAAACCAAGTTTAAAAATTAAATTCAAAACGTCTCCCAAAATGAGGAAACGTCCCCTAGATTCAGCATGTGGAGGTTGGGATGCTGAGGGTGGGAAAGCCTGCTTGTCAGAGAGGTTGCTTAGAGTTTCCTATCGACACTGATACTGCCAGGTGTTTCCTATTTACGGAATTTTCCCTAATAATACCTCAGCCTAAAGCCTCAGGAAAAGGGGCTTCTTTAGCCACTTAACTATTTGAAATGGCCAAAATGTCTACCTAGCTGCCTCTTCAATTCCCGCGTTTCAGGATTTGCCCATTATGGCTCTCCTTTTCCTGATTATAGAAAACTCGCCATGATAGGAGAAAAGTGGGAAGTGACTAAAATGAGGGAGAAGGGCTCCCCTGCTTTGGAACATTCACGCCAATATGTGCTGGCAATGATGCACAGCCATGCATGGAACCTGCCACTTAGAACACAGAAGTTTCTTCCTAGGGAATCCATCTAAGCATCCTCTCAGCCTTCCCACAGTCCAGAACTGTACCTGAGTTACCAGAAGTCACTCATAGGACTGCTTGCATCACTTGACCAGTTCCCTTCCTAGCATTCTTCCCAGTTATCTTCCCATACAATTGGCGGTTCTCTCCAATCATGTTCAGGACCGAGAAGAACCTAGCTCGAGTTGTTAGCGATCATCTCCCTAAAACTGCCAGGCTCCGTTCCTCCTTCCTGAATTCTTCCGATATCACCTTGGGATAACTGTGTTCTGCAGTTCTGCACACGTGCTGAACATGCCTGTTATGCAAACTTAGAAAAGCACTCTGAAACTTTTGTTGCAAATTTTCAAAGCAACAGATATTACGTTACACCTCACCACAGAGCAAACTGCTTCAGAGTTGAAGCTGTCCTGCTCCAGCTAGATACGGGAGCTAGCTCTTTACCTTCTCCTTCTCCCCTTAAAAGGACCTCACTCAGGGCAAATACTATTAGAACTCCCCGGGGAAATGGAAACGGCAAATTTCATACCTGCTTCAGAAAAACTAAAAGGCCCAGTTCAGGAGTCCTCGAAGGCTTGAAGTCGAGGCGATTTCTATGTAGAGATGTCTTCTATGAACTCCTTCTTTAGGTTCCAGGCTGCAGAAAAATCTTGTCTAGGTAAGAAGTGGCCGGGATAATCATTGGGATTCCAGGGGGTCCGAATGAATTATTTTTCAACAAGAAATCTAGCAAAATTGACTTTAATACATTCTAATAACTTTGACCACACCCCAGGAGTACAGTAGTAAATGCAGGGTGGCACGAGAGAATTCCCAGGTGGGAAAATCCTTTCCTAATAAGGCTTATCTATCAGAGGAAAATGATGCTCGAAGGTAGATGCTGCTGCACAGGGTCAGTCGTCCCAACTTAAAAGGAAGAGATAAAGGAAAATCCTATTTAAAAAACCATCAGTAAGAATTTCTAGTCTTGAAAAAACAAAAACGTATCTATGTAATGGTTGCACTCTGGAAACGTACCTAAAAAACCCCTCCGAAATTCAGGCCGTACCGCAAAGGCCTCTCTCACTCCTCAAAAAGTAGAATCCATAAAAACGTCTCGCCAAACTCAAAATTTAGGATCAGCCAGGAAAAACTCAACATTACCTTTAAATCGGAATAGAGTACTTAGATGATGACGACCAGCCATCCCCATTTCTTTGCCTTTTTACTCCACTTTCACCTGTGGCTGTTCGATAGCTGTAGCTTCATCTTCTCTCCTTGTTACGTCTGACATTTGAATGTCTCCCTCTGTGGCCCTATTTGGGGTTTTCCTGTCAGAGATACTAGAATGGTTTGCCATTTCCTTCTCCAGCTCATCTTACAGGGAAAGCATTGAGGCAAATGGGATTAAGTGACTTGCCCAGGGTCACCCAGTTAGTGTGTCTTAGGCCAGATTTAAACTCAGGTCTTCTTGACTCCAGGCCCAGCACTCTGGGTATCTAGCTGCTTTCTGGGCTAGCAATGGTTAAACAAATGGCACAAAGTCACACAGCTGAGCGTTGGTGCTCTATCCGCCACATTACCTAACTGTCTATTATATAGTTGGAATTTTGCCTCTGATTCTTCTTTCTTTTCTTCCAATTATTGTTCCCCGGCTCTCCTATTTTTTCTTCTTCCGAGACTATTAAAACAGAAAAATATCCTACTCATACCCTCAGTCTGTTTAACTTCTAGAACTTAAAAGTGTTTTTTAAACTCTCAAGGTTCTAAGAATAACTTTGTTTCTTATTTCTTTATTAACATGTGACCAATTTATCCCCATATATATTCCCTCTCAGTTATGCAAATACACCACACACACACCTTTCTATGTTCCTCTTAGCACCTGCATTTCCATTTCTAAATGTCTACTAAATTCTAGGTCAGGGGTCGGCAAACATATGGCTCTTGTGAGGGCCAGATATGGCTCTTTCTGCAGGAGCCATAAAGTCCATTTTTTTCAGGCAATGCGGGCACTGTGCGGCTCTCACGAAATGACATTTTAAAAAAGGTGGCGTTTATGGCTCTCACGGCCAAAAAGGTTGCCGACCCTTGCTCTAGGTTTTTCATCATTTTGGAAATCTTCTATTTTGACTAGAGGCTCATTTCCCACCTTAAGATTTTATTTAGTCTTGCTGGATAGCTTGTCCTTGGATGCAGACCTTTATATCATCCATTTTGAAATATATTCCAAGCTCTTCTCTCCTTTAAGTGGAGCTCCTAAGTTTCGCATCTTCCTTGATGTGGCACCATAGTATTTGAACTCCTTTTTAGATGCCATGAAAAGAATTTTTTTCTTTTACCTGGACTTGGGCTATATTGTTGCTGGGAGTTTTCATTTGGGGATCTCTTTCTGGTGGTAACCAATGCATGCCTCCTATTTTTACTTTGCCCTCTGGATCTAAGAGTTTAAAGCAATCTCCATTTATAATTTTCTGAAATATGGTACTCAGATTTTTTTCTGATCATAATTTTTGGAGACTGAAAATTCTTTTTTTTAAACTTTACCTTCTGTCTTAGTATCAAGTCTAAGACAGAAGAGTGGCAAGGGGGTAAAGTGACTTGACTAGGGTCATACAAGCTAGGAAGTAGACTGATAATTCTTAGGTTGTCTCTCCTTGAAGTTGTTTTTTAGATCAGCTACTTTTGACGTATTTCTTAGCTTTACTAGGTTTTTTTTTCATCTTTTGATCTTTTGGTTTTGTTCTGATATTTGTTGTTGTGTTATTGAGTCATCATCATCTGTCTAAATTTCAGTTTTTCCATGAAGTTTTCTACCACTTATTCTAAAGTGCCATTTTTTCCTTTTCTTTCTTTTTAAAAAATGTGTCATTCTTCCCTCCCTAGTTTTTCCATTCTTGTCTCTTTTGTTTCACTTCCTCTCAGGCCTCTGACAGTCCCTGTGGCAAGGGCACTTTTTGCTTTGTGGTTAACCTGGACTTTGGTATGGAGTTACTGTCTCCTTCAGGGTTTTCTGATGGGCTTTCCTCAAACCAAGGGAATTCCTCTTGTTGGGCAGAGTTTTCCTTGGTTGCTCATTAAGGGTCAGGAGTCACGGGGGAGGTTTGGCTTGGGTTCCACAACAGAATGGTATGAGCAGGGCCTATGTTTCAGACCAGTTTCTTCATTCAGGGACCTTTGGGGCTCTGCCTGGATGCTCCATCTTGTTACCATATTCAAAGACTTCTTGTTATTAGCTTTGTCTGAGAGCCTTCTCCCCTGTTGCTGGGTTCAGGCATCAGGTATCACCCTCACACTAGCCTCTGATTATAGGCTTCAGGGACTATTCAAGTTGGATTTTGCCTACGGTCTTTTTCTCATAGCTTAGTTAGGGCCACTGGGGCTATTGCTAGATCTTGCACAGGGTGTGTTGAGGCTAGGCTAGACTGGGACCGCCTTTGTCTCTTTCCTTTAGTGTTGCTCTGGTCTCTCTAGGAATATACTAAGAGATGCTTGGCGAGCCAGCCATGGATTTGGAGAAGGCTCAGGGCCCAGCCTAACTTGGGCAGGGGATTCCATACTGGATCTATGCAGAATGCCCTAAAATTGGTGTCTTATATTCAGGGGCCACATGGAAAGGTAGACCTCAGTGCCATGTACTTCAAGCACTGGGACCGTCTTTAAGAGTCCGGGGACAACTACTCACACTCTGCCCTTGGGACTTGGATCCAGACTTACCCAAGTTTATCTGGCAAGGGCAGAGTGGCATAATGGCGTATACTTCCTTTGCTTTGAGTACGATCAAAGTTCAATCCTGTTTAGATAAGAAAACCAGTCCTGTTAAATACTCTGATATGGACCACATCTAGCTCTAGCTTCTAGGTATTTGTAAATTTAAAAAAATCTAGAGTCGGGGGGAGTAAAGAGCGGGGCAGGAGGGAAGTCATGAATCATGGGAAAATAGTGTACATTTAAAAAAATTTAAAAAAGAAACACAAAAATCCAGACTCAGCTCTCTCGTTTACAGTTATTTCAATTGTTTCTCCGAGAGAAGTGTTTGTTTAAACGTCAGTGACTGAATTTTATATGAGGATGAAAGTCTCCGATCATTCTGTGGTCATGACCCTGGACCACGCAAAAGCAAGTTCATCCTCTAGGTCCCCCTCCATTTTTACTTCTCTCCTCCTCCTTTTCTGGACTGACCTCATGGTTCCTTATGATGGCATAATGTCCGAGTTTCCCTCTGTTGTGTCAAGAAATATTTAAGGGGCGGCTGGGTGGCTCAGGGATGGAGAGAAAGGCCAAGAGATGGGAGGTCCTGGCTTCCAATCTGGCCTCAGATACCTCCCAGCTGGGTGAGCCTGGGCAAGTCACTTGACCCCCCCTGCCCAGCCCTTACCGCTCTTCTGCCTCGGAACTGATACTTAGTATAGATTCTAAGACGGGAGGTGAAGAGTTGCTTTAAAAAAGAAAACAAACAAACAACCAAGATATTTAAGCCCTTCATTTTAAGAGTGGCCTTGGAGTGCAGCCACATTGTCACGAAGCAGTGTGCTAGTGTGGCAAGTTCATTTAAAGGGAAATCGGGTAACTCGAGCCCAACTCTCAATAATATGGAATTGGGCCTTGATCAATGATACATGTAAAGCCCAATGGAACTGCGCGCCGGCTAAGGGGGGTGACGGGGGTTTGGGGGAGGGAAAGACTGTGAAACATGGAACTATGGGAAAATAGTCAAAACAAAAACTTTAAAAAAAAATTAAGGGAAATCAGGAGTCCAAACTCAAGTTTGTCACTACTTAGATGTATGCATGCCCTTTGGCTAGTCACCCTCAGTGACACGAATGAACTGAACAGAGAAACTAAAAGTAAGAAAGATGAAGTTGATATCACGTCATCTCCAAGCCACTTTCAAGGGCCCTGCCCAGGGTCACACATGAGGAGGTGCCTGAGGCCAGATTTGAACCCAGGCCCCAAGCCACTTTCAAGAAAGCACCCGGATCTTGAAAAGACCCAAGGACCAGCTCACCCGTAGGTTCACGAGGGGAGAGAGAAGACAAGAGGCAAAATAGGAAGAGCTTGAAGACCTGCTGGGTACCTTTCCTGCAGGCAGCCGGGCCACCATCAGACGACCTGCGCTGGTCAAGAGCTGAAGAAGAAAGGAGATAAGCAAGGGCTGGGACCAGGGCCTCCTCCCTCCTCCGTTTAACCTTTGGGGAAGGAGGAGGGAAACAAGCATTCGTCAGGTACCTAGTAGGGGCCTAAGCACTTCACAAGTACGGCATCTTTGCTACAATTCTGCGAGGTGGGTGCTAGGTTATCCCCATTTTACAGTTGAGGAAACAGAGACAAATCGAAGTGAAGCCCTTTGCCCAGGCCAGGCAGCCAGTCCATTTTGGAGGCTAGATTCGAGCTGAAGGCCCAGTGTTCTCTCTACTGCATCATCTAGTCACCTTGGGGGTTCAGTTCGAGCGTGAGCCCATTAATCTCCACGTGAAGGCGCTACTAGACTCAAGGTGGGTCCCTCAAGGAGGAAATCCCTCGCCGGCCTTGGGCCCAGCTTGAGCAGATGAAATGACTGAACAGTGACCAAAGGAGCAAAACAGGGATCCAGAACAGGGATCGTCAAAACATTTAAACAGAGCAGGGAGAATCGAACAAGGACATCTACAAACAGTTAAAATGAAAAAGAATTAAATGTAAAATGTTAAAGCTAAGTGGCCCAGCTGATAGAGGGGTGGGCCAGAGTCAGAGAGACCTGAATTCAAATCTGGCCTCAGACATGTCCTGGCTATGTGACTGGGCAAATCACTTCACCCATGCCTCAGTTTTCTCATCTGAAAAATGGGGATAATCATGGCACCTCTTTCCCAGGGTGGTGGTAAGGACCAAAGTTATAAAGTGCTCAGAGCGGTACACATAGCACTAAACAAATGCCAGCTTTTATTATTATTATTATTATTATTATTATTATTATTATTATTATTATAGCAATTGAGTTTTCAACAGAGGCAATTTCACTTCACAAGTAGGAGAAAAGCCTGGACCGACTCAGAGGTTGTCACCTTAGATTGCCATCCAGAAAAGCGTCCCGGGGCCTCTTCCTGAAGGGGGAGAGGCACGCCTTGCCAGGGACGCTATGGAGACTGTGCTCTGGTCGAGTGGAGGAGTGACACGGCTCAAACAGTCACTGTAGGACCGACGGACGGGAGGGAGGGAGGAAAGAGATCCAGTAGGAGTCTGATGCACTAAGATTGGGCAAGGGGTGGCGAGGGCCTGCCCTAATAGAGGGAAGGAAGCAGCCGGGAAAGCTACTCTAGATGCAGAGATGGCACCATACTGTGACTGGCTGGGGGCGGGGCGGGAAGAGGAGGGCCGTCAGTGAACAGACCTTTCGGAAGACTTAGTCTAGGCCAAAGGCTGCGGGTACAAAGGAGAGACCGGAGCCCTCGTGCTCTCAAAGGAGACATTCCATGGGGGGAGACACCATGCAAAGACCCTGTGGATGGCAAGAGAGGGAGACTGCCAGAGCACTCCGGTGGAAAGTAGGATTTGAGAAGAGTCTGAAAGGAAGCCAGCGAAACTGGGAGGTGGAGGTGAGGAGGCCAAGCAGGAGAGCCAGTCCCCCCAGGCGTGGGGGACAGCCAGGGCAGAGCTCAGGAGATGGAGACGTTTGTGTGAGAAGTGGAAGATGAGGCTGTGGCCACCAACCAGAGTGCATGAAAGGACAGTGACGCCATCAGCAGAAATTAGGACATGTGGAAAAGGGAAACGTTGAGAGGGAGAGTCTGACACATCTCTGGGCCGTACAGGTCAAACAATCCAGCAGCTGATTGGTTATTTAGTGTTGAACCTCAGGAGAGAGCCGAGGGCTTGACATTTATATCCTTGAAGTCAGTTAAGTCCGTGGTAGCAGACAGGATGAGGACTGAGGAAAGGCCATTGGATTTGGTACTTAAGAGATCACTGAGGGGCAGCTGGGTGGCTCAGTGGGTTGAGAACCAGGCCTAGAGCAGGAGGTCCCGGGTTCAAAATTGGCTCCAGACATTTCCTAGCTGGGTGACCCTGGCCAAGTCACTTTGCCCCCATTGCCCACCCCTTACCGCTCTTCTGCCTTGGAGCCCACATCTGATTCTGAGATGGAAGACAAGGTTTAAAGAAGGAGAGAGACAGAGACAGAGACAGAAACGGTGAGATCATTGGTATCTTTGGGGAGAGGAATCTCTTGATGAGTTGGGTGTCGAGGCCACATTACAAAGGTCTGAAGAGCAAGTAAGAGAACAAAAGAAGGCCATGAGTGTAGCCTGCTTTTTCTAGTTGTTTGGCCTGGAAAGGGAAGACGGAGACAGAAACAGAGGCCGGGGAGGGTGGAGAAAGGGGGAAGCTGCTAGAAAAGGTGGAGCAGCTGGCCTCCCCGGGGAAAATAAATGTACGCACGCACGCGCGCGTGCACACACACCACACACACACACACACACACACACACACACTTTGGAGCTCTGTTTTTACTGAAAATTTCAGTTTTATTTCTATGACTAACTAGAGCAAAAGCATACATATGTGCGCCTGGCGTCCAGCCACTACAATTGCCACTTTTTCTACTTGGCTTCTCCCTACAAAGCCAGGGCCAATTGGGGTGGCCATCGGCGGCCCAGCTAGAAATGCAAAGCTATAAGGAAATCGCTACAAAATCTTCATTTCAAACCGTGTCTTAAGAGACGTGACCTAAACTGTGTATGAGATCCCCCAACAGCTCAAGTGCCAGAAAGCAGTCCCGGGCGGCCAAGGCTAGCGTGTCTCCCCCCCCCCCCCCGGGTATCCGACAGCAGTCTTAGCCATTTGCCAGATGCTGTCTCTTTGCTACGAATGTAAGCGTCATCGGCTTGGCAGAAGAGCGACATCATGGCATTCCCTGTTCTGCTCTCGGGGATGTGGAAGTTGTCCTCGTGCCCCAATGAAGGCAGGCGGTCCTGGTGCTGGGCTCGTTAGGCCCCGGGCCCGATGACCAGAATTTAGAGAGCCTCTGCCTGTTCTTCTGCAGCAGGGCCAGGGAAGAGAAATGCACTAACGGACTCGGACCCGGGAACAGAAACCCCCAGCAGCCTCGGTCAGTGTAGCGTGCATGAAAAGGCCATCTTTCCCTTCTCAAGTTTCAAAGAAAGTGTCTTGGCGAGAGGCCAAGCTGCAGTTCTTGTGCCCCCACCTCCTCCGAGGCAGAGCTGGCGTTAACTCCCCAACGCGGCACCTGTAGGCCTCGCGTAGGCCCGTACACAGGGAGATAGAGGCGAATTACCTTGGAGGACCTTCTCTGCGGTCACGCAGCAGCCCTGTGGCATCTATCGGGCAGAACAGCGTCGTGTGGGCTTTGCACACAAAAGCGGGTGCTCTGGCCAGGGGTCAGTTCCATTTTCCAGCCCTGGCATGCTGCCCCCACAGGGAGCTGGGGAGGACTCGACCGGGATGAGTTCCCCCCCGTTTGCAGCTCTGAGTCATCTCGAGGAGGAGGAAGGGAGCGGTTTGAAGTTCAAGTTCTAGGCTGAAAAGTTCCAGCAGGACGAAAGCAGGCCAGAGCTCGGGCTGATCCCAGCCAGGGTCCTCGGTCTAGTAGCCGCAGGCTTGCTGTGGGTGGAACATTTCGTCAAGGAGCTGGAGAGCCCGGTGTAAGTGGATCTCAATCCAGCAAGGGGTTTGCTTAATGCTCTCTCTCGAGTACTCGGGCCCCCAGCCTTTGACGAGGCTCATCCTGAGCAAGCATAAGTGGTGCAGGTCTTCAGCCCTGATCCCAGCAGCCGCCAGAGGCCCG
Source organism: Gracilinanus agilis (assembly GCF_016433145.1). Lineage (NCBI taxonomy): Eukaryota > Metazoa > Chordata > Mammalia > Didelphimorphia > Didelphidae > Gracilinanus > Gracilinanus agilis. Next base: position 74,206,535 of record NC_058136.1, on the reverse strand, counting down.
AGAGCAGGGACCCCTCTCCCTCTCAGTCCAGGGACATTTCCGGCTACTGGTGCCATCTGGGTAGCCGCCGCGGCCTGCGCCATAGCCACCTGGTACTGCATCTCATACTGGCACTGCTGTAAATCAAACACCTTGATATGTGCACTCGGGTAGATCTTGTGGATGGCTTCTCCGGGGCCTCGGCCAGCCTCTCGGTCCAGGTAGTAACTCTGCACGAACAGCGGGTGGTCACTGAGGCACTTGACCCACACGTCCCCTTCGTTCTTGCACTCCAGCTGCACCCCCTTGCCTACGAGCATCCTGGCTTTCTCGATGGCTCTGGTTCTGTAGATGTTGCGCAGCCGCCCCAGGCAAAAGTGGTCCCCTCCGGAGGGGTCCATGTAGCCGTCAACGGTCACAATTGGGCAGCTCGAGAGGAACTTAAGGGTCTCTCCTACCTGGATGTTCCTTTCAAAGTAGGCGATCGAACACCAGTATTCGAGGGGAGGACGAGTGGCAGGGAGAGGCTGCGACGGAACCTGGTTGGGAGCCAGCTGGAACTGCTCAGGATAGTGTGGCATGTGCAGGAGGGGCTGAGGGAGGCTGTTGTGGTGGTAAGGCACGTTGGGCATGTATTCTGCAGCTCTGCCGCCGGTCCAGGTGGCAGCGCTGTTTGGCTGCCAAGTACCTGGCTGGAGAGTAAACTCATTCTGCTGCTGCTGCTGTTGCTGCTGCTGCTGCTGTTGCTGCTGCTGCTGTTGCTGCTGCTGCTGCTGCTGTTGCTGCTGCTGCTGTTGGCCAGGTCCCGAAGCGATCTGCAGGAGTCCGTCACCGTGACAGCCCATCAGCACTCTGGCAGGCTGACTCGTGGGAGCCACCGGAAAATTGGCAAAGACGGGGGTCCTGGTGGTCATAGAACGCGATGGATTCAACATGGCTCCGTTGCCGGGTGCCTCTCCAGATACCTGGTTCCTCGATGGATGCTGGACGGTCTGGATCAAATGGCCTTGGACGGGGGGCAGTCGGGGCCGGTCGTCCTCCCTCAGAGCACGAGCATAGTCTATGGAGCAGAGCTTTGCTGGGTCAGTCCCAAGAGCTCGATGCCCGTCTTGACCCAGGCACCGTCACATTTCAGGCACTCTGACTGTATTTCATGGTCCTTCTCGTGAAGATCAGGCCACATCCAGAGAGGAGCAGATCACGAGGGAAACCTTCCAACCGGCCCCTCCCAACCCCCCCGAGTTTGCCAGCCAGCGCCTAGGCCAGGCCTAGTCGGAGCCACAACTGTTAGCGAATCCGACTCATCCTTCTCCTTCAGCAAACTTTCAACTGCTCTTTTTGCAAAAGTTTCACTTTCTCCACCTCGTCCACGGAACATCCAATCACGAACGGTGCTCGGACATGCGTCATTCCTCGTGGGGGTGTTAGCAAGACACATATTTATTGTCCACTTGTTACCATTTTTGTCCTTTGAATCAAATCAGCCCCAAATTCCTAGAACAATTGTGGCAGTGCCCGGGCAGCAAAGAACAGCTCCTGCCCATGGGCAAATCTCCTCCTCCTCTCCTTCCTCGAGGACTCGGGGTGGGAGGGGAGGGACACCACCAAGGCGGGGCACGGATTCTGCTACCTGGGACACTCCGTGAAAGCCATAACACTTTTAGGTCGACTCTATGTTATTAACACTTTCTTAAGTCCAGATAGCCAACCGGTAGTCCACTGAGCCCTGGTCCGTGCGGCTGCCAATTTCTGAGGGGCAGGTAGAAGGGGCTCGCTTGGAAAGGAGGACTCAGTCTTGGCAAAGTAGGGTTTGGAATGCCTTCGGGTTTCTCAGGAAGGCCGAAGTGCCCAGCCGTGGCGAGGTGGGGGTGGGGGCAGCTGAAGCATTTTGGGGCTGAGGAGGGAAGAGAAGGTTGGGGAATTTGGAATAACTTTGGTGCCAAATGAGATGGGGCTTAGGGGAAGGAGGAAAAGGGCTGCCTCACCCCAGACGGCCCGATCCACGAGGTAGCCATTCGGCAGCTTTATGACTTCCTCTGACCCCCTCAGCATCCCCTAATCCAAAAGTGAGTTTGGGGCAGAGAGGAGCGGTGGCAGGAGGGAACTGGAGGGACCTGAGGACAGAAAAGAAGGCAAATGGCCCACTCTAGGGGGGGAATCTCAAAATGGGGGAAAGGGACAGCGATCGGGGCGGGCCTGACAAAGTACTAAGGGTGGGGGAACCGGGCTCTCAAGGAGGCTGGAGAATGTTCAGGAGGGTGAGGCATAGGGAGAAGCGGATGCCAGTTCCTAATGAAGAACATGAGATGCTTGTGGCTATTGGTGAGACCCATTGTGTGGCCACTCCTTTGGTGGCTGATGGGCAATTTCTAGCACGGAGGGCAGTTGATTGTTTAAGAAACCGTCCGAGGTTTTTTGGTTGAGAAATCTTCAGACCACTGTCGTGGACCCCCCAAAGGGCTTGCAGATCACTACATGGGAATCGCTGCTCTAGGCCGAGCACGCCCTTCCTAACTAACTGTCGGAAGGTCATCCCTCAGGCTCCATCCCAGACCCAGGCCTAACTTGCTTCCAATCTGGCCCTCTCCCTGTAAGAACAGTGCCAGTTGTGGGGAGGAGGCACGAAAGGGAAACAGTTGTACATGTATTAAATGATCTCTTGTGGAAAACGACCAAGTCACTTGCCGGACCAGGCCAAAAACGGGCATGAAGGAACCGGCCACCCTGGACTGGGCTCTGGCACGTCGAGGTCCCGGCAGAATCTTCTCCCCTTCGATGGATGTGATAAGAATGAAAGTGGGCGGCACTCCTGATTTAGAAATGGGGCTCAGGCAAGTCTGGGAGCTCCAAAAATCAGGGCCACTCAGTTCTGGTTTGGGAGACGGACAGGCAACTCTCAAGCGAGAGACTCTCTCTGTGTCTCTCTCCGGGGGAAAAATAGCTCTGCCAGCAGTTTCATCAGGACGTCTCGTCCAGTTTACAGAAACGATGTCTTGATAGAAATGCGCCGGGTCACAAGCACTTTGTGCCCTTCGTGCCCAGGGCAGTTAGGTGGCACTGTAGCTAGCCCGGAGGGCCCGAAGTCAAGAAAAGCAGACTTGGTGAGCACGGGCACAATTGCTTAACCACTGTCTGCCCCCATTTCATCTACAGAAGGGGGAGAGAAGAGTGTCTACTTCCCGGGGGGGGGGGGTGGTGGTTGTGCAGAATCGCTATCTTGAAAGCACTTAGCATGATGCCCGGCACATAGGAGGGAAGAGAGAAATGGCAGATGCCACCCTTCTTTCTGCGACCCCACTTCTTGCAGTTCAACAGTCTTGGTGTCTCCCATTCCGAGGAATTCCTCTACTAGTATTTAGGAATCCTGGTCCTTTCTAGGGAGCACAGAAACGCTTCCCTTCGTGCCCGGCTCACTCCACCGCTCGCTGATCCTTTTAGGGGGTGGGGAAGGGTGCAGTTATTTACCCAGCACCGAGCTGGATGTCCCAGAGACATCTTAGGCTCAACGTGTCCAGAACTCAACCGATTATCTCCCCGCCGAGCTCGCCTTGATTCACTCCCACGATGGCTCTCTGATGTACTCCCTTCTTTCTGAAACTGTCCCCACTGTGGTGCAGGCACTCTCGCCTCCTGCCTGGATTCCTGTAGTAGCTGCAAGGTGTGTGTGTGTGTGTGTGTGTGTGTGTGTGTGTGTGTGTGTATGGGGCGGGGTGTCTGCTCGCCTCCGTTCTCTCCCTTCTCCAGGCCATCCTCCATTCGACCACCGAAGTGGGTTTCCTAAAAGGCAGGTCGGGTCTCATCATGTACTGCCCCACCCACCCAACTCGGGAAACTCCACTGGCTCCCTGTGGCCACCAGAATCAAGTACAAAACGTTTGGCCTGGCATTCGGAGCTCTTTGTAACCCAGCCCCCTCCCTACGCCTTATCCTTCTCCCCATATGTACAGAAGAGATCAGGGATATCTTAGGGAAACCTTCATAGCCGAAAGAGGCAGTATGGCATGGTAGAAAGGGCAATGACTGGGTGCCATTAGGAAAATCATTCCACCTCCTTGGGCCTCAGTTTCCTCATCTGGAAAAAGGAAGAGGGTGGTTCCTTCTAAGTGGCACAGGGTTCCAGAAGAGACCTCACAGATGAGCTCTCCGGGCACGTGAACTCACGGACATGAACTAAGCGAGCTAATAGGGTGGGTGCCAGAATCCAGATCCCCAAGAGCTCGATGAGCTAGAATGATGGACCAAAACAAGGAGGGTAACATTCACTTGGACCCGGTGCACCTCCCATGCAGAGAACACGTGGGCAAGATGGAACAAAACAACCTGTGGGCTCTGGCGCACGAGTCCCAGATGGGATGTGGTCATCGAGTATACCAGACATCAGCCCAGGGGAGCTGACCGCTTGCCTGCCATCAGACCATACTCCGAGGCTTGTGTCTGATCCTGGGTGCTGCGGTTTGGGAAGGGCCCAGACAAACTGAAGACCTTCAGAGGAGACTCAGAAGTGGCCGTACGAGAAATTGGGGGTGTTTACCTCGAAGAAGAAAAGATTTCGAGAACCCCGTTACTGGAAGAGCCCAGAGGAGAAAACTTGGACCAGTGGCAGAAGCTGCAGGGAACCCAGACGGCAACTCAATAGAAAGAAGAGCTGCATTGGATTGTGTACATGTGTCACACCCCCCCCCCCCAGTGTGTAAGCTCCCTGAGGGCAGGCAGGCTCGCGGTTTTGTCTTGGATACCCAGGAGGTGCTTGATTAAGGCTTGTTGAGGGAAAGAATCCTAGAACTCGGAGGTGTCCGGCAGTTGTGCATACTTGTTGCAGGGGGTAGTGAGTTCCCCATTCCTGAAGGCATTCAAGCAGCATATTGTTACGGGTGTCTTAGAGAGGACTTCCGATCCGCGAAGTCCCCTCCAAGTCTTTAAGTCAACTTGAACTCTGGACAAAACATAGCTTGTGTGAAGAAGGGGAACGCAAGGGAACAGGAGGGTTGTCTGTTTGGAGAGGTTTGAAGGCAGGAAAGGGAGAGCGAGGGGGAAAGGCACGAACAACAAGCCCTACCCAGAAGTCCTCATTCTAAAACCCAAGTGGGAAGAGTCACGGAGTCTCCCCTTTTCTTAACTCTTCCTGAGAACGCATGGCACTAGCTAGAGAGAGACCTGCTAGAATGAGCACCAAAGACTGGCACATCCCAATGGTGGCCCCAAAGCAAAGGGTTCTGGGTTTTTATTAGGCAAAAGTCTAAGGAAGTTCTCTGAAAACATCACGATGCAAAAAGCCTTCACGTCGGTACCTGCGGCGACATGCCATCGTTCCACTGATGTGGGCGGGGGCTGGGGAGGGAGTCAGCTTCTCTCCTGGCATGAAATCCCCCGGCTGGCGGCCCCTTGGGACCAGTGCTATCGCTGCCTCTGATGAGAGGTTGGTAATGGATGGCCTGGGTGACACCTAGATCCAGACTTTCCAGTCTGGGAGGAGGAGGCATGGTGCAACGGCCCAGACAAATCCCGTCTTGATATTAGCCACGTGACTTTGGGCCTCGGCTTCCTCCTCTAGAAAACTGGCCTGGATGATCTCGCAGGTCCTTTCCGGCTCTAGGCCTACAATGCTCTGATCACTAGAAGAGAACTTTTCTGCTCTGTGTATCATTTCCCTCCTCGGGGGTGGGGGGAGCCACCGCCTTGGATCTGGGATTCCTCCCGGACGCTACCATGATCCTGAGACAACTCGGGTGGAGGTGAAAGAACAGGGTTGGAATCACCTGGGGGCGGGGGGCAGGCACGGCGCCAGGAAGGCTCTAGGCGGCCCTCTTCCTCATGTCGGCTTGGGGGGCGTCTCTCTTTTGGCTCTGCGGTACGGATCTGCTCTTTCTCCTTGGCTGAGGAGGCTCCCTTCAGGAGGAAGGAAGGAAGGAGGAAGCCCAGGGCACCGAGATGCCAAGGGACTCCCCCGAGGTCACATGGGCAGCAGGTACTGGGATTTCTGACTCTCTAGCCACTCCGCACCTCCACGTGCTCATCTGTAAAATGGTGCCGTCGCCTTCTCCGTCTCTGGTACAGGGTTGGCCAGTTCAAGTGAGAGCATATCTCATGGATATGTGGATGCTCCACAAATATTCAGGTGCTACCTGGGTCCAGGGGATAGCGATTAGCAGCAGCGGCACGGCCGTTAGCTCGGAGCCATACCCCTGGACAGCGAGGCGGTGCCACGGGGCACTCAGTTCAAAATCTTGCCTCAGATACTTGCTAGCCAGTCACTGTAGCTGTTTGCCTCAGTTTCCTCCTCTGTCAAGTGGGGATCACAGCCGCATCCACCCCCCCAGGGTCGCTGGGAGGATCCGATGAGGTCATGTTTATAAAGTGCTTAGCCTGGCTCACGGCACACAGTCGATGCCCTGGAAATGCGACTTAGTCCTTTCTCCTTCCTTCCCCTGAAGCCACACTCGCTTCTCTGCCTTTCAGAGCCAGCAAAGTTGTCCCACTTCCATCAGCCCCCAACCCCATCTCATTTGCTCTGGCTCCAGCAGGGAGCTCCTTATGGCCCCTTCAGGTTCGAAAGCATCTGTAAAATGGGCTACTAGGTCTCCTGGGAGGCCCAAAGGAGCCAAACTCGAGTGGTGGAGATGGCAGCTCTGGCTCTCACCGGCCAGCCCAGATATCAGTATCTCCCTACACAGCCAAGGCCATCTGGCTGCTTTGGCGGCGACATCAGACTTCTTTACTGCCTGCCGCGAGGCAAGCCCGGCAAATCTCTGTTTCCTCTTTTCAGCGTCGTGCCCCTCCGTGTGGCATTCCAGGGCTTGGCCAAGTGGATTTCTAAAATCTTGTTGAACTCTGACATCAAATGGCATCAGCAAGGCCCGAGTTCGAATCTGAGATCTGCCACTTACTGTGTGACCTGGGCCAAAAGCACGGCAGCTCTCTGGACCCCTGTCCAATGAGGGCCTTGAAGGCCTCCTTGAACCTGACTTTTTTCCTCCCGGGGTCACAGTTTCCCCGTCTGTAAAATGAGGGGCTTTTATCAGATGGTCCCTAAAGTCACTTCTACCTGCCCTCCTGGGACCCGGTGATACGTGGGCTGAGAAGCAGACCCAGAATACCGCGTTCAGAATGCAGATGCCAAAGGCGAGATGTGAGAATCCCCTCCGGAATGGGCAGGGGGTGGGAATCTGATGCTTGCCTGAAAGCATGGACGAGACCGCCCAAGATGGCCACGTTCTGCTCCCGAAGCCGGAGCTTCTGACTTCCCGTGTCATTTTGGACCTGTCTTATGCCTCGATTTCCTCATCTGTCCAATAAGGGGCTGGGACTAGCCTGAATCCTCAGATGGTCAGGGAAGGAGAGAGGATTGGATTGGGAACTGGAAGCCCAGGGTTCACATACTGGTCTTGAGTGAGAGCATTCTATTTGGAGTCACTGGGCTTGGGTTCAAATCCAAGCCTAGTCCCTTGTGTGATTTTGGGTAAGTCACTTCCTCTCTATAAAATGTGGGAATTGGACTATCTCTGAGGCCCCTTTGAAAGGCAGACTTATCCTCCTCTGATTGTACCTCTGATCACTGACCTTGCCAGGAAGCAAAGGCTGCATGGCACGGGTAGTTGAGACCCCCGAGACTCCCTCTGCTATTTCTCAGAGCAGAGTACGGAGGCCTCGGTCTGGGTCCAGACTCTGAGGCAAACTAGCTATATAATCCTGGAATCGGGCACTCAGCTTCTGAGGACCTCAGTCTTCCTAATCTCTAAAATGGGGCGGCGGTTAAGCTAAGGGGTGAAATCTCTTCCAGGCCTAAGCAATGTTATTCCCTAGTCTGAGCCTATCTTAAGGAATTCAGAAACAAAGGGATTTCTCGTGGGTATTGCACGGGAGGGAGCTGATCTGGATTCCCCAGAAGGCCTAAGAAGTAAACAAAGCTTCTGCTCGTGGAAGAGAACGGGAAGTGCTTTGCCTTTGGCTTGGATGGGGGGCCATGGAGCCTACTAGACCGTCTTGGGCGCGTCCCCCCATGTCGCTAGCAAGAACATGCTTCAATGTCGTGGGGAGCTCAAGGGGGCCAGTCGGACCACTGGTACGAGACTTCCTTCTCCGGAGGACGTGCACTTCTTTCTGGTGCCCCGTGTGCTCGGTGGCTGGCGGGCCTCATCTCCACGGCTCAAGTCTTAGGCTTGAAGTCCGAGGAAGCGGGCCGTGTTGAGCACGTCGTCTCTTGTCAGGTAACAGCCGCAGAGCTGGCGATAGCCTGTGAATGATTCCCGGCCGTGTAGAACACGCCAGTTATCTATAAATAGGGCCTGCGAATGAACGAAGGGAAAGAGAGGACGTCGTGAGAACAGGACGAGGCCCCGAAATCCACACGGGTTACTTCCAAGCAAAGCTCCGCGTGGACCGCTCGGAGGGAGCTCGAGAAACCAAGCACTGTCTACCGCCTACTCCGGGGAGTCCCCACGGTGGGCCCTGCCGGAAGTGCCGTGTGTTAGCCAAGATAATTACCTCTCCATCACACAGACTTCCTGAGTCCCAGTTCTAGCACACACTCTGCTCCCAAGGAATGCTGGGAGGCTCACAGGGGCACCTGTAAGGACCGTGTGGATGGGAACTTGGTTCTTGGGGTTCCTGGCTCCCTCTGGGGTTCTACCCAAGTGCTTCCTCCTCCATGAGACTTGCCCTCCTCATATTATTACCCCGCATGGTACCTACTTACACGGATGCTTTCTCTGATAGAACACAAGCTCCCTTGGGACAGGGACCGTTCCATGTCCGGCTCCATTTTTTCTTTTAGACCAAATACTGCCGCTTTGCCATTCCCCTAGACTGTCTGAAGGCCCGAGCGTTTGGCTGACCTCCCCTTCTCTCTCTGTCCCGCTTCACTTGGGAGTCCCATCAGCTCCCGTGGGCGTACTGACCACTCCAGGCTCCCAGTGAAAAGAAGAGCAATGGCACCACTTGGAAACCCCAATACCTTCTCATCGCGCCCAGCTCACGTGACTTTTGATACGTCCCTGAAGGGGGGACCCACCTTGCCTGGCTTCAGTTTGATCCATAACTCATTCTCTGGCCTCCTCAACTCTGTCGTGAGGGTCCGGTGTGCTGCGTACCAGCGGTGGACGACGTCGTACGGCACCGTGTTGATGACGGCGCGGTCGTAGTTGTTGTACCTGGGGGACGACCCAGAAAAACGGGAGAGCCGTAAGGGAAACCCCAGCCTCAGAGCAGTCAGTCCGGGGGCCGGGGAGGAGGAGAGGAGGCTGGAGGGCGGGCGACAGGGGGTGATGGCTAATGCACATCAGCGACTTCAGGAGATTTCAACGGGCCACGGACAGGTGAAGAAGGGTCAGCCAGCCGGGCCGGCCGGCGGCATACCCTGAACCAGGCCTTCTTCTTCTCTAGTGAGAGAGACTTGCGCGCATTTGCATTCGAGGTCCCTCCTGCTTTTCTACCTACTAAGTGGTCAAAAGTCAGGCACTGAGACACACCCTGTTTGGATTTTGCTTTGGGGCTTCCCTCTCTTTTAGGAAGCTCCCTGAACCCAAGGCTCTCGTGGGGTTCTTTTCACTTCCCTCTTTCCAAGCTCACTCAAGACCCTTCTCTGGGATCCTCCTAGGAGCACAGGCTGCTTCCCCAACCTTGAGGGATGAAGCCTGAGGCAGCATCGTGCCAGCTCAACTGGTTCCCAGGGAGCTCCTGAGCAGGAACGAGCCTGTCATCTCCCGGTGATCCCCGCGGAGGGCCTTGGATCAGAGGGTGGGCGTGAAGCTCAAGAGTCACTCTGGAGACTGCGAAACCCCGAAGGGTTCATACGCACCTGATCAAGTAGAGCTCTTTGTTCCACGGGTAGATGTTCAAGACGGGCCCAACCCCAATCATGTGGTTGTGACATTCTCCCACGTTCTCGATATACTCATGTTTCAGCGGCACCTTGCTGAGGAGATCAAAGTCCGCAGGAGCCCTCTGCAGGACCCTTTCAGCTGCATAGAATCCATCCACGAGCAGAGTCTTGCCTCCAGTCCCTTCGTGTTTGAGACAGTGAAACACCTGAATCCTAAAGGAGAAGGGAAAAAGGGGGAGCCGATCAATCCCTCCATTCATCGGGGAACAGAGGAGCTGATTGGAACAGAAAAGCAATGGGGGGGGGGGCGGAATGGAAACGTCCTCTCGTTAGCATGGATCATATTACGAAAGAATCCATAAAAATATAGCTGCCCCAATCATCTCCCTCCACTCCTCCAGATAATCTCCAGAGTGTCTCCTCCGTCCACATCACTCCTCTGCTCAAGAACTGGCGATGGCTCCCTACTGCTTCACGGATCAAAGAGAAATGATGGATTTTAAAGCCTACTTTCCTCGGCTCAGGAAACATCCTTCCCCTCCATAACTCTACACTCCAGCCAGATTCTATCTTCTCCATCTGGGCCTTGCTACGGGCTAGCCCCAGGACTCCAACGTTCTCCCTCCTCAGAAAGTCCCCCGTGCCTTTTGGGATCATTTAGGACAACTCTCCTTAGTTGCTAGTATTCTCTAAGTTCACATTTCTAGGAACCCCAGTAGAATAGCCGTTTCTTAAGAAGAAGGGCCAGTTCTTCATTTTCGTCATCTGGTGCCTAGCAGACCAGACCTAAAGAGAGGGCCGGCCCCTTGCTTGTCGAGCTGCAGACAGTCACGTAGCTCAGTAAAGGGCAGCCACTGACAAACGGTTAGTTGGTCCACAAACGCTTGTCGAGTGTCTTTCTGGGCCAGGGATTGTGCAAAACACTGAAAAAGCCAAAAAAGAACCCCCACCCTCCAGGAGCTCACAGTCTAACAAGGGAGGCAACAGGGGAATCCCCACTGGGGGAAGGCACTCTCGTTAAGGGAGATTGGGAAAGGCTTCCTGGAGAAGGCCAGATTTTCTCTGGGACTTGAAGGAAGCCGGCGGGGAAGTCAGGAGGTGGAGATGAGGAGGGGAGGAAAGAGCCTTGTAATCCTTGAGAGCTAAAAGAGGCCCCGAAATACAAATACTGGGGCAGGGAGGAAGCACCATTAGTTATTATTATAACTCACTCTTGGGGTAGTTAAGTGGCCAAGAGCACCAGGCCTGGAGTTGGGAGGCCCTGGGTTCAAATGTGACCTCAGACATCTCCTAGCTGTGTGACCCTGGGCAAGTCACTTAACCCCCATTGCCTCGCCCTTGCCCTTCCGTCTTAGAGTTGTTATTTGGACAGACAGTAAGGATTTGAAGAAAAATAACACCCCTGCCAAGAGTCATTCCTAATCTATTTTCTTGAAGAAGGCAGCATGAGAGAGAATCATGTGAACGCTTGGATCTTGGGTCAACGTAGGAAGAATCAGCTGGTCGCCTTGGCGTCGCAGACTCCATTTTGGGCCCGAGTAGTTGCTATCTACACAAGTTGCTTTTCCATAAGAAGACAAGGACTTTGGCGCTCTTGTTTGGCAATCAATGCGCGTGTGTCTTCCAAATGTGGTAAATGATGGCTTATGCGTCTTCCAGGTTTGGTAAACAACTGTTTAATGACTGGTAAAAGCCCATAAACCTCTGCTAGTGAACAGATCCTGCGTGTAACAGCCAGAACGAGGAGAAACCCACCGGAGACCCCTAGTCTCCAGCCTCCTCCCGAGTCATGACCCCGGCTGGCTCCTGTACTCCTTGCACTGGAGACTCGAATCCCCGGGGTCCCCTGAGGCAGTGCAGACGGCCCGAGGGAGATGGGCTGACTTTCTGGGCCAACGCTTCAGAGGGAGCTGCGTGGCCTCTGGCCGGGCAGAAGCCACACGAACCTTGCTGCTGAGTGCTAGTTGAAGCCATGTTTCTTGGGAAGCCCTAGCAAATCAGGCTGGCCGTTTGTTTCGGGGGGGGGGGGGGCTACGGTTTCAGGCCATCTAAAGGGACGACTGTGGGCATTTGATCGATGCCATCTCTTTCTGGCTCTGAGAAGGCGGGCCAGGCTGATGAATAGGTTTCTCCTGCTGGTTAGCAGAAGTGACAGTGAGTCTGTGGTGTGGGCACGTGCTCCGGCCTGTCGCTTTTACACAACATCATTAGTCTGACTTTCATGTCTCCATTTGCAGAGGACTCATGACTGCCTCTGAGGTTCCCTAGCAGCCACTGGCCAATCACTAGCTCTTGGGAGTCTGGCCGAGCTGGGAGAGATCCAAAAGGGAAGGAAGGTGTGGCTGTCAGTGGCAGCACTGACTTTGCCCCCTAGTTCAGATCTGAGGAATAAACAGACTTTGGCAACCACCAGGGACGGTCAGAGGTGCAGCCCTGGATTCTCCTCACCGTGAGGACAGGGGAATGAGAACAGGCCAGCTAGCCCAAGCCACAGGGCTAGCGTCTGACCGGCTCTCCTCTCCCCAACTTCTCATCCAGTGAGACACGTTGGTTTCCCCTGTTAATGTCACTCTTTCTGGGTCTTTTCTGGGTTCATCAAGGAAAAAGTGGATCCCGTTCTGGAGAAAAGAGCATAGGGAGCATGGCTGACGTTTCAGAGGAAGAGGACCAGAGCAGTATAGACTGTGCTTCTGGGGGGGGGGAAGGGATGCAAGGAGGGGGCCCTCGCTATTGGTTTTCTTTTCAGAGGGTGTGAAGACAGGGGTTTTCTCTACAAAGGTGCCAGACGATAACCACTCCATGGGAAAACTTATTTTGAAATGGTGGCTGCTTTGGGGAAAACCAACTTGATAAGATGTAAACTCTTGGCTCTGAAAGCGGAAAGCTTTCTTTTCCTGTGTAAAATGTTAGGGTCCCCTCAACAGGCCGATTAAAGTGACTGAATCACAAAATGGCTGTGCTTGCAGAAGGACAGGGACATAAAAACTCAATGCAATCACTGGCCTTCAAGCAAGATGTTGGTGTATCACTGAAAGAAAGAGTCAGCAGCCCAAGGAGTGGCCCCAGTGGCCGCCACCGGCCCGAGAGCGAAGCTCTCATCCTGGTTAGTCAGTTCACATACCCACATGGCTCTTGGAAATAGGTGGTGTCCGTGTGGCGGTCCAAGGCTAGCTTGGTGTATGCCGTGTCTCCTCTGGAGAAATCCGAAGTAAAATACCACATCCTCCCGTAGATGGTTTCTCTGTGAGATGAAGAGATGAGAGATGACCTGTTTGCCATGTTCGCTTTTCCCTTTCGATCTTCGCTCTGCTATCTACCCTGAAATCTTTTCTTCCCCTTCCTTTCCCTCCCCCCGCCCCCCAGTAGTCAATAAGCTAACCAGGCTGCTCTCTGGGAAAAGAGAACACGCTGCATCAAAGCCAAACATAGCCATATCCTCAGCTCGCTGCTCGCCCTCTCCAGAGGTTGGAATTGGAGTAAAAAAACGATAGATCACTTTGCATGACGTCTTAGAACTCTAGAGATTGCTCGACGCGGCCCCCCTCCCCCAAAGACGCACCCTAACGGGTGGGGAACTCGCTAACACTAACAAGAGGGCTGATTTCTCTGGACAGCTCTAGTGGGAGGAGGTTGCCAGCTAAGGCCCAGCCCTCTGTGAACTGTGAGACCCCCACCTCCTGAGGCATTCCCTTTTTCAGGCGAGCCATTCCCGCTTGCTCCCTATTACTTTGGGGGCACCGAAGTCACGCTCCGAGCCCCGGAAATGCTTCCCAACTGTGGCCTTCTATAATGGTGGCACATAAGAATCGAACAAACAGTCCAAATGTGAGCTGACCAACACAGGGCACCTCGAAGCCAACTATTACTTCTGCTGGCCTAGGGAGTCCCGTCTCGTTCCTGATTCATTCGCTGCGGAAGTTACTTGAACTTCTCAGGATCTCGGCCGCTCTGTCTCCTCCTTGGGCCATGATAAGAAGGAAGGCCCGAGAGAAGTCTGGGCAAAGTACTTTATGAACTGAAAGATCGCAGGAGGCAGAGACTGTGATCACTTCACATTTCGTGGAACAGGTGGTCCGTTAGGACCTTTAGGCCTTTCGCCCACGAACCCACTGAATGCCCAGGAGCACTCTTTCCTCTTATCCCCCGCCTGATTCTAGGCCCGAGAAGCCACTTTTTCTTAACTCCCGTGCATTTGTCCCTATGGATTCCCCTGAAGTTTTAGCTAAGTTTTCTAGCTGGTTGTGAGCTTATAAATGTGTGGTTGTGGCCGCTGACATTAGTGAGTTGTTCATTCATTCACTCATTCATTCATTCATTCATTCATTCATTCATTCATTCACCAAATTCTAGGACTTCAGAGACGAGAAGTCCTCAAGGACCTTCGGGATCGCTCGCTTCCCAAGGTGGCGCCTCCCACTCAGGGATGGCTCTCGAGATCTGTAGAAAGGTTTTGCTGAAGTCAGCCCATGCCCACACCCATCTTTGCAGCTTCTACACGTGGCTCCTACCGCTGTCTTCTGGGACTGAACAGCAGAGTTAAATACTTGAAGACACACGGGGCGTTTCTTTCCCCTCGATCGATCGCCTCTTTTCCAGGAGCCCAGTTCTAACCACGCTTCGTGTGCCTCCCCCCCTCTGGGCATTCTTTTGGTCTTCTCAAAGTGGGCCCCTAATATGCCAGATGTAGCCTGACCAGGACAAGTGGCAGCACGATGAGTGCCTCCCTGGTCTGGATGATCTGACTCCCGACTGCCGCCCAGGATCATCTTAGCTAACGTTAACATACTGACCTGTAGCAACCCTCCGAGGGTCTTTTCATGTGAACCGTCGTCTAGCTGGGCTCCCCCCTGTCCTGGGTGCAAGAACTGCTTTTTGGGCTGCAAGTGTGGCACTTTCTTTTTCTAGTCTACATTTCCTCTTCCCAGATTGAGGCCATCACCAGAGGCTGTTGAGGTCGCTGCCCCCAAGCTGAAGAGCATCTTGTCGGTTGGGTGTTGTGCAGAGTGGGGGGCAGGGAAGCCGGAGGGCCGGTGGGAAGCCCAGCTCCGCTACTCTTCTTTCCTGGTACACGCTTGGCCATGCATATGGAACAAGAAGCACGCGCGTGCATGTGTACATGTGTCGCGTCACTCCTAGGGTGCCGTACTCGCAACAACGGAGCGCCTCAGTTCTCTCTCCCTCTTGCTGCTAGCCCTTGTGACAAAGTGCCACCAGAATTCCCAGTTTTCCACTCATGTTTGCCCTCTTGGGGTCTTTCTGGCTTGGGGATCAATCACCCGGGGCTTGGAAAATGTGGGGGAACGTCTGTCCTGATGGGCTGGACCCCCTGAAATGGCCGCTCTGGGGGCTGTTTGTAAGGGCTTGGCATCTCCCAACCTGTGCTCCCATGCCACGACGGTGCGCACACGACCGGTGCTTATTCTTTGCATCCTTTTACAGTGTGCAGCCTTCAGCTCTCCCACCGCTCGGGCTGCTCCCGTCTCCCTCCCCGTCTGGGGCTCGGGCTTCAGCTCGCTCCGCTAGGGCATCCCCAGCCGGGCCCCTTTGCTAGTCCTGGCTTCCACAAAGCGCTGTTTCTGGCACACGGGAATGCCATTCTCCTTCAGCAGCTCCTCCTGCCCCTTGGATCCAAGCACTCTGCTTGCTTTATGCCCCTTCGGAAAGTGGCTGTGACCAGCTTTCTAGACTTTCTCTCATTCGCTCGGAATTCTGCTCGCTATTAGCTATACGCGGCATTTGTCTGCCTCCCCGTCCCGGAAGGCCCTCCTCCCTCCTCGTGTCCGCCTTGGGGAATCGGCCCCGAGCTCCCTTCAGGGCTCGGCTCAGCGGCTGCGTCCTCTACGAGCCACCGCCATCTGCATTTATTTTGTTGTGTTTGGTACCGACTTGGATCTGAACAGCAGAGTGTCAGCAGGTCCGAGGGCAAAGGCTCCTTTATCCCTGCTTTGTAGCCCCAGCACCAGGCCTGGCACATAGTAGGCACTTAGTAAGGGCGTGCTGAATTGTGTAGCATAGGAATGAGCTGTGGAAGCATTTCATTGTGTCCCTTGGGCTTAGCTCTCACAGAGATCATCCAGGTCTATGTTTTTGTCTTACTTTAAATCCTCCTCTTGGGAGCAGCCGGGTGGCTCCGTGGATGGAGAGCCAGGCCTAGAGATGGGTCGTTCTGGGTTCCAATCTGGCCTCAGACACTTCCCAGCCGGGTGACCCTGGGCAGGTCACTGAACCCCCATGGCCTAGCCCTGACCACTCTTCTGCCTTGGAGCCCACACACAGACTTGATTCTAAGAGGGAAGGGGAGGGTTAAAAAAACTTCTCCTCTTGCCACACCGATCCCTGCT
This sequence comes from Gracilinanus agilis, assembly GCF_016433145.1. NCBI lineage: Eukaryota > Metazoa > Chordata > Mammalia > Didelphimorphia > Didelphidae > Gracilinanus > Gracilinanus agilis. Next base: position 74,190,398 of record NC_058136.1, on the reverse strand, counting down.
CTCCCCTGGGAAATCAAGGCATTTCGTGACTTCTTCCGGAACTAGTTCGTTTCAACCAATTTGCCTCTTAAGTGCAATCTCTTCTAGAATTCTGCCAGGGCACAGCAGCGAGCGCTCCTCCCCTTTCTTCCCTTGGCTTCTGTTTCTAGAACAGACCTTCACAGACCCCTACATGGCACCGCATCAGGTTTGGACACACCAAAAAGCCCAGCACAAAAGGAAGTGCCAGAGATCTTACTGCCTCCCCGTATTTTGAACTTGGGCCTAAGAACGAGTGATCACGTCACATTTGACTCCTGGCCCGGCGGCCCTGCAGATTAGCCAGAGAACGGCTGTCCTCTAGGCCCCGCTGCGAACGCTTACCGGATCAAACTGATTCTTCCCGCTAGCTTTTCGGTGTCCTCTCGGGTCGGGGGGACATTCTCTACAAACGCAATTCCGTAGAGCAGGAAGTTTTGCAGAAACTTCTTCAGACCATCCTTGGTCTCCAGAAAGCTCTGGAAGTCGACAGGCAGCACCTGGGCCTGCCGGTAGATTTCAGCATTCCACAGAATTCTAGGCTGGACGGCCTGCTTCTGCCCTTCATAGCTGTTCTTCAGCAGCCACTCCAAATTGTACCTGGTCACATGACCATCTGGCCCTTTAGAAGGGAAAAAAAAGGAAACATCAGAAAACACACTGCCTGGGCGGGACTGTGGAGACTTCCTGGGGCTCAAGCTGGTGTTCTCCACAACCAGTTACCCAGGGCTACGCTCTCCACTGAGCATATTTCAGTGGGCAGGAAGCAGCTACGTAGTTCAGCGGATGGAGAGCCAGGCCTAGAGACAGGAGGTCCTGGGTTCCAATCTGGCCCCAGATATTTCCTAGCTGGGTGACCCTGGACAAGTCACTTGACCCCCATGGCCTAGCCCTGACCGCTCTTCTGCCTTGGAGCCAATACACAGAGTTGACTCCAAGACAGAAGGTGAGGGGTAAAAAATATGTCGCTGCTCCTGACCAGGAGACAAAGACGGTGAAGAGGATCTCCAAGGAGTGGCCAAGGGATGTGACACATCAAAATGAAGCTCGTCTAGGCTTCCATTACGAGGCTGGCCGCGAGCTGAGTGCTAAAGGAAACTCGGAATCCTAGGAGGCAGGGCGAGGAGGAAGTGGAAAGGGGAAGTGCAAGTCACCAGCCTCAAACGCAACCAATGAAGATGAAGTCCAAGCCACTGGTGAGAGCCGTTTTGCCTAACTATGTGCCCCAAACACTAAAAACTCGAAGCCAAACGAATAGTTACAGAAACCATGACCGGCCAAGCCAGACGGAAGAGGAGCTCGAATAGCTTGGCAAAAGGCAGCCAGGCCATCAGTGAGGTCCCCAAGAACAGCCCCGCGGGACGAGATGCATTTAGCAGTAATCCGGGCCAAACCCGGAAAGAAAAGCGATTTCAATATTCCATCAATGGGCTGAAACCAGGAAAGCAAGGATCCTGCTCGGTTCCCTCTAGAACAGGGATCTGGGGTTTGGCCCCCACTCGTCTTGTCTAGCTCCTCTGCTAGCTGTCTTGGCAACCTCCCTAATGGCGAGCGATGCGAAAAATGGAAATACGATATCTTCAAGGAGCTCGACAAAGCTCACACCCTCTGACCAGGGGCACGTAGAGCAGGCATGCAGGGCTGCTCCAGCATTAGCCAAAACATACTAACAAATGCAGAACGAGTTTTAGACAAAATACAACCCCAACACGAGAAAGCACAAGAATAAACGGGCCGATTCTTAACATGGTAAGAACAAACAGTAAAAACGGCCGGGAAGACTGGAAAGCAGTCAGAGAAAGTGGGCACGGCCCAACGTCTCCCGCCACATACCACAAGAGGGCCAAAATGGGCACACGATGAAGACACGCAGGAGGGGCGACATGATAAGCACATTAGGGGAGCAGGAAAAATGTTAGCCATCAGAACTATAGATAAGGGAATAGTTCAGGACCAGCCTGAGACAGAGGATCATGGGAGGTCAAATGAATCATTCGTATTGCCTTAAATTAAAAGGGCTTTGTACAAAAGCTCAATGCTGCCAAGATGAGAAGGAAAGCCAGAAACTGGGGGGGGGGGGTGGAGAGACAGGAACAGGAATCTTTACAGTGAGTTTTTCTGATAAAAGTCTCATTCCTAAAATATAGAGGCGACCAGGCCAGATTTATAAAAAGAAGAGCCAGTCTCCAGTGGATGAACGGCACCCAGGAACAGGCCGTTTTCAGAAGAAGCAATCAAAGCTATTAATTGTCACGTGAAAAAAGCTCCGAATCGCCAACAATTCGAGAAACGCAAACGAAACCGATTCTGAAGTACCACCTTCCACATTCATGACAAATGCTGGGGGAGCGGGAAATTAGGACTCTACTGCACATTGGTCCAACCACTGTGGAGAACAATTTGGAACTCTTCCCAAAAGGCCATCAAACAGTGCGTGTCCTCAACCCACCAATACCGCCTCTAGTTCCGTATCGCAGCGAAATCAAAGAAAAATGACCCCGTGCACAAAAATGTTCACGGCAGCTCTTTTTGCGGTGGCAGAGAATTAGAAATTCAGGGGATACCTGCCTGTCCATTAGGGAACGACTGAACGAGTCAGGGGATCTGACTGTAACGGAGAACGACTGTGCTACTGTAGGAAATGAGGGACAGGATGCTCTCAGAACAAATCTGGGAAGACTCGTGTGAACCGATGCAAAATGAGGTGAGCAGAACTAGAACACCCAGTGTCCCTCGAGCCCCCCTAAGAGGGGAATTCTCATCCCTGAGCTCTTTTGTCTCCTAGTCAGGAGCAATAAAATTTTACCTCCCAAGAGTTCTCTTGGGGTGCCGGCAATTCAACCCGTGCCATCGAGTATCAGACCAAAGCATGGATTTCCCTGGGCACTCCAGCAGAACCAGAACGCGGTTAAAAATGTCCCTGCTCCCCTCACTTGCTTATCCTATCATCCTGTATATCTGTCACGTACCCATTTTGGTCCTATCTTGGTATACGGTGTGGGCTGTGGCTCTCCGCCTACTCTCTCTGATTGCTTTCCAATTTTCCCAGCACTTTTTACTATTTACTATTTGCTTTGCGACAAATGCCCTTTCTCATTTTACTCGTTCCACTTATTCCTGTCCCTGCTAGTGTTCTGAATAGGAATGGCTGTTGTATTCGCATCAGCAATATCGTAAAGACTGATCAGCTGTGGAAGACTTAGCGGCTTTGAGTGGTACAACGATCCACACCAACGATCCAGTGATCCGTCGTCGTGTTCACCAGGAAAAATGCTCTCCACCTCCTGAGAGAAGAGCTGAATTCTGAGGGCAGATAGAAGCAGCAGCTTCTGCTGCCTCTTTCTTTTTTCCTGTTTCTTCTCCTTCTGTCACACCCTGGCCAACTGGTGGTTTGTTGGAGAAGAGACAGAAAGTGCACACCGATGAGAACGGTCCAAACTAGGACCAAGAAGAGAACCAGACGAACGGTTCCAGCGAAATCTGCTGGGAAGGTTCAGGATATCCTCATGGAGAAGAAGAGAAGAGAGAAGCTTCTGAAAAGGAGAAGTGAGAAAGGCAGCACCAGGCCTGGAGGCAGGCATCATTCCGGGCCATTTGTAAAATGAAGAGGATGGACTAGATGAGCTCTGAGGTCCTTTGAGGACTTCGCTCTATCAGCCCATGAGAAGCAGGTGAGGGCAAAGGAACAGAGGAGAGTCGTCAGGTGAAGACATGCAGAGATCAAGGAGAATGAAAAGAGGGAGGAGGCCAGCGGACTTCGCCGTAACAAGAGAACTGGGAATCTTGGAGAGAGCCGTTCAGTGCTTAGAAAACTGGGGCAGTGACTGAACGGCTCTTTCTAGGAACTTGAGAGAAAGGAAGAGTTAAGTGAAGAGTTCTTAAGGATGGGAGAAACCTGAGTGTGTTTGTTGGTGTAACCAAGAACTAATACAGGTACAGAGTCCGTGAGCACGCCGACCGGGCATAAATTCTCCGAGTGGGAGAGGGTGGCAGCCATTTTCTAGGAAAATCATGACGGTATGTAACATCCCATCTTGGAGAGACAGCAGAACGTGCCCAGCCATTCTAGAACTGGTTTCAGACTGCTAACCACGTGATTAGGAAGGGCAGAAGCTAGCTGCACCCGTGGACCTGGAACTAGAGGCCCTTTCAGAGGCCTGAGCTGGCTGCCCTCTCTCTGTTCGACTCCACGGCTAATGATATCTAGTAAGAGATGACGCTGTACGGCGGGGAAGCCGCCTCCCCTTTCAAGCCTGCACGCGGTCTCACAGAAATGGCTCTCTAGCTTTGTGCTTCTGGGGTTGTTCTTTTCTGTTTTAAGCAAAGGGGTTCACGCTTCTAAGCGTAAGAGCTTTGAAAGGGCCAGATGCGCCAGTGCCACAGGCTCTGGGTTCGATAGCCAGCTCAGCATCAACCTTCAGGGCGTCAGGAGTTGAGACAGACTCTCATTTGGTGGTGATACTCATTTGGACAACGACCCAAACTTGGCAGGCTCAAGGCTACGTAGAAATTGTGCCAAGCGAGAGCCCGCTCTTCCCACAAGATTGGGGCGGCATCAGGAAGCGTGCCCCCATGTTGCTGGGGGAGGGGGAGGAATATCTGGACTTCTGTTTTCATTTTATCTTCCAAGGAAGTAAACGAATTGATGTAAAGTGGTTAAAAGGATGCCGGCGAGGCGAAAACAACCAGTAAGAGCTCCTGAACGCCACGGGCTACCTTAGAATCCAGCAGGGGAAATAAAGCCTGCCAAGGGCGGGAAGACTAAGGCAGAGAAACTCGATGCATAGACAGGAAGGAGGCGGTAAATAGGGAGCCATCGGAGGTGAGAGTGGGAGTGATCTGACAAAAACTTTCCCACAAGCCTGCATTCCGGCTTCCCCCTTAGCAATGTGCTGCTCAATTAAGTTCTGAGCCTTTGGCTGGCAATGCTCCTCGGTCACCCCGCGATTCTGGCATCATCTGAATCCTAAAGCTCATGGGCATGGGACTCCCTCCCACTGCTGGAGACCAACAGCCCACACCTGGGTGGAGCTGGCAAAAACGGGAGAGGAGAGGTTTGGTTCCCCTCAAGTTCTCGGGTCTCTTGGGGTTCTGCAACAGTTTGGCCTAGTCTAGCTTCCAGCTTTGAGGGAGAATGGAAGATGGCAAGCCCACGTTAGGTGGCTGAAGGGAGAATAAGAGGGGGAAGAAGCTGGCATGAGAGGGGCTGGCAGTCTCCCTTAGGCCCCCTTCTCTCTCAGTCAGGCTGAATTTGAGCTCATTCACTCTGTATTGTCTGGTAGGAGCTTTCCTACGCATGCTTCCTCCGCTTCCTGGTTTCTTCACTGCTTACTACGGGAGTTCATGGTGGAACTGGCACTTGAGGATAAGGAAGTCAAGCGGTGGCTCTAAAGCTTGGGTTCCTCCTTTCCCCGTTAATGATTAACCAGCAGAAACTCAGTTTGAACCCGAAGATCACAGCCTTAGATAGGCTTCAACCTTTCGTACTGAAGGGAGCAGATCATATTTGAGCGAGCAGATAGAGCTCAGTATCGCCTCTCTCGGGGGAGGGCAGAGTGGCGATCTCTGGCTCCTTTCCCTTGGAGAAGGTGGGGCAAGGTGGGGCCGAAGAGGCTGGAGATGTTCTGCCTCCCTCTGAGCCACACAAGGCCACCTTTATGCTGCAGGTGGAGAGCAGGCCTCCCTCCACTGGCAGCGGGCTGCCTATACCTTTGTCTCCAACGTAGCCTCGACTTATCCGAGACCCTGGCCCGAGGGTCCTCTTTGCCACTGCCCCGGAATTTCACCCATGGCTGGTCTCTCAGACAGTGTATGACATCATCACTTCTGCTCAGTGCCCAGTCTGCTTTTAGCTGCAGTGACAGGGCTGCCTGCTGTACTACCACTCCCCAGCAGGGGGATCCAAAGACTGCTGAATCGATCGATCAATCAATCAATGACCAATTAAATGATCTGTTTAAGTGTGGAAGCAAAGAGGGGGAAAGTAGATCTTCCTTAATTAAGCATATTTACTGTACCGAGCCGTGGATAAAAAGAAGAAGCCGCCTCCGAGGAGTTTACATGTTACGGGGGGAAACACTGCACAGACACACACATCAGTGCACCCAAGAAAACCTGGGGAAAGAAAGAAACAACTGGTAGAGGGCCCGGGAGGAGAAGGAGGCAAAGCCCTCAGAAGGAGATGGCCTGTGAGCTGAGCTTCAAGGGAAACTAGGGCCAGACTGGGAAAGGCTTTCACTGCCAAATGGAAAAGTTGAAGATTTTCCCTCTTGACTAGAGTGGACCCCTTTGGCAGTTTGGTGAAGCCAATGGATCCTTCCTCAGAAGGAAGCTTTGGTGTCTCCATTCATCATGGAAGGACGTTGGTGAAAATCCAAATGTCAAATTTTGTTTTCTTCCCTTCCAAGATGGCGAGCTTCTTAAAGTAGAGCACGATCAGATTTGAACTTGCGGAGGAGCATTGGGGGAGCCGTGTGGATGATGGATTGGGGAGGATCAGGGAGACCAATTAGGAGACTATTCTAGAGGGGGATGAAGGGGAGGAAAGAAAGGCCAAGGCTTGGCGGCTGAGTCAATAGAGAGACTGGAGGTGAGAGCCAGCAAGGAGCTAAGGAGGACTCCACCAGAGAATCCAAGTAGAAAGTGTCCTCAGAGGTCATCTCACACACACACACACACACACACACACCCAGCCTAAGCCTGAAGTGAAAAGGGTGATGAAGCAAACAGAGCGCCAGGTCTGGAGTCAGGAACACCCAAGTTCAAATCTGATGTCAGATAGTAACTGTGTGATCCTGGGCAAGTCACTTCACCTCTGTTTGCCTTAATCCACTGGAGAAGGAAATGGCAAATTCACTCCAGTATCTCTGCCAAGAAAACCCCATGGACAGTATTGGTGGGCCACAGTCCACAACTGAACAACAAGCCCCAAAAGATCCCGCCCCACTCACAGGTGGAGAGCCCTGATTATAAGGGATGTTTTTCCTTTTGTCTCAATTGGCCTCTCTGCAATGTCTACCTACGTTTTCCAGTTCTGCCTTTGAGGTCCAGAAGAAGGTGGCTAACTTTGGCTCTACACGCTGCTTCTCCGAATATTTGAAAATAGCCACCAGACCCCCTTTCCCACTCCAAGTCTTCCTTGCTCCAAGCTAAACGGGCTAACCATCCCCCTACCCGAAAACCGGTATCATTACAGACTTGACAAACGGCCAAGGCCAGACCTCAGAGGCATCCCCTCCCCCGGGACACGGATCCGCCAATCGTTATTCTTGACACTCTATCAATTCTCAGTCCATCTCGTCCACAAGGAGAGACTTTGCCACATGTTTGGCTCTAAGCTAGGTAGCCAATGTTCATCCCTTATCTCTCTATCTGCCACTCCAGGATGCCAGCTAAAGAAAGGCATTAGGCGAGCCTGGCAGGTCCTGTTCTTATGAAGCTTGACTCACTTCCTGTGCCCGCTGTTCCCCTTTGAAGTGCTCACAAGCCATCCCTTTGATGATGAGCTAGAAGTTTTCCAAGGCCGCAGGCCTGCAGTCTTACAGACTCTTTGAAAACGGGCATGTTTCCCTTTCTGTGGTATTACGACACCCTTCTGTCCTCTGTGAGTTTTCAAAGAACACTGACAGCGACTCAGTGATCACGTCAGGTCGCCCTTTGGGGTTCCTCGTGTGTGCTCCAGTTAGGCCTGCAGATGAGCTCCCTGAAGGCAGCTAGAGGCTACACATGATTCTCAAGGCCTGGGCCGCCCTCCATCTTTGCTTGGGAAGAAGAGACATGGCACGGCCACCACACCTGCCCAGAAGTGCTGGAGGCCTCGTGTCGATGGAAGGGGGAAGTCAGGCAGGCAGTAGTAGTCTTGCCTTGTCTTTGGCCTGCCGCTGTGGTCAGCAGGCAGCCAGAAGCTAGGGAAGCTCTCTCATCGAAGCTGTGGTGGTTCTTGTCCTGGCCTAAGCCAGCCCACTCTGCCCCTCTTAAGACCTGAGGCTTTCTGAAATTCCTCCCAAGTGGCCTGCCTTGAGCCAGGCCCATGGGCACTGAGTGTTTGGCTTTCTGGAGGGGATCCAGCCTGGCCTCAGCTTTCAGAGGCCCCCTTGAGTAGGCAGAGCCTACTTACAAACGTTAGCACTGCAGGCTCGATTGTCTTCTCCGACCCAAGACAGAAAATGGCTCCTGGTGGTGGTGTGGCACTGCTACGCGAGCCCAGGTAGCCAAGGAGAAAGAACATGCCAGAGGCAAATAAGCCACCTGACCCTTCCTGCCCTTGGGCAGCCTCCCTGCTCCCTGCTGTGTGGGCTACAAGCATTATCGACAGGGGGTGTTCTGCTCTCTGACATGCTTGTGGAGTGAGAATCTTGTCTATGGAAAGTTCTCAAACATACTGGAAGGGTACTGACTTGTGATGCTTCCCTGGTAAAAATAGGACTTCCTATCAGAGGCTGCATAATGTGCAGAGCCCTGAATCCAGAGGCAGGAAGGCCCAAGTTCAAATCCCACCTCGGGTTCTCATCTGTAAAATGGGCATCGACAATAGCACCTCTCTGCCTGGACCGTCGTGAGGTCCGAATGAGATAACATTTGTCAAATGCCTAGCACGGTGCCCGGCACGAGGGAGGTCCTGAATAAATGTCTGTTGCCTTCCTTCCAGAAGGAGCCTGGAAAGATTTGGGATCTGGGTCACATGGCTAGCAAAGTACACTTGTCCACACTGTGTGGTTCGTGGCGATAAACGAATTGGATTTGCACCGAGTAATTACAAGTCTGCCTTTTTGCTGCCCCAACTTCACAGTCCTTATCAGTGGAACAGCAGCAGCTGCGCTCCCACGGCCCAGTGGGTCTGAATCCCAGGCCAAATAGGATACCGTTCGGGGCAGTTTCAGCCTTGGAAATCGTTATTTCAGCGATAAGAGCCCCAATCCGCACTGTCTGTGCTGGGGAGAGCAGGGAGGCTTCGACGGGACTGAATAGGAGGGCCACAGATGACCTGGGAGTCGCCACGTTCGCGGTATGTGCCACGCGCCGAGAAAAGAACCTCGGCCAACCTCGGGCAGCACTCAGAAGAGAAAAACAGGGGCTGGATGGCCCACGGAGAGGCACGATACAATTCGGTCTTCCTGAAAGCGGAGCTGGACCCAGATGCACAGACAAGGCCATTGCATCAGCTTCTGGGAGCCGTTCCTCAAGACGGGGCTCTTCTCTGGCTCACACGTGCACATCTGGGCACTGCTCTGGAGCCATGGCCGTCATAAGCAGAAGTGTTTTCATGTCCCCTACGTAGCCCACGTAGCCCTGCGATCCGAGCTTAACCCTTGTCTGTGGGAAGCTTGCAAAGAAGCAGCTGGCCCTGCCCATCCACATAGTTACTCAGAAATGAATAGAGGACATCGATCCACCTCGAGATCTGTGTTTACATTTACTGTGCCAGCAGAGAGCTCTCACTGCGTCCCCCAGTGCCTAGCACAGTGCCTGGCACACAGTAGACGCCGAAGAAACGTTTCAGGGGAGGGACACATTTGGAAATGAAGGGGATACCAATAAAGAGAAGAAACTCTCCACCTGCTCCTCCTTATCTTCCCTGCCAGGCCTGTGCTAGAATAGGCTCGGGAAAGTGGTTGTGCCCATTTACACCTTGGAAATTGGCAGACGCTATAAATCGGGGTTTGGCCGGCTGCCACACTGCTTGGTGCCTCTCTGCTCCAGGGCTCGGGAAAGCAATGGGAAGCCAGAAGTCTTTTTAAGGACACCAGAACGGGGAGCTAGGATGTTGGGAAACGTAGCGCTCATTCCCTTCCTATCCGCATCACTGTCTTGCTGAGTGACTTCCTTGGGGTATTGCAGGAGGCACTGGCGGAAGGCTGGCTCCCTCCAGAAGACCCCGCAGCACACTGACTCCCCTTAAGATGTGAGATGTAGCTTCTGTCCCCCTCCTGCCCGCACTCTGACAGGCGCATTGGGCCCTCCCTACTCAGCAGGCTCTTTCCTGGAGGTTGACGCTATCCGCTTTCATTGGCTGAAGCCTCAGAGCCGTATCCCATCTCCCAAGGCCAGTGGGCCTCCCTTCTCAAGGAGTTCAGGATTTGGGCTGACAGTCTTACTCCCTGTTAGCTCTACTGGTGGCCCTTCAGGAAATCTGCCCTCCCAGTTCATCAGCCTCTCAAACTGCCACGATGAACTCCTTCGTCCCGCTTTACTATCGCACAGGTCCGGCGTGGCCTCGAGCTCGGCACGTGGAGGGAGACGCGGAGAAGCACGAGGACCTGGCGTTGGTGAAGAACGCCACAGATGACAAGAGTCTACCTAGGAGCAAGCTTCATGAGGAGAAGACATTTTGGGATGGGGATGGGTCCCGTGCTCCAGCAGATCCCCCAATGGGTCAAACAACCCGTGTGACCCTGCGTCCGTGAGGGCTCATGACCTGCAAGGCGGCCCCTTGCAGCAAAAGAATCCGATGGCCACCCTCGGCATCGCTGAAATGCTATGGAAGAGCCAGATGAGGAAGTCCTTTCTCTAGCTTGGGGACTCCGGCTTATGGAGTAGAGAATGACTCGGGAGCTTCTGGGAAAAGCCTAGGGCCACGCGTGCCTGTTCTACTGTTGGCTGGTCGATGTGCTCGAAAGGAAATTCTTTCTCACCCGTTCTGAGGATGCCGGCGGCTTTGGCTGACTTGGTTTCTCCCATCCTCTCCCCCCCACTCTCCTAACTGGCCACCACGGACGACCCTGAGTCCAGAAGAAGGAGAACTTCTTTTGCTTTGCAATAACACAGATCGTGTCCAGGGGTCCTCTAGGTTTGCCTGGGACGGTGGATTTGGGCTAGAAGGGACTCCCTCGTCTGTTGGGGGGACGAGGACGCCGGGGCCCAGAGAGAGAGGAGGCTCAGGCTTACGTGGCGATGGGGTAGACATGGAAAAAGAAATTCTCCTTAATCTGAAAAGGGTCAAACGAACACGTGTAACAGAGGCCTGAAACTCGAGCTAAGTAAGGGGCCAGTAAGACGATGCCCCAGAAGCCCTAAGTGCTGAGTCCAGGCCACCAGGCACCCTCCTACATCACAAAGTGTCCTGAGCCTGATCAGGCATGATGCTGAGTCACTGACAGTGACTGCTAAAAGGCTGTGGCTAGTAGAGAAGGGGCCTTGGCCCTGGACACAGGCACATGTTAGCCACATAAGAAGCGAACAGCTTTTCAAGCCCTTCCCTTCCTTCTTAGAACCAATACTGTGCATGGGTGCCAAGGCAGAAGAGTGGTAAGGGCTGGGGGGGGGGAGTGACCTGCCTAAAGTCACACAGCTAGGAAGTGTCTGAGGTCAAATTCGAACCCAGGACCTCCTCTCTCTAAGCCACTGAGCCCCCCGGCTGCCCCCCTCTTTGGCCTGCCCTTTGAAAGGCCCATCTTCACGAAAGCTGGAGCCCGATGAACATCAAGAGGCAAAGCCAAAAGCAATGGCTGGAACTGACAGATGCTCAAAAGAAAAAAATCTTCCGAATCGGTCCACCGTTTTCAGACTTGGAAGGATCTATTTGCCTTCGGAGTCCCTCGACCTCTTCAAGCAGGCATGGAATGCCCACTTGCTTGAGGGGTGGGGGTGGGGTGGGGGGTTGGAGGACCTCCAGTCTGGGAAGATTCAGTGAAATTCAAGGAGCCCCGTCTTCCCTGCTGCCCAGATGAGCCACGCTTCCCATTTTAACATGCTAAATAGCATTGCTGTGTCAGCAAACAAACGGCGCAACTTCCTGTTCCGAAACGAATCGGGAGCCTAGAATTCGAGTGTCTGCAGCGCAGGCAGGCACAGAACCCGGGCTGGGGAGGGGTCAGCGACCACGTGAGCCCGGGGTGAGCTGGGCCGTCTCGCCCGGTCTTATTCCGAGTCGGGCAACTGAAATTCTCCATCTCTTTTCAGATGGTCCCATCTCTTTACAGCCCCTGCATCTTTGGCATGACCTAGGCTAGTCTTTCCTGGCCCTCTCCTGGGCCCCCCCCCCCACTGGGGAATCGGTTCGGCTCTGTCCTTTTGAATCCGTACACGCTGGTGGACCACCGACCACGTGTGGCCCAAACCCAGACATCGATCGCCCCCACCAGCCAAATACTTTGCTCCCATTTCAGCCTGCCAGACTGGGGGAAGTCCTGAAACTCTGCTACCAGTCAGCCAGCGTTTATGAAGCATCTGCTGTGTACCAGGCACTGTGGGGGTACAAGAAGAGGCAGAAGACAGTTTCTGCCCTCCAAGATGGGAGGGGGTTTGAGTGACAACACACTGAAGGAAGCTGAACGGTACCAGGGAAGGAAGGTGCCCAGCCCGGGGCGGAGGTGGGGAGGGGGCATGACGCAGCCCAGCTCAGGGAGCAGAAGCTGGTGGGAGAGGAAGAGATGGCCGGCCTGGGAGTCGGCCCTCTTGAGATGGAGCCTTTGGGCGGAGTTCCTGGCTCTGCTCTCCAATCAGAGGGGCAGAAGGGGCCAAGGGAGCCCAAGGCTGATACAACCTCAAAGGATGAGGAGTTTCCTGGGGGCTTGAGGAAGACCAGCCGCAAATGGGGCAGCCAGGTGGGAAGAGGGGATTCAGTTACCGTGGAGACCAACGATTAGCAAATGATTGCTTAGAGTTAAATGAGTGAACCAGGCCAGCAAGGTGGGTCTTAATCCGATTTTCCTGTTGCTTGGCATGGAGACTGTAGAGACAACCAGAGGTTGAACCACAGGTTCAAGAGTATAGCTCCAATCCAAGGAAGGGGACTGTCAGAACAGAGGATTCTGGGAATGGCGGTCCAGGGCTCAGGGCCTAGATCTGACTCAGCCAAAATGCAGTGGGTTCATTCGCTACACGTTTATCGGGTGCCTATTGTGTGGAAGAAGGGACTGTGCTAAATGATACAAAGTCCAAACTAAACTGAAGTCACTCTGGCCCTTGGGGAGCTTAGAAACAGATAAAAGATATACAGCCCGAACTGGGGCAACTACAAAGTATCTGATTTCTCTTGAGTCCTTGTGGCCCGCTCTTCAGCCAGGCGATTCCACAACTTGTCGTTCCTTCTCAAGCCCATTCGAGGACTTTGCCTTCCCCTCCCCAGAGGAAGACGTCCCTCAGAGTTCACTAACAACCCCAGGAAGATGGAGGCTATTCCCCGAGAGCTCCCTCTTCCCTTCACGTCCCCCCAGACATAACTCGACTATGGGGCCCGTCATTCACCCCAGTCTCTGATGGAGAAACAGCCCTGCTACTCGCCAAGGCGATCCCCTCCTCCTTAGAAGAACGGACCGAACTGAGAGCAGGTTGACAGAACTCGCTGCAGCTCGAGGTCCCCTTAAAGCCCTTTGCATTTCGAGTTTGATTTTTCAGCTCCAAGTTCTGTCCCTCTCGTAATAAGAAGGAAGGGAGCCTGCAGCCGGCGTTAGCAGAGAAGGGGGGAGAGAGGGAGAGTCTGCGTGAGTCTGTCCCGTCCTTCCACTCTCGGCTCTTCCTAACCCTCCCGGAGAAAGCAGGAAGAGCAAAGCCCGTCCTGAACATGAATCAGAGTTTGCCGAGCCTCCTCGACCTCACTCTCAGCCACGGCTTCTCCGTGTGGAAGTGGGCGGCGGGTTTCGTCGCGAGTCCTCTGCAGCCGTGGTGGGCCGCGGTGCCCGTGGAAACATTCCTACAAGCCTTCCCAGGTGCACTTGGAACCTCGGGCATAATTTCTCAGGACACAATAATATTCTCTCATATCCATATGCTACAACACGTCTCCCCCACTGTCCATTCAATGGACAACCTCCCAGTTTCCAAACCTCAGAACTGTCAGAAGTATTTTTGCAGGGAGCAGCTGGGTGGCTCCGTGGATGGAGAGCCAGGCCTAGCGACAGGAGGTCCTGGGTTCAAATCTGGCCTCGGACACTTCCCAGCTGGGTGACCCTGGGCAGGTCACTGAACCCCCATGGCCCAGCCCTGACCACTCTTCTGCCTTGGAGCCAACACACAGTGTTGATTCTAAGGCGGAAGGGGAGGGTTTAAAAAAAGCGAAGTAGTTTTGTACAGATGAGTTCTTTCTTCCTTCTTTCCCCCTTTTGGGGTCCAGATCTACCAGCGGTATCAATTTAACCCTGAACGTTCGCAGCTTAGTTCCAGATTGCTTTCCAGAATATCTAGACCAGATCGTAGCTCCGCCAATAGGACATGAATTCCTCTAGCATTTGTCATTGTCATTTTTTGGTCAACTTTGCAAATCTGAGGGCTATGAGGTGGCCCCTCAGAGTGGCTCCAATGTACATTCCTGATTGGAGCATTTTTGAATATGGCTCCTGCTGGTTTGGCCATCTTCCTCTGGAAACGGCTGAGAGCATTTGTCTCTTGAGAAGAGCTCTTCTTCAGATAAATACAAGTCGGTCCATCTGACATCTCATAAAGAAGTTTTCATCAGCAAAACTCGCCGCAAAGGATCCTCCCCCACCAGTTTATTGCTTCTCCTGATTAACATTTTGTGTAATCAAAATCGTCCATTTTACCCCCGGTCAACCTTTCTATCTCTTGCTTGGCCACAACAGCTTCCTCAACCCACAGATCTCATGGGTAACTTTTTTCTTGCCCCCCCCCACCTTATTTACGATGTGACCCTTTATGTCTAAGTCATGTAACCATTTGGAGCTTGGCTTGGTATGACGTGTCAGACATTGGTCTATACCAGTTTACCCAGTCGTTTTGGTCAAATCGTGAGTTCTTGACCCAATGATTAAGATCTGTGCATTTGTTAAACACGAGGCTGCTTTGCTCATCTCTTTCTGGACATCGTGTACCTAATCCGTTCCACTGACCGATCTCGCTTCTTACCTAGTATTAAACAGTTTGGATGATTGTGGCTTGGCAGTCTAGACCCGATATTTCTAGGTCTCCTTCCTTAGCACTTTGTAGAAATGAATTCCCTTGATATACTTGATGCTGTTTTTCTCTCAATGAATTTTGTTATTACTTGATTGATTGGCATGGAATTGGTTTAGGGAGTATTGTCAGTTTTAACATATTGGCTTGCCCTATCCAGGAGCAGTGAGTATTTCTCCCATCATTTAGATCCACCTTTATTTGCACAGTGTTTTCACTGTATTCACGTCCAGAAAGTAGCCTCCCTCTTCTTCCTCACCTCCTCTAGTCAGTTGGAATGTTCTCTCTCTTTCTGCTGGATTCTGCTGGCTACAGAAAGTCAGATTCTTTATGTGAGTTGATCTATCCCACAGCTTTGCTGAAGGAATTGTTTCATTTAGCTTTTTCGCTTGACTTTCTAGGGTTCTGACGGTAAACCATCATAACATCCACAACAACGATAACCTTGTCTCTTCTTTGCCTATACTTATTCCTTCCGTTTCTTTTTCTTCTTAGGGCTCTAACTGAATAGCAATGGCGACACTGGGCGTACTTCCTTTACTCATGATCTTATTGGAAAGGCTGTAGCTTACCTCCATTGTCTCTTGGGTTTTGGTGATAAATACTATTTAGCATTTTGGAGGCACCGAGGTGGCTCAGTGGATGGAGCACTGGGCCTGTATTCAGGAAGACCTGTTTTCAAATCCAGCTTCTGACACTGTTTAGCACTTAACCTCTGTCTGCCTTAATCTGTTGGTGATGGAGATGGCAAAGCACTCCAGTATCTTTGCCAAGAAATCCCCACGGACAGGGATAAAAGATACACAAACATGTGATCTAGCCATCTGTAGAGATACTGATAGTTAGCTATGGCTAATAGCCGTCCCGCGATTAATGAACAATTAAAGGATATGAATAAACAATGCTCAAACACTGCAAAGTATTCACAGTCAAGTGATAATATGCTTCAAATCACGAATGATAAGAAAAATGCAAATCAAAAGCACTCTCACACTCTGAAGACTGGAAAAATGACCCCAAATGATAACAATCCAATGTTGGACGGGTTGACGGATAATCGGTCCCCGTATATATTGTTGGGGCAGCTGTGAGAGGGTACAACTATATGGGGAAGCAACTTGGAATTATGCAAATGTCCGTATCCTTTAAGCTAGAAAGGAAACAACTGATGAGAAAAAACTTCCCATATAATCCAAAATACTTACAGCAATACTTTTTTAGGTAACTTTTTGAATAACTACGTGCTGGAAACAAAGTAGGGACCGGCTGAGTAAATCGTGGCACGCCAGTGTAACGGAATCTTACTCTTTTGGAGGAAGTGGTCATGTTTGAAGAATACGGAAAAACATGGAAAGATCGCTATGAACTGATGCAGAGGGAAGTCAGCAGAACCAAGAAAACAACACACGTAGTAACTACAACAGAAATAGAAAGAAGTAGCACACATGCACGCACAAATCAAAAGCAACTGTAACAAAATCTATACTTGCTCGTAGGCCCAGCGTGAAGAGATACGAGAGAACGCTCTGACCTGCCCCTTTGTACAGGTGGGAGGTTCACAAGAATCATATATTTGGCACCTGTTTGGGGGCTTTTTCAGTCCCCTGATCGGGTGTGCTGACTTTTTTTTTT
Organism: Gracilinanus agilis; assembly: GCF_016433145.1. NCBI lineage: Eukaryota > Metazoa > Chordata > Mammalia > Didelphimorphia > Didelphidae > Gracilinanus > Gracilinanus agilis. Next base: position 74,173,901 of record NC_058136.1, on the reverse strand, counting down.
CCTCTCTCAAAAATAGTATCTAGGGGCAGCTGGGGAGCTCAGTGGAGTGAGAGTCAGGCCTAGAGACGGGAGGTCCTGGGTTCAAACCCGGCCTCAGCCACTTCCCAGCTGTGTGACCCTGGGCAAGTCACTTGACCCCCATGGCCCACCCTTACCACTCTTCCACCTATGAGAAAATACACCGAAGTACAAGGGTTTAAAAAAAATAGTATCTATCACCTGGGATAGCCAGAAAAAGAGAAGCACATGTGACTGACATTACGGTGATGCGGGAAACAGAAGACGTCGCTAAAAAGCTTTCATTATATAAAAAATAACTGAAGTCTAAATAACTTAATTCTAAAGAATGGGTGGGTCAAAGAACAAATCAGAGGAACTATCAGTAATTTGACCACAAATGACAGCAACGAGCATAGCATAATTTTATGCTACATCTGATGTAGTTATTAGGGAAAGATTAACATCTCTAAACGTCTTCCTCCATAAGAGGGGAAAAGAACATAGCGATGTGCAACTAATAAAGCCTTAATAAAAACACTAACAAAGGCAGCTGGGTGGCTCAGTAGATGGAGACCCAGACCTAGAGACAGAAGGTCCTGGGTTCAAATCTAGCCTCCAACACTTCCTAGCTGTGTGGCCCTGGGCAAGTCACTGAACCCCCATGGCCTACCTGCCTACGCTAGAAGGTAAGAGTTTAAAAAAAAAACCAACAAACCAAATTCAATTTTGATTCACTAACCTAATTAAACACCCAAATAGATCCCTTGAAAACAAAAGGAGAGCTTAATAAAATCAAAAAAAGAAAAATTAAATTTACCCCCAAATCAGTTATCTCTTTTGAAAAAAAAAAATAAGCCGCCATTAACTAATTTGGTTTTTTTTTTTAAAACGCTCACCTTCCGTCTTAGAATCACTACTGTGTATTGGTTCTGAGGCAGAATAGAGGGAAGGCCTAGGCTATGGGGGTTAACTGACTTGCCCAGGGTCACACAGCTAAGAAGTGTTTGAGGCCGAATTTGAACCCAGAACCTCCTGTCTCTAGGCCTGACTCTCTATCCACTGAGCCACTTAGCTGCTCCCCCCCAAATTCATTTGAAAGAAGTTTCTCCTCAGAGCAGTGACTGATTTTGGTCTTGTATTTGCATCCCTAGTTCTCAGAACAGTAGTTGACACATAGGAAAAAAAACACCTAGAAGTGCTTTTTTTCTAAACCCTTCACTTCTGTGTATCGGCTCCTTGGTGGGAGAGTGGTAAGGGTGGGCCATGGGGGTCAAGTGACTTGCCCAGGGTCACCCAGCTGGGAAGTGTCTGAGGCTGGATTTGAACCCAGGACCTCCGGTCTCTGGGCCTGGCTCTCCATCCACTGAGTCACCCAGCTGCTCCTAGCAAGTGCTTTTTGAAAAATAATTAGTGAATGGCCTAAGGAGCCTGGGAGTTTCCTGCTCCAGAGACTCATTTCCTCTAAGAAGGAGTGAGACTGCCCTTGGGAATGTAGGCCGAGGGAATGAGGGCACTCCACAGGTCTCTATTGCTGTGCAAGCCAATACACTCTTCTGAGCGAGTGTGCCGAAGTAGCAAGCGAGGAAGGGAAACACACTAGACCTACCTGAAAGATGCTGAATCACTGCTGACTGTCCCTTCTCTCTAACTGCAGGGCAAATTTCCTTTCGCTGAGGGTTCGGGGGCCTGTGAGTGCACTCTGTTCCCATTTGGAGCCTGAGCCACTGGGCCAGATGGCATTAAAGGGGCCCACGACTGGGGTTGTGGGAGTAGGAAGAGCAGTGTTCCATGCAGGGCCCCTTGCCAAGGAGCCTTTGCTCGCCTCACCACCCCCTGCCTTCCTCCCTTTCCACCAAGCCACCTTGCATCTCTCGGGTTCCAGTCTCTTGGCCAGGATGCCTGCAGGAGAAAGCCAGGCCTGTGGGCCCCATGCCCCATCCTCCTGGTCAACTCCGACTCCTGCTGATCCACTCTGATCTGGACGGGCTGCAGCTGGGGCCAGGATAGTCTTGGTGGAGTCTACGTATACGCGGCTGGCGTAACGAGACCTGATGCCCTTCCTCGGGCATGGGACCTCTCCAGGCAGCTAGGCTACCGGTCATTCATTCCTGGCCATCCTGGACCTCCGCAGCTGGAATGAAAGCGGCCACACTGCCCCGCGGGCAATTCCAGCTGCCCCTCCAACCACATGATAGCACTCATTCCTCTGCAGCATTAGTTCATCTGCTCCCAGCTCTCGAGGTAGAACCACCTGGGTTTAGAGCTCAGGCAGGTGCAGCCAGGAGAGGAGGGCTCGCCAGGAGGTCAAACTGGGGCAGAGGGGGGACTAGGAGCTCTCCATGGTGCCTTTAGAGCAGTCGAGGCAGGATGAAGGAACCATGGGTTTCAAGCTGAAAGGGACCTTGGAGATCCTCCATTCTAATCTCCTCCTTTTATAGAGGAGGAGACTGAGGCACAGAGAGGCGAAACTACTCAGTATGAAGTGACAAAGCTGGGATTTGAACTGAGATCCTTTAGCTCCCAAGCCCTTCCCACTGTGAGAGCATGACATAATCCGATAAAAAGAGAACGCTAACACTCAGAAGGGACTCGGGCCAACAAGGGAAACTAAGGACAACAATGAGGTGTGTGTTTTTCAAGCTCTGTTGGCAGAAAAAAGGAGGCTCAAGGAAGGACAGAAGCTTGGCTTAGAGTAGATGGGATGATGGGAACTACCAAGAGAGAGAATGCAGAGCTGCTTCCTCCCGATCTGGAGAAGGGCCTTGAAAGACAAAGGAGCGGGATGAAGAGGCCACCAGAGAGATGCTCCCTCCGACAAACAAGGGCATTCTGAGGGAACACCTCGTGCTGCAGCAATTGACCAACCACTTGGCCCCTGTGAACTGCATTCTCCAGTACTAGAAGACCTGACATTTGCAGTTGCAAAGCCACAGTGCCGCAAGACTGGAGACAGCCCAATGGCCCACTTTTCCAGAGAGAAGAGAACCAGAGGCCGCCCCTGAGCTTGACTTTGACCTCGGTCCAAATTCTCTGCTAGATCACTGAAGGTCAGACGGCTGGCAAACAGCTAGAAAGGGACGTGACGAGGCCAACAAAACCAGTACGGCCTCCTGGAGGCCAACGTCACTTCCTTTTCTGAAAGGGCTGGTAGATGAGTGACATGCTATGGATGTAGTTGATCTGGCTCGCCAAAGGTTTTAGCCACGCATCTATTCTTGTGGGGAAGACGGAGCTTGTCTCCTGCCCTCTAACCTCACCCATCCGACTTCCAGACATCTCAAACTGGATGCCCAGTAACAGGTTTTTTAAAAAACCCTCACCTTCTGTCTTAGAGTCAATACTGTGTATTGGTGGCAAGGCAGCAGGGTGGTAAGGGTTTGGCAATGGGAGTTAAGTGACTTGGCCAGGGTCACCCAGCTGGGAAGTGTCTGAGGCTAGAATTGAACTCAGGACCTCCCATCTCCAGGCCTGGCCTTCTAACCACTGACCAGCTAGCTGCCCTCTGTACAATAACATCTTCATCTCAAAGTGTCCAAAACAGAATTCTTCTTTCTCCTTAAACCCTGCCTTCCCCATTACTGTAGAGGGCATCCCCACCCTCCTCGTCCCTCAGGCTGGCAATCTAGTTGTCATCCTGGACTCCTCACCTTCTCTCACCTCCCGCCCCCCCATATCCAAACCTGTTGATCGCACCATTGTAGCATCTCTCCTCCAGCACTGCCCCCACCCTGGTGCAGGTCCTCATCCCCTCTCTCGCTGCAAAAGCCTTCAAGTCAACTTGCCTGCCTCCAGGCTCTCCCCACAGTAGTTTTTCTCCATTCAGTCACCAAGTAATTATCCTGAAGCATGGATCTGATTAAGCTACCCTTCCCCCACTCAGTAAACCCTAGGCGCTTCCTCTGGCCTTCAAGGCCAAATACAAAAGGCTGTGCATGGTCTTCAAAGTCCTTCCGAACCCAGCCCTTTCCAGTCTTCTCATGCCTAACCCCGACACATACCCTTCCATCCAGTGACATTGGCTTCTTGGCTCTTCCACAAACAAGACTCTCCATCTCGGAGCTCTGGTCGTCCCCTCTGCCTGAAATGCTTCCCCTCCTCATCTCCCTGGCTTCCTCTAAGTCCCAACTGAAATCCCATCTTCTACAGGAAGCTTTCCTCAACCCCTCTTGATTCCAGGGCTTTCCCACTCTTGATTATTTCCTACTTCCCTACTTCTCTTCTCTTCATCTCTCTGTCTCTGTCTCTCTCCTTTTTGTATCCCCAATGCTTAGCACAGTGCATGGCACTTCCTGAGTGCTTAATAGATGTTTATGATTGACGGAATCTTGGGCTCTATCAAGGAAGGCACAGCTTCAAACAATATGGAAGTTCATAGTAATACTGTAGGTCGACCTCATCCCACCGTATCTCGAACACTTTGTTCAATCTGGCACGCCGTTGTTTAAGGAGGACACGTATAAGCGAGAAGGCTGTAAATGGCCCGGGCCGCCACGACAGAGCAAGGCCTCAAGGCCGTGACCTCTAGAGGATCTATCAGAGGCACTCACAGGGTTACATGGCCCCGGTATCAGGCCTGCTCTGTCTAACGAGAAGGGCACGGCTAGGAACGATGAGGAGGAGTTGCCAAGAGGCCAATTTTGGCTTGCTGTCAGGACAAACTTTATCCCAAAGAGGCAGGGGCTGCTTCAAGCGGCCTTCAGATGACCACTTGTTTGGGTATGTTACAGTGAGGACTGCACTAATTGGTTACTGAGGTCTTTTCCAATAATCACAATAACAACAACAACAACAACAACAACAACAATAATAATTCTCCTCTTCTTCTTCCTCCTCCTTCCCCCTCCTCCTCCTCCTCCTCCATGCCTGCTAGCTAACGTTTTCCATCTTGACATTACTTACATGTGAGAAAGAGCATGCTCTCGTTCATACGGACGGTCTGAGGCTTGATGCCCAAGTCCACACTTGCAGTGTCCAAGCTGCGCTGGTTGGTCTTGGAGTTGTAGCAAGAAGCCGAGCGGCAGTGGTCTCTCAGCCAAACGTAATCGAATCTCATCACCGTGCCCGCATAGCGGAGTTCTGGGAAGGAGACAAAATACTGACAATAGAGATGTTTGTTGGGCAAATCCCGAAATTCCGAGTGTCCACAAAGTAATCCACAAACCCAACTGGAGGTCACCAGAATGAAGATCCTGGAGAACATTTATGGCTGCCCTAAAAACCTGCCTTTTCAAGCTGGCCTGCAGGCAGGAGAAAGGGACTTGCTGGAGCTGAGCCTTACCAAGGGGTCCTTCCAAAACTCCAGGGCCCCGGCCCACGTGGCTCTGGCCTCATGACTCTTCTTCTCGCGCTGCTCTTATACCAGCAAAGGCGCTTTACTGCTTATCGATTTTGAGGGGCCAGACGATACGGCCCTCGACTCGATTCAGCCAGCACGCAGTGAGCTTACGTTTAGATTTTGTTCTGTTGGCCATGGGCTTCCTGGGGGGTGTGGACGGGCCAAAATAGCTGTATGTAGCTCCGTCTGCACATATCCGTATCTGTATAAATCCAGGAAGGTGGGAAGTCACCAGGGATTTCAGTAGGCAAAGGTGAAGAGGGACTGGACAAAGCTGCCCAGGCAGGAAGCCCCACAGACTGCTGTGCTTGGAAAGTCCCCCATGATGCCACTGGGCACGGCAGATGACAGCACAGGATGCTTGGATCACTTTACAGATACTGGGCCCTGGTGGCTGGTTTGGAAACTTCTGTGGCACAGCGCTAATGAGGATGGCCTGAACAGTGCTGCTGGCCCACTGCATACCACAGGCAGAGAGTATCAGTATCCCACCGCTGCCTGCTTCCAATGATGATCCAAAGTAAGGGCCAGGCTCTCAGGGTTAGGTGACTTACCTAGGGAGTATCTGAGGCCACATTTGAACCCGGGTCTTCCCGGTGCCTGGCCTGGTGCTCTGTCCACTATGCTACCTCCCTTCCAATGACCTTAAACTCCTTTCCTAAGGTACTGCCTCCTGCCTGTTAGCCCCCACCCTTTGGTTGCATGAGTATGAGGGGGGCAAGGACTGGAGCTGCTTGGCCATGATTTTTCCTTTTCACACCAGACTCATGTTTGCTGCTCCCCCTACCCTGGTCAGACCATCTCCACTACCCAGTCATGGCCCAACACCTCCTTCAAAACCAGCCTCCAAACACCTGCCTTTAGGGTGCTTCCCTAACTCAGCCTCCATCTCTTTACGGGAATGATGGGCTATTGAGACGCTCTGTTAGTTTATGCCACCCACAAATACTGACCGCCCGCCTATAATGTGTCTATAATGTCTACCTGGTGCAGTCAAGGGCAGAACTCGGTTCAGCTCATTAAACCTTTACGAAGTGCGTGGGGTGGGCCAGGCCCTCTGCAGGACCCCGGGAAGTGGCCCTGCTCTCCAGGAGCTCCTCTTCTATTGGCAGTGATCCGAGACCCCACAGATAAGGAATTCCAGGGGAACTGGGATATGGTGAGAGTGCCGACAAGAGGAAAGCTGTGAGGAAGCACCCAAGAAGAGAGGCCCCAGACTGGAGCTTCGAAAATGTCAAGTGGGTCTGATGAGGAACAGGTGAACTCCAGGCAAGGGGGAAAGCTTAGGTAGGTGCATGGAGCTGGGAGGCAGCACATGGGCTCCGGGTTCGAGTTTGGCTGGAATGTAGAATAATAAAGGCACTGAAATATGCCGTGTGGGACCAAGTTGGAAAGCGAGATTGAAGACAGATTCTGTAGGGCCTTAAAAATCAGGGTGAGGGTTTATATGCGGCTCTAGAGGCAACGAGGAATCCCTGAAGATTCTTGAGCAAGAGAGGGACGTGGTTAGAGAAGTGCCTTAGGAAGCTGTTTCTGGCAGCTGGGTGGAGACTAGATTGGGAAGGAACCGGCTACAGAGAGCTCACTAAGGAGGCCATTACAGCTATCCATGTGAGAGCGGATAAAGGTCTGTGTCTTTAAGAAGTTCACTGGACAAACCAGTAGGTCCAAAATGTGCCATACAGCGGCCACCACGTCCATACTCTAGGGGTGCTGAGCAGAAGGGCAGAAGGCAAGGCTCGGCCATGTGCACTGTGCCCCAAACGCTCACTACGTCGTCATTTGAGACGTGGTGAGGACGAGGGGGCGCTGCAGGCAGAAGTCGGGGGGATACTGAGCTGTCGGCTCCGGTAAGGTAGGGCTCGTGGGAGTAAAGCAGAATCTGAATGGAAAGTCAGGTTGTTGCATGCTTCCTGGATGTGGATCTGTGTACTAGAAGGCAAAGTGAAACAAGTCACTCCTTCTGAGAACTTGTCCTCTATCTTGGGAGAAGAATCCTTCCCTGGCAGCTCCTTCAGAGCAGGAGAAGCGAATGCTCTCCTCCTGCAGAGCTCTCAAGGCCTCCCGTGTTGTCTGCGTAGCACGTAGTCACTTCCTTTGCCTGGCCCTTAGTTTGCACACCGGTGGCAATAACCCTCCTACCTATGAACCCGCAGAGGCCACGTGGGGCGGAGATCGAGACCGGTAAACTGGATTTATGACAGGGCTACCGGGCTGGCCCGCCATTAGGGGAATAATCCAACGCCATTAAAAATGAAAACCTCCCAAACCACACGCTTATCTCCGTGGATGCAGTCACTGCAGGAACACGGCGCTCTTTTCTGCTAAAGCCCAGCAGAGTCGAGGCCTTCTCAATACTGTAAAAAGTATCTCCCTAAAAGCAAAAGCCAGCATCGCGCCATCTGCAAGGGGCGAAACGGGAAGAAGCAAAGACAGCCATTCTCCCCTTTGTTGTCTGATGGAGTACAAGAAAGCCATGAAAGGCATTACTGTGGATGAAGAGCAGGTAAAGCCATCCCTACTTGCTCACTTGCAGAAGGAACACTAAGAAAATCCCAGAGAATCAGCAAAAACGAATTACAGGAGACGATGCGTTCAGCAGAGTTGCGGGCCACAAAATAAACCCTCAGAAATCCACTGCATTCATCCCGAATGCGAGAAGATCCAAGAGGAAGGGAAATCTCATTCTAAATAGCTGCAAAATTCATCAAGGATCTGGGTAGCGTTCTACAAAAAAAGACTTGCATAGCAGTTAAGAAAAAGTCTGGGGGGGGGGGGTGCAACTGGGTGGCTCAGTGGATGGAGAGCCAGGCCCAGAGATGGGAGGTCCTGGGTTCAAATCTGACCTCAGACACTTCCCAGCTGGGTGACCCTGGGCGAGTCCCTTGACCCCCATTGTCTAGCCCTTACCTCTCTTCTGCCTTGGAGCCGATACACAGTATTGACTCCAAGGTGGAAGGTGGGGGTTTATTGAAAAAAAGAAAGAAAGAAAGAAAAAGTCTCGGAAGCAGTCTTCTGAGCAAGTAGACTTTAGTCTCACAGCAGGTCAAATCATCCAAGTCAGGGGTCTGCAGACACACCCGGCCTAATCTGAGACGCTGGGCATCAGCCAGGCCAAGTCTTTACAGACAGAAAGAGGAACTCAAAGAGACTTGTCACTGCCTTCCCCAATAACAGGGGTCTTGTGTTTGGGGCTAAAACTTCACGTCCTGATCCTCTGGGGGTGGCTCGAGGAGAGAGGCTCAGGGTGACGGCGGGGAAATGTCTGTGGTCCCCTTCGCCTCTTCAGTCTCCCGTAGAGTCCTCTCAAAAGCAAGTCTACACGGGGCAAGTCAGTGGCAAAAGTAGGGAGAGGCCTTGCTTCTCTAGGTCTCGGGGGGTCGACAGAGTTACAGTGATTACCTCGTTACTGCTGCAGATTATATAGCATAAGTGTCGAAAGCAGTTATTCAATCTACTCGTGACTGCAGCTATCTCTTACTATTAAGCCAACGATTAGAGTTTGGCCAGATAGTCTGATGACAGCGACGGCGACGACAACACCACCAACACCACCACCAACACCACCAAACCTATAATCGATCTCGTCATACTCAAGATTTGGAGCGCAAAACCGCCCCACTAGCAGGCTGTGAAACTGCCAGGCAAAGCTCAAACCAGAGAAAAGAGACCTGGGAAATGTTTAACAACATAAATAAAAGTATCACATAAATATGCTGATTCGTGGTTTTCTCAGGCAATACACAGCAGCCCAGTTTCTCCGAGGGTTTTCTTACACTGTTGCACACATTCGGTTACAAATCCCCCTTGAAAGGAATAAAGGACAGCTGAGCTATCTGGAGGAATGTTCCCTAATCACGCCTGGGCCTTGCCAAAGTAACAAAAACAACAATAGGCCAGATACCACTTTATACTTTGAATGCCGTACGAGCGAAAGTATCTCGAATTCGATAAAATAATAACAAAATTCATCTTGAGGAACAAAAGACCGAGAATAAACTATAAAAAAGCAACAGTCGCCCAAACCATCTGGTACCGGCTTAAAAAAACGAAAGATAACGAGAACAGAGCAGATAGACCGAACCAGAAACAATGGGCCTCCGTAACTCAGGGTTTGATAAACTTGAGAACAGAGATTAGGGGGAAACTCCCTGCTTGCTAGAACTTCTGGGAAAACGAAAAAGCAGTGTGGCAGAAATGGGGCTTAACCCGCCGCCACATGCATGATGTATTCTATTTGAAAAGGGGCTTCTTTCTGTTTTCTGTTTCTGACATTACTCTGTTATCAAAAAGATCCCTCATCCTCCCCTCCCAGAATCCTCCCCAGTGACAGAGAGCATTTTTGTAGAAAGGGGGGAAAGTCAGTGCCACTAAGACGACAGGGACAGTAGTCTAAAATGCCCCCCAGATGCCCAAAGGGCATGGCCGGCAGTGTTTTCTCTTCTCTCTTCATTCAAGGCCACTTAATGTTTATAAGGCCGCCACGTTTCCTTTGGAGTTTCTGGAATGTCATTCTTTCCATTTACAGCATCGTAATGGCCATATAGATTGTTTCCTTGGCTCTGCTAACGTCACTCTCCATCAGTTCATATAGAGCCCGACATGGTTCTCTGTATCCATCGCCTCCATCATTTCCTACAGTCCAGTGATGTTCCATTGCATCCATATAACTTGTTTGGCCGTTCCCCAGACAATGAGCATGTACTTTGTTTCCACTTCTTATTCATCACCCAAAGTGCTGCTATAAATATCTGGGGCTATGTGGGGACTTTTCCCCTTATCCATAGCTGGCTTCCTTGGGGAATAAGCACAAGTCCAAGTAACAGAGTCTCTGGGACATTCTGGTGACTTTATTTGCATAACTGCAATCTGCTTTCCAAAATGGCTGTACCACGCCACAACTCCCCCGACAATGTATTAGTGCGCCCGTCTTTCCACAGCCCTTCCGAAAGCGACTTGTGCCTTTTTTTGTCATTCTGCCCATTTTCAGAGTGCAAGGTAAAACCTCAGGGCTGGTCTGCTTGCATTTCTTTTCTGACACTTTTTCGTGTGTGGCTTTTATTTTGAGATCGTTCTTGTCCTTGGGCCATCTATCTCCTGAAGACTGGCTGCTAGTCTTGTAGAGATTTGGTCAAGATTCCTGCAGAAATGCCAAATGGAACACTAACAAGGAGACCGCATCAATACATCGCCAAGGTCACACTAGGAATTCAAGGCAGGTTCGGTATTGGGAAAACTATCAACATAATTGACCGACTCCATAACAAAAACAACCACATCATATGATTATTTGATAGATCCAGAAAAAAGCTTCTGACACAATGTGGCGCCCATTCGTTCCCCCCAAATTCACCACATCACGCTGTCAAGGTCCAGAGGGAAAAAGACAAATCTGGATGGGGCTGTGGAAGAACAGGTACATTACTGAACTCTTGGGGCAACGATGAGCTGACTGGCCCGCCCATGCTGGAAAGCCATCTGCAATTGTGTCCAAAAGGCTATTGGACTTGTCGCCACGAGGACGACATTATGAAGTCTGTAACCCCGAAGAGATCAAAGAAGGGAGAAAAGGACTCACATGTATAAAAACCATCTATAGAGCGGATGCTAATCAACCGGGCAACGGCGGAACAAGTTATGGAACATGAACGTAACGGAATACTATTGGACTGGAAGAAACAGCGAAGGGAATGGCTTCAGACACACGGCTGCAAAGTGAAGTCAGCAGAGTCAGGAGGACAATTTGTACAGTGACAAAGATACTACAGGACTTGGGAACTCTGCTCGGCCCGATGATCAACCTCAGATTCCAAAGGCTTCCTGAGAAGACGAGCAGAGTTCCCAAGCAGAGTTCTCTGCCTCTCCAGGCAGAGAAGCGACGGAGGGATCTCAGGAAGGGTCAGCCTGGTGGGTTCCGCTAGATGGTGGATTCAGAAGGGAAGGTACTTAAAACTGCTTCGGGAGTTCCTGTTTGGTTAAAATAAAAGAAATGCAAACGAGAACTTCCTTCCACTCGCTGACTGAGGAAGCTTCATATTTACATCAGTCGGGGTTGTTGGTGATTCCACCAGGAACCTCGCTTTCCAGCGAGCTAGACATTGCCACTCTTCCCTTGGTTGACTTTCAGTAGGCAGGAAGCCTGGAGATTTTTGTTTGTGAAAGAAACCTGGTTTACCACGTATAGATTATTCATGACGATGTGGTTTGAAAGATCTGAAGCATCCCAGTGTTCTGGAGCAAGAACACCCCTCAGGCCCTGGGGCTGCTTTCCTGGATGGCTCTCCAGAGAAAAGGAAAATGTGTCATCCTTCGGTTCTCAGAGAACGGTTACCGTAACACTGTAAACTGTTGAAATGAAACCAAGTTGTCTAAGTACGTGAAAAGCTGAAAGAGCAACTGCAGTGGGCCTTTGTTTCGTGTGGAAAAACAACAGAGAGCTATGTGGGAGGTGGGAGAGGGAGAGGAAGTCGGCACAACTCCTCCAAGGGAAAGGATCTGCCTTTCACTTGGGATCCCCATTTGTAGAGGAGAGCAGTGCACGGAAGGGAGAGTGGGCTGCGGAGGGGCGCGGCAAGCGCAGTCTTAGAGCCAGCTGGAGAACGATGAAGGTTCTGATGTCTGTACATCTCTGATCACTATTTCTAGACAGGCTCGCCACGCTCACTTGCGAGATGCCCATTTCGTTACCAGTGGACAGAGATGACACTGTTTCAGATGGCCTTCGTGCCCCCAGTTTGTCCCTTGGTTTGGAGTACGTGTTTCGGGAAACGCTTCAAAGTATGAAGAAATCAATCTTATCGGGGAAAGTCCCATTTTCTTTGCGTCCGTGGCCGTGCTACTTCGGCAACGTTCTCCTTTGGGCTCTGCTGATTTACTTCCCATGCCAGGAGTCTAAAACAGAACTGCAAGCCACTCCCATTTCAAGCAAGATCTGTCTCTCCTGCCCCCCCCCTTAGAATGGCGGCACGACTGGACTCTCTAAATTAAGCAGGTTTTGATGACTTGTGATTTGGCATTAAGGTCGACTGTTTATAGACTGCAAGAATAAGAGTCACTTTTATAACCCTGAATGCGACTGGATTTTTACCTGGTGTCTAGATCTGGTCTAGAAGGCCTAACTTCACGGCTGATACATTTTTATTCTGCAAGAAAAATTCAAGAATATGTTGGATGGAGGCAGCTAGGTGGCTTAGGGGACAGAGAGCCAAGCCTGGAGACCTGAGGTCTTGGGTTCGAATCTGTCCTCAGATACTTGTCAGCAGTGTGACTCTGGGCAAGGCCCTTACCCCCACTGCCTTGCCCTTACTGCTCTAGACAGAAGGAAGGGTGGTTTTTTAAATGCATTTGACGCCATTTGCCTGGCACTAAGTTTTGGTTTAGGGCTATGATTTCGGTTCTCGATGTCATATCATTCTGTAGAGTTCCTTCTGGATTGTACCGAGAGCGCACTTGGACGGTAGCTTGCCCTTCGGATCACATGTCGCGGATAATAACGAAATGGGGCTCCTTTGGGGCTGGTCGGGAAATCCCCTTTTCTTGCAGGACTCTGGCGGCCGTGCTGAGCAATGACTTGTTTGTGCTTTGTCTGAGTTTATCTTTATCTTCATCTGGCCCACGTGGGAATGGCGGCACTTTCTCTTGGCACCCCAATTTCCAAAATGTGACTCTTTTCTCCGCTGATTTTTATACTAGAACGGCTTTAATCTGACAAAGTAAAATGGTGAATGAAGGCTTTTGTTAAGATGCTGGATATCCTCAGTAAGTAGCTACTTCCTGTTTGCTGGTTCGAAAGTCTGCTCCGTGGGATGGAGCTGGGATTTGAATGACTCTAAGTTAGAATTCGGGAATAACCAATCCACCATTCAAGGGAAGTGCTATAGATTAGGTGCTTAGGCCCCTTTGGGGAGCGCCGCTGATGAATTTTAATTGAAAAGATGGAATTACAAGGATCCTCTTGACTCCGTTTCCCCACTGAGCTATCTCCTTTGTGAACGGGAATCTTTCCCATCCGGTCCATTCTGAGTCTGGCTAAGATGTCCCGTGGAATACTCTGGAACTCTTGTTGCCCAACTGGTTGTACCAAAAGGTATTTATGACTTTTATCTAAATCCAAACTGAATTAAGGGCACGATGTTCGGTGGCTCCATAACTCGGAGCTCGAGGAAGCAGTCCTGACTTGGACTCAGCAGCATTCCCCCCCCCCCCTTCAGAATGTGATGCTAATTTTTAATGTTTATTTCCTTTTTTTTTAAACCTTTAACTTCTGTGTATTGGCTTCCTAGGTGGGAGAGTGGTAAGGGTGGGCAATGGGGTCAAGTGACTTGCCCAGGGTCACCCAGCTGGGAAGTGTCTGAGGCCGGATTTGAACCCAGGACCTCCTGTCTCTAGGCCTGGCTCTCCATTCACTGAGCTACCCAGCTGCCCCGTGTTTATTTCCTTTTATTCCTTTTTATTATACTGGTCCTTGTGGAACATTCTGGCTAACTGAAGCCTGTTTTCTGTTCCTATTAACCTCAGCTCACTCGTGGGAATGACGATATTAAGGAAAGACTTTTTAAGGAAGCCAAACAGGAGTTTGAGCTCCCTCCAACTCAGTAGTTCTCTTTGAGGCAGAGAAATCCCCCCTCAATCACAGGCCACCGTGAACCCTCTAAATGTAGCTGAATCTGTAACCTGACTTAGTTTACCTATAGAAGCTGTTTAACTAGCTTTGTTTCCGTAGGGACTGTCTGTTCCGTACCTCACGAGCTCAGAGAGCAGATCTCTCTCCCACAGCAGCAACTTGCTCTGATCTGACATTTCAGAATAGATCTTTGTTGTACTCAGTCAGTATCTCTGGATTGTTAAGTGTGAACGGCTCCATCGCTCTGAGAGGTTTTTTAATGGTTCTGGCTTTGCGCCCGTTGTAATCAGCTTCTTTATTTCTCCGTCTAGTACGAGGTTCGGGTAAGGATGGAAAGAGCGAGTGGCACGAGATGCCCGAGATTCTCGGCCTGCTCAAATGTAGTTTCGGCAGCCTAACTGAATGTTCTTCTTCTAGCTCTGCTGCTTATGAGGTTAGCTCCAGAAGGCAGAGGGTCTAAACTGCTTTTATGACATGAATTCGACAGAAGGCCAACGGGATTCGATTCGGGTCGGTTATTGCATTAAATGATTCCAAGTTTGATCAGGCTTAATAAGCACGACTGAGGGAACCTCTGCAAGAGACTTTTGTTTTTACTTGTTTAGTCGTGCCCGACTCTTCGTGACCCCCCGGATCACACTGTCCATGGGGTTTCCTCAGCAAAGATACTGGAGTGGTTTGCCACTTCCTTCTCGGGTGGCTTAAGGCAAACAGAGGCGAAGTGACTTGCCCAGGGTCACACAGCTAGCGAGTGCCGGAGGCTGGGTTTACTCAGGTCTTTCTGACTCCAAGCCCAGTGCTCTCTCCACTGAACCACCCAGCTGCCTCCAAGTGACTTGGAACCTAAGAAGTGGATCCACTGGAAGGAGCCCTTCTCCAGAACTGCCCTAGGAACAAAGCCTGATCTAGGTATTACTGAAATCTGACATCCTAATGGAGGACTCCCGAATTTGAACTCAACGGGACCCTTCGTAAACACTGTTCTAGGACCAGTAAAACCTTTGGGCACATAATTTCCAAAGGAAAACATTTCCCAGAAGCAAATGATTTCATGGGATAGCTAAACCCAAGACAAAAGAGGAAGAAATATGATGTCTAAATGGACACAGGGGGCTGGAAGCCAGGGATGGGCCGGACTAAAGAAATCATCTTGTTGCTTCTGTTTGGCTGTGCTAGACTTGTCTCTGCCCAAGGAAATGCTTGCCATAAAACTGATATTGAGGCACTGAGAGAAGTGACTGAGTGGATTATATAAGACTATGGTCACAGGAAGGCATTTTATTTCCCTCTATGACCAAGAGGAGGGAATGTCATAAGAGGTTTCCATTTTCCTTTCTTTGGGGCTCCAGAATAGCTATTTTATCTGTCAGAAAACTCACGGAATTTAGCCCAGACTTCCAATAATGGCTTCATTCCGAAATCAACCTTTGCTAGACTAACTCCCATGTTTGAGCATCAATTTACAACTTAAGCTGATATAATTTTCCTCTGGCTATCTTTTGGCATATAAATCTCTCTCCTCTCCATCTGCCTGTTAGAAAATGTACAAGTTTCTTTTTGAAATGTAAATGTTTACTTTTTCCTTTTGGCGAGCCCATCTTTTGTTCCCCTTTGATTTAGCTGGTAACTGTATGGGCCTCACTAGAACTTGTCTATTCCCCAGAAGTGATATAGAATCATGAACTTTGTTCTGAGCATACTAAAACTGGATTTTAAAATGTCTGTCCGTCCTGATAAGTATGATCGTCAGTAATGCCCAGCGAAGAATCACTGGGTGTTTTTACAACACGAGTATCATCTTCTCATATAAGGATGGAAATGCGTGAAGCTTATTTCATCCATTATAATTTCTCGGATGTTCATCTTTTGTCTACTTCTTTTGAGCCCTGTGTCCTCTACTTCTAGCAGCTCTGGTCTTTTCACCAGGAATGCTTGGAAGTCCTTTATTTCATTACAGATTCATTTTCTCCTCCGTATATAGATGCAGTTTTCCTGTGTAGATTATTTTTGGCTGAAATAGCATATTCCAACCTCTCCGTTCCCTTAATGCAATGGCTAGTAAATCTTCTTGTGGCTCCTTGGAACTTGTATTCTCTCTTTCTGGTCACTTGTAGTATTTTATCCCGGCCCCAGGAGCTTTGGATTTGGGCTAAAATCTCTCGGGGCCTTTTCATTTTGGGGTTGCTTTCAGAAGGTCACTGGTGGAGTCTTTCGATGTCTAGTTCACCCTCAGAGTTCTAAGACACAGGGGCAGTTTTCCTTTATGATTTCTTGAAATATGATGTTGACGTTCCTTTTTCATTCGTGCCTTTTAGGAAGTCTAATGGCTTTTAAATTTTAACTTCTCTCTCTTCAATCTCCTTTCCAAGGCAGTTGTTTTTCCTATGAGATGTTCCATATTTCCCTATTTATTCTGATTTTTTGCTTTGTTTTATTATTTCTTGCTATCTCGTGGAGTCATTCGTAAGCTTCCCTTGGCCAATTCTGATTTTTAAGGCGTCGGGGTTTTCTCGGTGAGCTTTTGGACCTCTTCTTTTTATGTGGCTGGTTCTCTTTGCCTCTCTTTCTTCCACAGCTCTCATATGACTTTGCAAACCTCTTCATTTTAAAAAAGAAATGTCATATTTTTCTCCTTCCTCCCCCTCTCACTTCCTCCTCATTAGAATGTAAGCTCCTTGAGGGCTGAGACAGTTTTTCCCCTTTAAAACCCCTACTTTCTGTCTTAAAATAGATCCTGGGTATTGGTTCCAAGGCAGAAGAGCAGTAAGGGCTGGGCCACTGGGGGCAAGTGGCTTGTCCAAGATCATACAGATGGGAAATATCTAAGGCTAGATTTGACTGTTTCATATTAACCTTCTGTCTCCTCAATGCCTGGGCAACTACATGGAATAATGAATAGAACACTAGGCCTGGATTCAGAAAGACTTATCTTCTTGAGTTCAAATCTGGCCTTGGATACTTATGACCTCAGGTCAGCATGACCTTGAGCAAGTCACTTACCCCCAATTGCCTCAGTTTCCTCATCTGAAAAATGAGCTAGAGAAGGAAATGTCCCCGGTGCCCAGCATAATGCCTGACAAATAGTCGGTGATTCATAAATGTCTGTCTTCTTGCTTTTACTGTCTCCCCTCTCCAAACTATCCTTGATTAAGCTGCTAAAAGGGGCAGCTGGGTGGCTCAGTGGATGGAGAGCCAGGCCTAGAGATGGGAGGTCCTAGGTTCAAATCTGGCCTCAGACACTTCCCAACTGGGTGACCCTGGGCAAGTCACTTGACCCCCATTGCCTGGCCTTTACTGCTCTTCTGCCCAGGAACCAAGAGACAGTGTTGATTCTAAGACAGAAGATAAGGATTTACATTTTTTTAAATGAAGCTGCTAAAGTCATCTTTCTAAAGCAGAGGTCTTACCACATCGCCCCCCCCCATGCTCTCCTCTGTCAATAAAGACCATCCCCATCTTGGCTCCTACATTCTTTTCAAAAACGCAGATCTTATTGCTCTCATTCACAAGCTACATAGTTCAAGCGAGAACGGACTATTTCTTAGCTGTTGCCCGAGCCCATTGCTCATCTCTGATCTCCGGACATTTAGAGCAGCCATCTCTCAAAACTCTTTTCTTTCTTCCGGGTCCCCCCTCCCCCTTGGCCGCCTCCCCCACAGCACTGCCAAGGCCTTCCCTGTTCTTGGTGCTGGCCGGGAACAGTCTGCTTGGCTTTCTCTTTCCTCCTAGATCCTAGCTTGTCTCGTGCTTTTCTGAGGACGCCTCTCGGTCCTCTCCAGTCCCGCTAGCTAAGTACCCCGTGTTCCCAGCATCCAGCACGCAGCTGCCAAATGAGGCAGGCTGGGCAAGTCTTCTAGGGTTGTCACTGTCATTACAGCTAGTGTCACTTGCTTGCTGGTTGACTATGTTTGCTGCCATCATCTCTAATTGAGGGCAGGGGACAATCGCTACAGATCCTCTGGACACTTCAGCAAGCATTTCCGGGTAGCCTCAAAGTGCCTTCCCGCAGCACATGTCTGCGAACAAATTCTGGCGTCAGCCAACTCCTACCCAAGTGATCCTCATGCTGTTGCCAGGCACCATTCGGAGGCCCCACGGCTGAGTGTCGCCATCGGTGCGCTGCTGGAATTCTCTCTTGGAAGCAGGGATACCGAAGGGCCTGGAGGCGGAATCCTCCCTTCAGCTGGTGTCGAGTGCCGCCGAACATCTGGGATAGCCTGGGGTACCACATCCTGGGGAAAAGAGCAAAAGGGAAAGCGAGTCAGAGGCACCACGAAACGCAGTTACAGGCGACAGGGACATAACGATCTCAAGGACAGGGGGACAGCCTCAATGGAAAAAGCCCTAGCCACTGCTTTCTTTTGTCCCAGCCACCATTTCCTTGGGCCCCAGAAATCCAGCTCTGGGGACTTCCATCACAAAACCTTCCAGCTGGATGGGAACTCCAAGGTCACCTAAGTGATGTGGGAATAAGACCATAATGATGGCATAATGGTGGCATTTCTAAGAATAGGGAAAGGATATTCCCTCTGTCCTCTGCCATAGTTGGGCCTCATTTGTATCACTGCTCAGTTCTGAGCACCACAGTTTAAGTCCATCGATGAGCTGGAGAATGTCCAGAGAAGGGCCACCAGGATGGAGAAAGTTCTTGAATCCATTGTCACAGGAGAAAATGGGCACAGTTAGCCTGGAGAAGAGATGACTCATGGGAGACATCCTAAAGGAAAAGGGAAACAGCCACTTCAGGAAGTAATGAATTCGCCTCAGGAAGTCTTCGAGCAAACACTGGATGGCCACTCTTTTTTTAAAAATCCTTCCCTTCCCTCTTAGAATCAATATCGTGTATCAGTTCCAAGGCAGAACAGCAGTTAGGACTAGGCAAAGGGGGTGAAATGACTTGTGCAGGGTCACACAGCTAGCAGGTATCTGAGGCCACATTTGAAACCAGGACTTCCTGTCTCTAGGCCTGACTCTCAACCCACTGAGCCGCCTAGATGCTCCCAACCACTTCTTAGAGACAGAAAACCAGAATTCTTTTTCAGTGATGGCTTGGGCCAGGTGACCACTGACATCTCTTCCACTTCTGCCATGTCCAATTCCATGAATAATCTCTACAGTGGCCCAAATGCCTTTCGCCAATGTTCATCCGGGTGTCTAAAAACAATGGCCTTTTCCCAATTCTCGTCTTCCGTGATTTTTTTGGCAGCATCTGAAACGATTCTTTCCCAGTGATGAATATCCCCTTCTTTAAACCCTCTTACTCCCTCCTTCGAATTCTCGTTCTTGCCTGCCTTTCTATAACACCATGTTCTCCTGATTTTCCTTCTTTTCTTTTTTTTTTAAACCTTTACCTTCCATCTTAGAAGCAATACTGTGCGTCAGAACAGCAGTGAGGGCTAGGCAGTGGAGGTCAAGTGACTCATCCAGAGTCACACAGCTAGAAAGTGTCTGAGGCCAGATTGGAACCCAGGACCACCCATCTCTCTGCACCTGGCTTTCGATTATCTACTGAGCCACCCAGCTGCCCCTAGTTTTCCTTCTTTTCCAACCACTTCCCTGTTTCTTTTCGTTGTCTCTCCTTGTTCTTCCTACCTCCCATGCCCTCGCCTTCTGTTCTTTTCATTCCACACTTGGCCCTTTGAAAACGTTACCAGCTCTCAACTCACTAGGCTGATTACTTTAAGATCTCTGTCTCTGGATAGGCAGAGCCAAGAGGGTGGCGTAAAGGGAGCATTTTTGCCAAGTTCTCCCAACATTCACCTCTAAACAGCTTTCAAAAAGCGCATCAAATCAAATGCTAAATGGCATAACCCATAACAAGGTAGAGGAACCCATTTCCCAGCCCAAGACAACTTAGAAGACCACAAAGAGAAATCGGTGGCAGTGCAGCAGAGGGCGGCTGCAGAAGGGGGTGGGCCTTAGAGGTGGCAGGGCAGAAGGGGCAACAGCAGTACCTGGAGCACTTACTGCCCAGAGATGGTAAGGAAACCGAACATCTGGTCAGAGAGAGATTCCAGGGGACCCTGGGAGTCACTAAGCCCAGGTTGTTATTGTTCAGTCATTTCTGACTTTCTCGGCAAAGATACTAGAAAAGTTTGCCGTTTCCTTTTCTAGCTTATTTTGCAGAGGAGGAAAGTGAGGCAAACAGGGTGGAGTGACTGGCCCAGGGTCACACAACTAGGAAGTATCTGAGGCCAAATTTGAACTCCAGATCTGGCACTCTTACTTGGTGGCCCTCCTATGGGGTGCTGGGTGCAGGACCAGGTGCCATTTGGCAACAATACTGCCCCTTAACTAGTTCTAGGGAGGAGAGGAGTATTGACAGGCACGAGGGAGCAGGGCCCCATCTGGGTAAGGATCAGAACACAGGTCGGGAGAGCAGTGACCATGCCTCTCCCCAGATCTCACCATCTTGGAAGCAATGCAAATGCCTAGGCCTCCAGGACTAGCCATGAAAGCAGCAGAAGGGCATAAAGGCAGCCATCCTCATGCCACCTCCCCAAGGGGAGTAGCGCCCAACTCTACCATGAAGTCCAAAGCCAAGAAACAATCCGGAAAAAGGAACAGAGAGCAAAAGAACTTGACCCAAACCAGCCACTGTGGCGACGGGGAAGCTGAAGACACAAACTAAACTCGGAAGAAGACAATGACAAGCAACGCCTCAAAGAAAAATGGAAACACATTTCCGGCGACTTTCTCTGATAAAAGTTTTATTTCTCAAGAGCCACCCTCCGACTGAAAGGTGGTCAAAGGGCATGAAGTGGCCACGTTCAGCAGGAGAAACCAAGGCTATCGCTGGTCCTGCAAAAATACTCTGAATCTCAAAGAGAGTTCAGTGAAATTAAAGCAACTCTTCCGGCATCACCTGATAGCCATCGGATTGTCTAAGAGGACCGAAAAGGAATGTGCCAAATGCTGGAGGGGATGTGGAGAAAACAGGGACGCTCTGTGGGTGGGACCCTGAACTGGTGCAACCATTATGGAGAGCAATTTGGAACTCTGCCCAAAAGGCTATGTTGCTAGCAGTGCCACTAGTAGGTCTATTTCCCAAAGAGCTCAAAGAAAAAGGAAAAGGCTCCATATGTGTAAAAATATGTATAGCAGTTCTACATCGAAGTGATAAATATTTACAGCAGCAAAGAATTACCAGCTTCGAGGATGCTTATCAGTTGGGGAATGGCTGAACAAGTCAGGGCATGTGACTATGATGAGCTACTATTGTACTACAAGAGAGGGGAGGCTTTCAGAGAAACCTCAGAAGACTTGCATTACTCGATGCAAAGCGAAGTGAGAGGAACCAGGAGAACATTGTACACAGTATCAGCAATACTGTGTGTGACCAACTGTAAAAGCTTAGCGACTCCCATCAAGACAGCGACCCAAGCCGATTCCAAGGGGCCCATGATGAGAGATGCTCCCCACCTCCAGAGACAACTGATCAACTCTGAATGCAGACTGAAGCGCCGTTTTCTACTTTCTTGGCTTTTCTTCCTCCCCCTCGCCCTGTTTTGCAACACAGCCAATGTAGAAATGTGTTTTGCGTATGCACAATGGATGGAGCATAGCTTGTCTTCCCAATGGATTGGGGAGGAACTAGATGGCAGGAGAGAATCTGGAACTCAAAATTTAAACAAAAATTTAAAGAAAGAAAAGATTTCTATCTCCAGTCCCGAGTGTGGACCTAGCTGACTACAGGGCCTCTACGCTCGGATGAACGTAACAGGTCCCAAATGATCCCTCCCCCCAGTCCCCCGTCTCAAAACGAGCTACCCATTGCAGGTTGTCCATCTCTTTCAGCGTCACCGTCTTCCTCATCTCGTAGTCTTTCAACCTCAAGAAGGGTTGTCTCTCCCTTCTTGTACTCATGTTCAATCAGTCATCATGTCGCATTGGTCCTCCTTTTATACTGTCTCCTGAATTGATCCTTTTTCTATTTCCCTTGTCAGGCCCTCATCAATTTATGTCTATATTACTGTAATAATTTCCTAACAGCTTTTCCTGCTGCCAATCCATCCTGCACAGCACTGCCAAAGTGATCCTCTTAAAAACCCCGTCATTGCCTTATTTGAAAGCTCATGAGCACTCCCAGCTGTCCAGCCAATCGAGCTTCTCCAACCGGAGCTATGATATTCCAGGTGTGAATACTGCTCACAGGCTCTTCTTTTCTCTCTTCTAGTGATGAGCACTGGCGGGGCGATGGACAACAACCGATTGGGGTGAAATTATTCTCAACTCTAAGGCCGACGGCTTACAAAGCAACTGGCCTCCGTCTGGGCACGGGAAGATTAAATGCTCTTCTTTCCCCCGATTTTCTACAAAAAGGGCTTCAGGGAATTTGTCCTTTTAGAATATTAAGCATTAAAGTAGGGCATCTTTAAATTCCATTTTCTTCCTCAGAGCTTGAAGTCAAAAGCAAAGGAAGTCTCCAGCAATCCTGACCCTCCCTCTGTCACGATTACAGAGGGGAAGCAAAAGCAGAGATGAATAGTCAATAAACATTTATTAAGCACCTCCTGTGTGCCATACGAATATGAAAAAAGAAAGGCAGTCCCTGCCTTCGAAGAACTTAAAATTGAATAAGGGAAGAGGAGCCCCAAAAGGAAACAAAAAATGGAGAGCAGGGCAGAGAAGGGGGCCCCAACATGGGGGCATGAGGGAGAAGTCAGTCAAGGAAGTTACAAAGTTAATGCCAATCAGGGGCAGTAACGAGGAGATGTTCTAAGCTGAACTCTCTCCTTAAATGGAAGTTACGGAGTTTATGGCTCCACCATCCAATCGGAAAGACAGAGGGTGGGGATGAGGAGGAAGACCAAGGCCAGTGAGATCTTACAGGATGAGGAGTTTATTCGTGAGCTTCCCTGGGGCCTGAGGAAGAAGTCAGACACAGCAAAGTCCCAAAGCAGTCTTAAAGATGCTCTTGGGCAATTCACATTTCAGCAGAAGCAAAGGAGCAAACTTCCTATCACCAGAAGTAAAACCTTCATATTGTTCAATTCACGGCTCTCCCCTACATCAAGCTGTTTTTGTAAACCCCACATCCCTGCATCTTTCTTCCAGCCCGAGTCTCCTTTGTATATTCCTGAAGAGATCCTCCCTTTGGAGAGATGGCAGCCCCTAACAAATAGGCCAAATATCCAATGGGGAACATGTGCGTCCTGGTCCCCATCTATTTTGGAGAGATGTCAGTTGTTTCTAAATGGGAGGGACCAGTTTAGAATACATGCAATTGAGCAGTTGTATGGGCAAAGCAGAGCCCTGATATCTCTATTCCTTTGCCCTTCTCCATCTTTTCTCCTTCACCTTCCACGTTCTCTCTTCCTCGCCACCCCAACTTCTCTTTCATCCCTTTTTGCCAACAGGCTTCTGCCTCCACTGTGCTACGAATACTTCTCTCCCAAAAGTCATCAAAGACCTGCTAATAACATGGCCCAATCTACGGGTCTTGGATCAGTTCTCATCCTTCTATATCTCCCTGCACCGTCTACACTCCTGACCACTGGCTGCTCCTATCCCATTGGTGATCTTCTCCCCTTGATTCAGATCCCATAATCCCCTAGTTTTCTTTTCCAGTCCTATTTTGTCTTCTTCACTGGCTCTTTAGTCTCTTCTCAGATCTTGCCTAGAGGTGTGTTGGCCCAGGCTCTGTTTTAGGTGTACCATTTCCTAACTCATTTACTCCTACCTTTCTTCTTACTTGCCTCTTAAGCATTTTGCACTCTAGCCAAATCGGAGTGATCGCCCACCCCCAACCAAACACACCTCCTGCTCTCCAGCACCTTTGCTCATGCTTTTCTCTGCGCGGAATGTCCTTCCCTCCCCTTCTTTGTGTTCAGGCTCATTCTGTAAAACCATCTCCAATACCACCTCACCCTGGAAGCTTTTCCATGGTCGCCAAACTCTTAGACCTTACAGAGAACTTTGTATTTCAATTTCCCAATACACTGATCACATACTAGGGTGGAGTCTAGTTATCTGTTTCCTTCTTCACCACCTACTATACTGTAGGTACAAACTTTGTATCGCCTCTAGAGCCTTGGGCTGCATTTGCTACATAGAATATATCCAATAAGTGGGTGACACACGCATATGAGTCTGACGCAAACACCATCGAGCTTCCTATAGAACTCAACTCAATTCAACCTATTCTGAGCATCTACTCTGTCTAAGACACTGAGTTAGTGCTGAGTGTAGATTCTAACATTAAATGATTGCATACACTATGGGATTCTCTCCCTTGGCCACAGTTCTAATCTGTCATGAAAAACTATGGAATAACTCTGCTCAAAATGAACCCAATCCATTGATGAATACACTGAGGAGAACAAAAAAGGATCCTTTAAAAAATATCTGGGAAGAGGGCAGGAAGATGATTTTAAAAGGGCCAGGCCGAGAAAGGGGAGGTCCGGGGTTCAAATGTGACCTCAGACACTTCCTAGCTCGTGACCCTGGGCAAGTCACTTAACCCCCACTGCCTAGCCCTTACTGCTCTTCTGCCTTGGAGCCAATACACAGTACTGATTCTAAGACAGAAGGGAAAGGTTTGAAAAGAAAAAGGAATGGGGGACTGCTGTTTGGGGCTTATGGAAGTGTGATAAAGGATTACGGAGTAAATGCAGAAGGATTCAACTCTTGGGTCAATTCCTCCTTTTCTCCGAAGGAGGATGATCTTTCAACGGAGAAGGCTAGAGAAGAAAAGGTTAAGGAGGGGGGAAACCCAAGGTAATGATTTAAAAGAGGAATTGAAATCCAAGAGCCTATGAAAGAGGACTCGGCTACCCTGAATTAGTTTAAGTCGCCAGGGGCCAGGATGGCTTGCATCCCAGGGCACTGAGAGACTCAGCAAATGTGATTGCTGAGGTACTGTCAGAGAACTAAGAAAAATGTTATAAATGGGAAAGAGAGCTCAGGACAAGACATTCTGACTTTGAAAAAAAGAGAGTGAAGCTTGCAGAGGCTGATACGCCTGCCTGGCGTTTTCATTTTGATTTCTGGCAAAATGGTAGAGACCGTTTTTCAAAGGACACGTTTGTGAACACTGATGGAGAAAGGGAAGTAATGAACACTAAAAGCGGGCGTGCCCCCACTCAAAACAGTGGTAGAAGACGAACTCCCTTTTGCCATCTTTTGGTAGGGTTACTAGAACGCAGATTTCAGGGTGGAGAGAGGAGAGAGGAGGGCCAGAAGATGGCAGACTTCCAAAGATCTCGAACTGGTGGAATGAGTAAATCCAAAGAGTACTCAGTAACTGATCAGTGCCAACTCGGAGGACCTTCCCCAGTGGCTCTGGGACCCTCCACATAGTCAGCTTAATAAACACCTCCCAAGGAGGCCCTTCCGTATATGTAGGAGAACGGAGAAAAGGAGAGGATACGAAAGACCCTACTTATGTCTAGCTTGCTGTGCTTTTCAAGTAGGTACATGCCAGCTGTGGCTCTTTCAAGACAAACATGGATACAGGCATCGATGATATGTTTGTCAAACCCACTAATGGCATGAAGTGGGAAGGGATGGCTAAGACAGGCTAAAACAGTAGGAAGAACTAAATAAGAGGAAAGCAGTAAGGACTGAGATCAGATCTTGTATGGAGCTTTAAAACCAGTAAAGTCCAGAATGGAAGATGAATGAGCAGAGCACAATTCCCGTGGCATAACAGCCTAGAGAGTCGTAGTGGCCTTTAAGGACAAGGTGAATTAACAGCGTGGGAGAGGCCTGGGGCCCTCCACCGGCTTCAGGAAGAGAACTATATCCATCGGAGTGCATTCGATGATCGCTATATCGTATTTTGGCCCAAGCAAACCACATCTGGAGAAGGACGTTCTGCTTGGTGCCCCTTTTAGAAACAATGCTGAAAACCTCGAGTGTTTCTAGTGTTAGGGGAGAATGGCAAGCAGCCTAGAGACCAGGACATCCAAGGGCTGATCAAAGCAACGGGGATGTTTTAAGTTGGAAAAGAAAAAAACTTGTGGAGGGACGGGGGAACGAGAGCCGACTTCAAGAATGCCAGGGGCTGTTCTGTGCAAAAGGACAGCCCTGGAAGGCCAAAGTTGCATGGAGGAAACTTTGGACTCAGTTTGAGGGAAATTTGAGCTAGATGTATGGGCTGCCTCAGGAGGGAGCGGGATCCCCACTCGCTAAGGTCTAGAACTAAGACTGGACGATGACTTGTCTGGGCAACTCTAAAGGGGATTTGGGGTTAGGTAGAGGGACAGATGACCCTGCCGGCTCCCTCGGGACTCTGAGGTTCAGTGACCCCTATCACTGGACTGATAAGCACCCTGGGCACCTCGTTATATTCTGAATTTCCTTGACCTCCGACAGCCCGATGCGTTTCGGTTTTAGCAACCTCGTTAGATTGCAAACTCCTTGAGGACAGTAGAAATGTCATGACCTCCCTTCATCTCTCCGAAATGCGCAGCTTCTATCCAATCAAGCATCAGGCACCATAGCCAAAGCTCCTGGAGAATTGTTTAAGCTTTAAATCTAGTCATTGTAGCCAGCAATTATATAATGGGTCCACTTGCACTTCTTCATTGTTATTACAAAGGAAGAAAGATCGCTTCCTGGAAGGCTGGAAGCCAACAGCCCATTTTGCTTCTGTTGATTTTTCCTTCAAAATGTGTCTCCAATTCAGCCCTCTCTCCATTCCCATCGCCACGACCCTAGGACATGCCCTCACATTACTTCACTTCTGGACGAATGCCATCGCTGAGCTAGTCTCCACGCTGTAGTCACTCCCCTTCCAATTCGTCCCCCACACCCCTGCCAGGCCAATTTGTTTAAAACCCCACTTTCATCAGATCATTGTCCAAGTGAAAGAATGCCAATGGCTCGCCATTATCTCCAGGCTCCAGTTCCATTGAGCCCTATCTAATTCATCCAACCTCGGAGCCCACCAGCTCCATGGCTCCCATGGCTCCCATGGCTCCCTCTGCCCGTCACTTCTTCCTTGGTCTCCTGTGCCCATTCAAAACTCTCCATACTTCAAAGCCTATCCCAGTTCCATTCAACAAATACTCTGTGTGAGGTGTGAGGTCCGACAGAGATAACCAAAATGGCTCTGCTCTCAAGGCGCTGACATTCCACAAGGGGGACGCATCATGTCAAGTAGTGAGGACCGAGAAGAAACGAGGAAGGCTGGGCAATAAGACAAGGGTTCTGAGTAGAGCTGGGAAGTGGGAGAGTGGATTCCAAGCTCCTACGAATAGATGGATCCAAGAGATAGAAAAAATGGGGAGTTTGGGGGCCAGCTAATAGGCCAGTTTGGCTGGAACTCCATGTGTGCAAAGAGGACTACTATGAAATAAATCTGAAAAGCCAAATGATAGTGGGCCTCAAAATCCAGCATATGGCATCTGCCTTTTTTGTTCCCAGGTCAATGGGGAGCCATGGAGGGTTTTTGAGCAGGGACTTTTCACGCAAGCTCTATTAAGCATCTGTTCCACGTCTGGCATGCTTCAGAATAGCTAGCTCCTAGGGAATCAAAGATAAAAGCAGGCCTTGTTCTTAAAAAGCTTACCTTCTGCTGGGGAAACACAACATGTACATACACTGAGAAGCATACAAAATCCTTTCCGAAAGGAGAGAGCAACCTGGGCATCAGCAAGGACCTCTTGTGTGAGGTGGCATCTAAGCTAAGCCT
This sequence comes from Gracilinanus agilis, assembly GCF_016433145.1. NCBI lineage: Eukaryota > Metazoa > Chordata > Mammalia > Didelphimorphia > Didelphidae > Gracilinanus > Gracilinanus agilis. Next base: position 74,146,304 of record NC_058136.1, on the reverse strand, counting down.
TGAATGAGGCCAGGCATTTGAAGACAAAAAGGTAAGGGAGAGTACATTCCAAGTATAGGCAAAAGCATGGAGGAGGGAGATGGCATGTCAGTTCCTGGTAATATCTACTAGGCCACTTTGTCTTGAACAAACAGTGACAAGAAAAGTGCCCTCAAAGCAGCCTTCAAAGGTAGGTGGGAGCCAGATGATAAGATATTTCAAATGTCAAATCGAGTTACCTGGAGGGAGCAGGAATCCGTTGGGGGCAGAGGCACACAGACAAACTTGTGAGCTAGGAATTTCAATCTGAGAGCTGTGTAGAAGCCAGACTTAGGAGGGGGCAGGCGAGTCTGGAAGCAAGGAGACCATTGGGTAGCCCGTTTCAATAGACTATTGAAACCTAGAGGAGGTGAGAGGTGATAAGATCCTGAATCAAAGGTAAACTGTGAATTCTATTTCCAGCATCAATGGAAGAAAGTAAGTAGAAAAGGAGTAGGGCAGGGGGAGGGGGGGAGGCTTGAGGTGAATGAGAAGGAAGAAAATTCTGAAGGTGATTTGGAAGGCTCTGGACGGGAGCTGAATCCCTGGATACAGTAAAAAGAAGCGTAGGCAGACGTGAAGGAGAACCGTATCAGGCCCAGATTCTACTTCTGGAAAAAATGGAGAGCTGAGGGGAAAAGAGTGGGCATGACTAAGGGCCTTAAGGAGTAAGGATCTGAAGAGAAGGAAAAGGAGAAGGGAGAGAAAAGAGATTGTAGAGTGAAACAAACTGATGAAACAAGGGAAGAGGTTGGCAGTGGGTGGCTAAGAAGAGGCCGTAGAAGGCTGTAAAGGTCTGAAGGAAATAAGTTGTAAATGACCATGGAGCAGTTAAAAAACAAGACCGACAACATCCATCGGTACGAACAGGGAGGGGAATTTTGCAATGATTTACAAAGAGAGTCCAGTGTTTGTATTTCTGCCACAGCCAAGTGACTGTCATCTATGTTCCAAGTGTCTGAGCTCCCTCCTAGAACATTAGGTGAAGGAACTCAAGGAATACCTTTCCATGAGCCTTGTTAGCAGGGACAAGGAACCAAGGGAGTGGGCCGTCATTGAGGGTGAGGGATCGGGAAGGACCCGAATCAGCAGAGCAGAAACACCCCTTGTCAGAAGGTTGGGGAGTGGAAGGATGTCATACAGGAAGATCTAGAACTTCTCCATTAAACAAATAATGCAAGCATCCAAAAAGAATCCGGTTAAGTACTCGGAAATGATGGGCCGGGATTGTACAAGACTTGGCAACTTCTACTCAAGTTAGAGGAGACCTTGGAATACAATACTCCAGGAATAGACTTTGCAATCAAGGGTTTTTCCTAAAAAAAGTAAAGTTCAATGTAATCCTATGGGAGGGAGGGGGAGAGGACCCTTAATGGACTACTAAATGCTCAAGCATTTCTGATGAGAAGACCAGAGCTAAGCAGAAACTCTGAAATACAAACCTGATAGTCAAGAGGCACCTAGAAAGGTAGATTTCTTGGAATGATTAGAAGGGGCTGCATACTCTAATAAGAGGGAAGAAACAAGTGTTCCTTTGGAACATGAATGTCTTCGATGGATATTAGTGAAGTTAAAGGGGGGAAAAAGAAGTCCTAGGGAAGGATTGTGCTGTTCTGAATATTTAATGAAGGGAAGGAGAAGAGAGGATAAAGAAAAAGGAAGAAGAAGGGAGTGGAACTTATACTTTCTTACAGGGCATGTAAGAATACACAGATATGGCAGAAGAGGTAGGGGCATCAGATGACCCTCACTCTTCTCTGAAATGGACAAAAGTGGATTCAACACACACCGTGAGAAATCCACAAAATTCATCAAGGGAAAAGAATCAGGATTGGGAGGAAGGACTTTTTTTTAACCCTTACCTTCCATCTTAGAATGGATATTAAATATTGGTTCGAAGGCAAGAAGAGTGATAAGACCCTAATGCAAATATTAATAATATGGAAAACAGGCTTTGATCAATGGCATATGTAAAACCCAGTGGAATTGCTTGTAGGCTATGGGGGAGGGGGTGGGAGGAGGGGAGGGAAAGAACATGAATCATGAAACCATGGAAAAATATTCTAAACCAATTAATTAAATAAAAATTTTCAAAGTCCAAAAAAAAAAAAAGAATTATTCTGGAAAAAAAGAAGAGTGATAAGAAGTAGGCGACTGGAGTTAAGTGACTTGCCCAGGATCACACAGCCACTAAGTGTCTGAGGCCAGATTTGAACCTAGGTCCTCCCCTCTCCAGGCCTGGTGCTCTAGCCACTGAGCCAATCTAACTGGCCAAAGGGGAGATGTTAAAAGAGAGGATAACACAGAGGAGAGTGTAACCACAAGCAAAACAATCTTCCTGATCCCAAATGGGAGAAAAAATAAAAGCAAAGAACTAGAATATAAGGCGGTACCCGTAAATTAGAGATTAACTCAAAAAAAAAAACCCTGGTACATAATGTAATGGGATCTTGTCATACTTTAAGTAATGATGAAAGTGACCATTCGAGATCCTACTCAGTATATGAACTGTTACAGAGTGAAGTGATCAGAACCAGGAGAACAGTTTGGGAAAGGACAGCAATAGTGGGAAAGAAATACAATTCTGAAAGACTTGGGAGCTCCGGATGCTTAGAATGACCATGTCTCCGGAGGATGTTATTCACCTTCAGAAGGAAAGGAGATGGATTCAAGGTGAAGAAAGAGACATACAAACGTTTCTGGACATGGCAGTGACTCAGATTTCTTTTGACTTTATCTGTCACAACGTTTTTTAGGGGGGGTTGTTGGTGGGAGGGAATAATACTGTTGCTAAAAAAAGAGCGCCATTGAAACATTTTGTAAATGCCCAGAGGAGAGCGGAAGAAGGCACAGACAAGAAGTACAGTGTTGAAAGCAGTGCCAGATCAACATTGTAGGCCATAGTATATCCTTTTAAAAGAAGAGTGGTATAAAATGGAGGTTCGTGGCTTCATAGGCAGTCTTCTTGCTGAGTTCAAAATAACCAAATAAAAAAGAACAAGCATGGCTTTATCTAGAACAAGTCATGTTAGATGAACTCAATTTCCTTTTTTTGGCAGAGACCCTAAACTGAAAAATCAGGGGAAAAGAAACCGGCCTAGAGTTTCCTTACTTGGATTTTAGAAAAGCATTAGATACTCTTTTTTGTGGAAAAGGTGGAGGTATGTAGACTAGACAGTAAGACAACAACTATAATATTAACTGGCTAACATACACGGTACCTACAGTGTGCCAGGCACCATGCTAAGCCCTTTACAAACATTAGCTCATGGGGTCCTCACAACAACCTGGGAGGTGAGTGTGATTATCATTCTCATTTTGCAGGGAAGGAAACGGAGACAAGAAAAGGTGAAATGAGTTGCTCAGGGTCACACAGCTAATGAATATCTGAGGCCATATTTGAATTCAGGTCTTCTTGACTCCAGGCCCAGCACTCTGTGTCCTGGGGCACTGCCCCCCCCCCTCCTCCCAGCTCTGGACACTTCCTAATACAATTAAATGGATTCCAAACTGGTAGAAGGGCCAATCTCAAAGTAGTTGAGAGACATTCAATGTGAACTTGCCAGGATCTGTACTTGGCTCTGAATAGAGGCAAAAAGGACTGGCTCATCAAATTTACCGATGGCACTCAACTTGGGAGGGCTGGCTAATACAATGGATGACAAAATTGGGATCCAAGTCAGGCCCTGGCCTGAGTCTAGGAAGATGAAATTCAATAAGGATAAACTGCAAGTCTTACACTTGGGTTCAATGAAACCATTTCACAGATAAGAAAGATAAGGTAAAGAGATTTCAAAGATAAGAAAGGCCTGCATAGCCAGGAGCCTGCTTCAAGAAGTGTGATATGGGGCCCACAGAAGCGAAAGCCATCTTGGCCCACATGGAGAGAGCATGGAGGGCAGCTAGGAATAAGGAGGTGATAGATGGATCCACTGTCCTCTTCCCCAGCCAATCCTTATGTTCAGCTTGGGGCACTAGAGTTTCGGAAGGGTAGTGATAAGGTTTGAGTATATGTCCTCTAAAGAGAGCTGGGGATTTAGAGCCTGGAAAAGATTCCAGGGAATCAGCTAGCTGCTCTCAAGGACTCAAGAAAGGTCATCCTGGAGGATGTTCCCTTTTATTAGACTTGTTCCCTTTATCTCTGAGGGCAAAACCTATAGATTGGCAGAAGTTGTAGAGGGGCAAATTCCTGCTAAAAACCTCCTAACAAACCTAAGAATGGGCTGCCATGAGAGGTGATGAACTGTTTTCAAGCAGATGCCTCATGCCAGCTCCTCAGACATATCCTAGTGCGAATTCCTTCTGACTAGGAGCTGGACCAGGGGGTCACTGAGATTCCTTCCAACTTTCAAATTCTATGGCCCTGTGATTCTACATAGAGTACAACAAACATTTATTAAGCACCCACTATGTGCCAGACACAGCTAAGTGCCCAGGATACAAACGAGAGGCAGAGTTGCAGTCTACTGAGGGGAGACTCCTTGAGGGCAGGCAGGGACTGCTTTTCTTTTGGATTAAGTATATCATGGCAGGCCCTCAGGTGCCAGATCTTGCGGCTGCCATTCTGCCTCTCCACTCCAGTCTTGGGTGCAGTAATAGTAGGAGGAGCAATAGACGCTGCCTGTGGCACTCCAGTACTCCTAGCAGAAATGCTATTATCTCAGTTTTACAAGTGGGCAAATTGAGGTTGAGATTGAATGGAACCTGGTTCAGCCACTACCATCTTCTGCCTGGACTAATGCAGTAGCTTCTTTACTTCTCTCCTTGTTTCTGGTCGGCGGCCTCCTCCTCCTCCTCCTTCTCCTCCTCCTCCTCTGCTCTATGCCTCTTTCCCATAACTGCCAAGACCATCTTCCCAAATCACAATCACGCCCCTACTCAGCTACCTAGGGATAAAATACAGACTCCTCAACTTGGCGTTTCCTGCCTCCACAACCGTTTCACATCCACCCTCTGCTTCAGCCAAACCATCCTTGTTATTGCCCTTCTGTGCCTTTGCACAGGCTGTGCCCCAAGCCACCTTGCCCCCATTTCCCTCTTAAAGCCCTGGGCTTCCTGAAAGACTCCACACAGGTGCTCCCTCCTCCACAAAGCCCTCCCTGGGCCTCTTCCCTGTTTGCACTTTCTCCCACCCCCTACTCTCTGCATACTTACCCAACAGAGTATAAGCTCACTGTGGGGAGGAGCTGTTCTTCCTTTGTCTCAGCCGACACTATTAGACTAGCCTGGACTGGATGAGGCCCCAAAGCCCGTGCATGTGTGTTCCTCACAGTTAGCAGAGCTGGGCTAGGCCCCAGGTTTCCTGACTTTGGGCTCCATCTCCTCCTGCTGCTGCCCTACACTGGAGCTTCCTTTCTCCTCTCTGATTTCCCTTCTTCAGGGCCTGGGTCCTTCCAGTGGCCTCTCAGCAGTTCACTTAACCTAAGTCACCCCCGATTCAATCATGAGCCCTGGGGGGGGGAGGCGAGGAATGAGGCATGTCATGGATGAGCTGCCACCTTCCCACAGTGCCAGGACCACAGTAGGTGTGCAATCCATTCTGCTTCCCTCAGGTTGAATTAATATTCCCCTAGCATCTAGCAGGATGGCCAAAGCTGCTGGACTTTAGCCACTGCTCTAAGTTCTAGTCAGAGCAGGCAATTATATAATGGCTTTACCTTCAGCTCTTCCTGGTTATTACTAAGGAATAAATAAGAAGAATCACCTCTGATGGAACCCTGAGCCAACAGACCATTTGGTTTTGGAGACAGCGACAGTTGTTCCTGAGGAGAATCAAAATGTCCTCATTGCATAACATTAAGGGATTGCAAAAGACAAATGGCTCTCTCTGGGTCTCTCTCCCTCCCTCATTTACTCTCCTATTCTCTCTTTCTCTACCTCCCTCTCCCCTCCTCCATCCCTCTCTCTCCCCTTCTCAGTCTTCTATTCTTTCTCTATCTCCCTCTCCCTTTCTCACTGTCTCCTATTCTTCTCTTTTTTTCTCTCCTTGTCTCCTCTTCTTCTTTCCCTTTTTCTTTCTCCCTTCCTTTCCCACTATTTCTCTTTCTCCTCTTTCCTCCTTCCTTCCCCCTCCCTAAAATTCTCTATCTCCCTCTCACTGTCTCCTATTCTTCTCTCTCTCTCTTCCTCCCCCTCTCCCTTTCTCTGTCTCCTATTCGTCTCTTTTCCCCTTTTTCTTTCTCTCTCCCTTCCTTTCCCACTACCTTCTATTTCTCTCTCTTCTCCCTCCCCCTCTCCCTTTCTCCTATTCTTCCCTTTCTCTTTTTTCTCTCTCCCATCCTTTCTCACTGTCTGCTATTCTTCTCTCTTTATCTCCCTCCTCCTCTCTTTTCCTCTCCCTCTCCCCACCTTTCCTCCCTCTCTCTCTCCAGGTCCCTGTGGAAGTATCAATATATACATTGGACTTGGGTTTCCCATCCAATTCGAAGGCAATGACCAATCTATCCACAAGTATTTATTCAGCACCTACTATGTGTCAGGCACTACAGTGGGTCAATATCCATATCAATCAATGAGAGAAACTCTTCCACCCCCACCCCCAAATGAACTGTATCCATACAGGGTCAAAGAGAAAACTGGACTGCCGACAGGCTCTGAGAACTAAAGATGCGGAGCCTATGGAAAAGTCAGGGACCTTGGGAATTTGAGCATTGGAGATGGACCGAAGAGATTGTACTTCCCTCTCCTTCAATTCAGTTAGTATTACACAGAGAGGAAAGAAAGTTGAACACAGTCAGCAGTCTAGCCCAACTGCAAACGGTGGTGGGACAGGGGGATTACTAGGAACAGAGGGGCTCTGCCACTAGTTTGGACTAACTGGCTACGTGACTTTAGGCGAGTCACTTTCCCTCAGTTTTCCATTTTGTAAAATGAAACTGTTTCTTCCATCGCTAAAATAGCCCGCTGGGGGGATAGGAGGGCATCAGAGGACAACAGCTCCTAGGTTTCTGAAGGAGGGTTCACCTCAGGTCCACTGAAGGGAAAGGACTTACCCAAGGTCCCCAAAAGACTAAGACCCCAACCCAAGACCTCTGCCTCTGAGGCCACTTTTGAATCCAGGTCTTTTGGGTGCCAAAGCCAGGTCTGGAAGCTATGCTGCATCCCTGGCCTCCAAGAGTTCAAGATGGGGGGAAATTCCTCCACACCTGGAAGGCCTAACACAGCCCACCAGATCACTTGGTGCCAGCATGTGATGAATTGTGAGCCAATGTGGCCGAGGCTAAAGCGGGCCCAAGGGCCCATGATTCCTCATACCGGTATGCCTAGTCTGCAGCTCCCGAAGGCCCTAATCATACCTCAGGTCAGACAATTTACTCAGCAGCTTGGAACCACAGGAAGAAATGTGACAGGAGGCGTGGGAAAGCCATGCGGACAACTCGTTAACTATGGGATTATTTATCTTAGCCATCCTAATGTGTCTTGGGGGCAAGGGCCAATCTCTTCATTACCATACCTCAAGCACCTAGTTCCAAGCGGTAGCTTTGTTCTGTGGGGCCAGACAGAAGTGGCCCAGGTTTTCCCACTGTCATCCACAGCCCGCCCTCTAACAGGAGAGCTCCCCCAGTCTCTATCCCAGGCCTTCTACTCTTCTCTCTATACACTCTTCAGTGACCTCATTAGCTCCCAGGGCTCTGTTATCATTTCTGGGCCATTGAGTGCTACATCTGCCCAGACCGAGACTACACTGAGCTCTCCGGCCCCACATCGCCAATTGCTTTTTGGCTCATCTCAAATTCAAAAAATCCCAAACAGAACCTGTCATCAGCCTCCCCCAACCCAACTCCCAACTTCTCCCTTTGCGAGACTTCCTCCTCTCCATCGGAGGCACCCCCGGCCTTCCGGCCTCCCAACATTTTCTTCATCTTAATCCCTCGGTTGTCAAATCTTAAGCTCGGCACCTTCTTTGCCCCAATTACGCGTCAAAACCATTCTGAACATGCTTTGTCTTCCCCGTTTGGCGTCTCACATTCTCTCCTTCCCTCTCTCCCTTCCCCCTCCTTGAGAAAGGGAGCAATTTGATAGAGATTCGACACGTCTCACAATGGATTCCATGTCGTGCCCCTCCTCTCTATTCAGACAGACAGGACCTTCCTTCAAGCCCTCATCATTTATGGCTTTGCAAAAGCCTCCTAATTGGTCTCTTGGCTTCAAGTCTCTCCCCACTCCATTCGGTCCCAGTTAAGAGGGCAGAGACGCCCTATTGCCTCTGGGAGCAAATATCAACTTCTCTGAGTCCTTCCCTCATAACCTGCTCCCAACTTAGCGTCTCATCCCTGTTTAACACTCGGATATCAGGCCACGCTAACTCTCCCTCTTCCCCTCACACACACGACACTCCCATCTCCTGTCTCTGTGTCGGAACGCTGACTGGCCGCCATGGGCAGCGAGGCGGCACAGACGTGACAGAGCGGCGGCCCTGGAGTCAGGAAGACTCGTCTTCCCGAATTCAAATCCAGCCCCAGATACTTATTAGCTGTGTGGCCCCGGGCAAGTCATTTCATCCCGTTCGCCTCAGTTTCCTCCTCTATCGAATGAGCTGGAGAAGGAAATGGCAAACCCTCCAGTGTATCTGCTGAGAGAAGCTCAAAGGGGGTCAGGAAGAGTGGGGCGAGACTGGAAAAGACTGGGCCCGCCAGAAAGTTCCCTCTGCCCAAAGTCCACTCCCTCCTCACCTCCGCCTCCTGCTGCATAAGCCAATTCGTTATCAGGAGATAATGAGCAGGAGCAGGGGTGAGTCCTTACTCAGAGGCCTGCAGAATTCAATTCAACCCCACAGACATCTACGAAGATCCTGCTACGAGCCAGGCACAGGGCAAGGCACCAGGGACACAAAGACAAAGAAGAGAGCAGCCCGTCCCTCGGCGAGGCATCCTCAGGAGGCTTGCAAGTCGTGCACTCAAATGCCCATCGATCCGGATATTCCCTCCAAGGATGTACACCGCTATGCGATTCACGCCCGGCTCCTAGCTGGTCTACCCATTCTTCCCGGCTCCCTCACAGTCTAGCTCCGGTGCTTCTTCCGGTGCCATCTTTCCTTTCTGTTCTGCTCTAGAGTTTCTCATTGGTTATATTTTGATGGCACAGCAGACAGAGCTCTGGGCCTGGAGTCAGGAAAATCTGAGTTCAAATCTGACCTCAGATACTTACCAGCTGTATGCTCTTGAGCAAGTCACTTGGCCTTCGTCTGCCTCCGCTTCCTCATCTGTAAAATGGGGATAACTATAGCCCCTACCTCTCAGGGCTGTCATGAGGCTCAAAGTAAAGCATAGTGCCTAGCACAGAGTAAGCACTCTGTTGGCTACTGGTTCTTCTTCTTCTTATATGTTGTGTATTCATACCCACCGTGGGTATGTCCTTCGAAGCCCTCACCTCCCATCTTAGAATCAATACTGTGTGTTAGTTCCAAGGCCAAAGAGCAGTAAGGGGTAGGTAATGGGGGTTAAGTGACTTACCCAGGGTCACACAGCTGGGCCAATGTCTGAGGCCAGGCTGGAACCCAGGACCTCCCATCCCTAGGCGTGGTTCTCACTCCCCATCATGGGCCTGTCTGACACCAGCAGATAGGATCTGCACCGAGTTCCTCAGAGGTTTCTCAGCCATATAATAACCCCAGGCGCACTCTAGGGTTAGAAAGAGGAGCCTTTCTTTCTGGAAGGGAGCTTCGCAGTTTCCTGAAGGCTCTCGCCCTGCCGTTCTAAGTGGGGGCCCCACCCCGTGGTCCATTTAGAGGATCCGTCCTGGCTGTGTACACGGAGGTCGAGCTCTACAGGGCAGCCCTCTTCAGCTCTTCAGCCGCCTGGCCTTTTCCTGTGTACGTGGTGGGGCCGACTCTTTGGGAGTGATTATTGATCTCTTCCAGGACGTCTGGCCAGCTTTTGGAATTGGAGGTAACAGCGGGACGGCCTTAGCATCTGGGGGCATCGATCACAGGGAATCCCTCCTCCCTCGGCGCCTCCTCTACCAAGCCAAGCCAAGCAGCATTTATTAAGCACCTACTCTGTGCTGTGTAGGTGGAGGTACAGGGGAGGCAGTAAGACCCAAGTTCAAATCCAGCCTCAGATACTTCCTAGCTGTGTGACTCCATTTGCCTCAGTGTCCTCGTCTGTAAGATGAGCTAAAAGAAATGGCAAAGCACTCCGGTGTCCTTGCCGAGAAAGCCCCACGTGGGGCCACCGAAGAGGAGGACATGCCTGAAATGACTCAACAACGACTGCTCCCAAGTTCTCAGCCAAGCGCTCCCGGGGAGATAGACAGGAACAGAAGGAAAGATGATCCCTGCTCTCGGGAACCTGCAATCCAACGGGCGAAGTCACGGAATCAAGGTCCAGCCAAATGGCTGGCCGGCCGGCCGGCCTTCCTCAAGACGGAGGCTCTGACGGGACTTCAGGGCTGGAAGGGTGGGGGAGTTCCCTAAGTGAGGAGCTGAGGCCACAGGGAGGGTCTAACTCGTCCTGATGCTGCGGAGCAGGCTCACGGCTATCTCTGTTGGTCTTTCTTTGGAGGGTCTTGGCTTGAGATTTAGAGGACGAAGACGTCACCTCGTCCAAGCCTCTCCTCTTAGAGATGAGGGCCTGGAGAAGTGAAGCCCCCAGACTCGAGCCGGGCCTTCCTTCCTTTGCATCCTGCTGCCCGCCAGGGATGGGAACAGGAGCTCCCGGGGTGGATGTCCCCATTCCGGAGAAGTAAACAAATCTGAAGTCTAGCCAAAAGGGCCCTGCCTGGGAGGCGGCCCCCCTGAGTCTCCCTAGAGGGGAGCTTGCGATTCTGGGTGAAGAGGGAGCACATTCCAGACATGAGGGACAGCCAGCCAGCCTGTGGAATAGAACACTGTGTACAGGAAACAGCTAGCAGGCCCATTTGGCTGGAAAGGAGAGTGGCGTGAAAGGGAGTAATGTGAAATAAGTCTAGAAAGTTGGGCGGAAGCCAGCTTGGGGAGGGCGTTCGATGCCAGGCTGAGGAGTTGTATTTGATCCCAGAGGCCAAAGGGAACCCCAGAAGGTTCTGGAGTAGGGGGCGATGCCATGGTCACAGCTCTGCTCTGGGGATCTCAGTCTGGCAGCTGTGGAGATGATGGCTCTGACAGGGGTGGCCGGATGGCCTGCAAGAGTGCGAGGCTCAGAGCTTGGCCTCGGTCTATGACCCCCACGTCACCTTCTTGGAGAGCTACTGGGAATGGCAAGGGCCGGGGAGGGCCGCCCTCCCGCTTACCAGGCACCCTGGCACAGGGAGGGGAATAAAGCCTTGTTGGCCAGTTGCTTTTAACACCGTGCTTCCACTGTGCCGGGAAGGAGCGTGGGCGCCACGAGGCTCGGAGCCGTACAGAAGTGGCGTTCAGAACTATTCACCGCCGCGTGGAGCTGGGGACACATTCGCCCTTCGAAATTTTGGAATCCATGGTTGGGTCGTCCTAGGCCAGCCTGCAAAACCCAACAGAGTCGTGGGCACGCCGGTGCTGCCGCGGGAACAGGCCGTTGCCCTCGCTGATCGGCCAGCGCCCCGGGGAACCCAGGACTCGAGCCCAGAGAAAGCGAGGAGGTGTGCAGAAGATCCCCTCCTCCATCTTGTCTAAACTGCTCCCTACAGTAGGGGAGGCCCGCGGGCAGTCATTTGGACTCAATTTACACGCCATGCAGACAAAGAGCTGGCTTCTCTGATTTCGCAGGCTCCTGCTGAGAAGCAGCCAATTAGAAAGGGGAGTGCAGTGGGCCAGTGGGGACGGGCTGTGCTGCTCCGCTCTGCTCACTCTTGGTGGATGGCTGCGGACTGGGAAGGGAGGCCAGAAGAGCCCAACATGAGGGAAGAGGCAGCACGCGCGCACGTGCCCAGCAAGAGCACACACTCTTTTGAGCGGTGGCAGGGCGGAAATGCGTTCTAGGTGGTCCAAAGGGGCCAGCCTTGGCGGCGAGCAGAGCTGTCCTCTCGGCTTCTCCCGCCCACCCCCCAATCCGACTCCCAACCGATGCCCACAACGAAGAGATAAAAGACGAGAAATCCCAAATCCCCACTCGGAGGGCTGATTCTCACTCAAGTCCAGCCAGTCCAAGCTCAAGGCAAAGCCAGGGTTCCACGAGCTCCCCTGTTTTCTCAGACATGAAGAGAGAGAACGGGAGGCCGTGGCCCCCAGTGGGGAGGGAGGGGACATAAGGAAGGGTGAAGGTGGCGGGGGGGGGGGCGTGCAAAACGAAGGCATCCCTTACAGTTTGAGTGGGAAGGCGGGCTTGGCAGGCCTCGGTGATCACGTGCGCGCATTTACTGCCCAAGTACTGCAAAGGTCCTCCACCCCTCAACCACGATTTTGGTTCTGGTTCATGCGGGAGAGAAAATCATTTCCTGGACCAACTCCTCCTTTCAGGAGCCAGAGCAGTTGACTGGCACAAGAACACTCAGTTATCAAATGATTTTCAATCTAGATCTTCGGAATGCCAAACCCTGTGTTCTTTTCCAATGACAGTACCAAGCAAAGGACTCGAGACTCCAGCTTGAGGACCGAGAGGGCCCGGCTGTCAGGCCCCCCCACTTCCCCGTCTCTCCAGGGCTTGTACCCCTGACAATACTTTTGTCTCTGTAACCTTTCTTGAATACTGCTTGTGCCTCCTGCTGCTGGACTCTGGGGACAATTTTCCAGGCCTGTGCCAGCCTTTTGTCATCCCGTTCTTTGTTCCTCCTCACCCCAGGGACCTGGCCCTCTGCTTAAGCCTTCTGGCTCCCACTAACTAGCTCACTCCTCGCCTTTCGACCAGAGTGGCCTCCGTAGAGTGAACCTGCCGTGTTTCCCTGTCTGGTAGAAGCTCCCCCCCCCCAGGGAAACACTTCCTCCAGCCCCAGGCCTCCTAGGAGCCCCCCAACACTAGTCTCTCACCTTTGCTTGCACTCACCAACCCCGTGTGTCCCCAGGGGAGACCCTTAAGCAGAGTTTAGGGTCCCCCGAGAAGGAGCTGGTTGAGTTCACCTTTGTGGGTTCTCCAGCACCCTCTACTCTGAGAACATTCACAGAACGTCGGACCATCACGGGAAGATTCCTACTGTGTGGCTGCACACGCTCAACTCCCTTCCGCCATCCGTGCCGGACTCCACGACCCCTAAAATGCCCTCCGGCTCCCAGTCTAGAATTCTTCACCACTCCGTGCTTAGCTCGGTGCCTTCGTGCCACACGGTCAGTACATGGTGGCTGACTGACGACTAGGAGGGAGAAAACGAAAGGAAGCCTCGAGCCCTTGCTGCCTGGTCCCTTGACTCGTCTCTTCTTCCTCTGGTCCCAGGATAGCTGTCCCCGGCTACAGACCCCTCAAGGCCCTAGTCAGAAACTCTGCATAGGGTTATTTTCCCCCCAGTGCCTCGCGGGAGTTGAACAGGACTGCACAGAGCCCGGGGGCGGAGGCAAAAGTGCCACTACACGGGCCTCCGACTCCGGTGAGACGGACTACTACTAGGAGAACGTCTAGGGAGACTCTGCAGCCACAAGCAGGTTGAGGTCCCAGGGCGTCCAGTCAGAAGGGCGGCCCTCCGACCATTAGGCAAGAGGCTAGCTTTGGGATGTGTGATGCCTTTGGAAGGCCCGGCACTAGCTCCTCGGAGCTGCGTGAGCTGGAGCGAGTCGCCAGACCCCTGGGAATCTGTCAAAGCCGGAGGGGGCTCCATCGTTCCAGGCTGGGCACCTCAGAGGCCCTGAGGGCCAAGCCCTGCTTAGCCTCCTGGGAGAATCTCTCCGCCGATGGCAATAAGGGCTGCCAGCAGCTCCACTTCCCCCCAGGCTCTGGCTCAGGGCTCCCAGGGGCTGGTCTCGCTTGACCCAGCTGAGAACTGTGACCCGCGGATGTGGGGGAGAGCATCAGTGACTCCATTTTGTCCCCTATCTGTGTGCCGTTCCTCCATTTCTTTGTCTCTCTGGGAGATGCCTCTTTGCCGAGGCCTGAATGTGTCCTTGTGTGCCTCCCTTCCCCCAATCACTTGATGGTCACAAAAGAAAACTCATGGAGGCTGAATAGCTCCAGGAACTCACTCGCTCTTCTTTAGCCTATGGGAGAAGGCCCAGGGGGAGCTTAACAGATGCTAATTAACTAACTAACAGAGAAAGAAGATACTGTTTGCTTCTTGCGGTGTGAAGGGCCACGTTAAAGGACACATTCTTTCCTCAGTGGACAATTCAAGCATCCAAAGAAGTATCTTTTCCTGCCCTGCTTGATCTAACCCCAGACTTCTGGGTAAAAGGCTGCTTTTGTTAGCTTCTTGGGGTCAGGTAGCTTGGGAGGGGAGAAGCCGTGCAGGCAGGCTGGGGTGTGTGGGTGGTCCCGTCGCCTTCTCCCCTCAGCTAGAGAGCTACCTGGTGGGAGGGGAAGCATCTGGCGGCGGCTGCCTTCTCCGGACAGTGGCTAGCCAAAGACCCGGACCGCGCTCGTGCCAGAGCTGCGGAAAACCCATTTCCACGGGCGGGAAGCCCCAGCCCTAACCATGAGGGTCTCCCTTTAAGAAAGCCACCTGCCTCTACTTCCAGGCTGCTTCCTTGTAGTAGAATGGCCCAAACTTAAGTATCCTTTCACTGGGCAGAAAAGAAGATGGAGGGCCAGAGACGGGAAGAGCTGGAATTAGAACTCATGTCTTGCACCGGCTTCTCAAGCCAGGGCTTACGAGGGGCCATTAGCATCCACAGGCGTTTGGTCATGTGTCACAGACGGTCAGGTGCCCACTTGGCCGCCAGCGTCTTAAGGAGCCCCGTCCCCTTTTTTCTTTTTGCTGCTGGCTGGTTTTGTTAACCAGGAATCTCATTCCCGGGGGGTTCACCGATTGCAAGGCCACCACTGGACGTTACGGCACGGCCTAGAATTTCAGGGCTCAACTTGACTCATCCAGAGAATGGGTTCTTCAGGATGAGGGGAAGGGAGAGGAAGATGACGAAAAGGGAAGCACAGAAAGAATGGATGGCAAGAGTCTCACAGGAAGAGATTCGAAAACGGTGTGGGCACACGATGCAGTTCTGTGAACTAACTCACTTGTGGACGATAGAGGGCAAACGAGGTACCACGGCCATTGAGAATAAAGTGGAGTAAGAGCGATCAGGAACAGTGAGGTCTGAGGAAAAGCGGGTCCCATTAGGGCCCAGCGGATAGAGAGCCGACTCATCTGCCTGGCTTCAATCCAGCCTCAGACACTTCCTAGCTGTGTGACCCTGGGCAAGTCACTTCACCCTGTTTGCCTCTGTTTCCTCCTCTGCAAAACAAGCTGGAGAAGGAAATGGCCAACCAGTCCAGTATCGTTGCCAAGGA
This sequence comes from Gracilinanus agilis, assembly GCF_016433145.1. NCBI lineage: Eukaryota > Metazoa > Chordata > Mammalia > Didelphimorphia > Didelphidae > Gracilinanus > Gracilinanus agilis. The sequence goes on along the minus strand of NC_058136.1, from coordinate 74,131,026 downwards.
AACCCCAAATGAAGAGCCAGACAAAACTGAAAAATGACCAAACCACAACAAAAGGGCTCCTTAGAGGAGGCCGAAGGATCCCTGAATCTCTGAGATGAAAAGGCTTGGGAAACTGCCAAGGCCACCTATGTCTGAATGATTCATGGCCTAATGGACCGAGTTCTGGATTCGAATTCAAGACCTGAGTTCCAGCCCCTCCTCAGTGTCGGTCCCTCTATCACTGAAAATCACAGGTCCAGTCCAAAACGACCTTCAAGCGCGCTGGAAAGCGCAGCTCCGAAAGCCTTCCCCAAGTGCCTCAGTCTTTCCTGGAGCGCCTCTCTCTAGCGGCGGGCTGCTTACTGCCTCTCGCGGTGGCTACTTCCACTTGGGTTCCCTCTGAGCCGAGGTAGATTTCTCAGCCTAGCCAGCCTCCGAAACTCACCACACTCGCTCCTCGTTCTCCACTTCGGGGCCAAGCGACTCCTTCCTCCCAACACTGGAAGACAAGCCGCCGTCTCCCTCCTCCTCCTGGCCAGAAGGAGCCTCAGAGGATTTGGGCAGCACCGAGGTCCTTCCTTCAAACACGGCCCTGAGGATTCAGGACAATCCCTGAAAATACTGTCGGACGGAGGCAGGCCTGGGCACAAGTGGCGCCTCTGGCCCTCTAGTCCAGGCTCTCGGGAAATTCGAAAAATGCTTTAGCTCTTGGCCGAGCCACAGCCCCCAAGGGAGTCATCGACTGCCAATGGTCTGCCAAGACCCCGAGGCCTTCTATGTAGCACCTACCTTCTGAGCCATCCTCTCTGATCTCGTATCTGCACAGCTGGATTTTTAGACCCAGACGGAGGCAGCAGCTGGGGGCTCAGTGGACAGGGAGCCAGGCCCGGAGACGGGAGGTCCTGGGTTCAGATAGGGCCTCAGACACTTCCTAGCTGGGTGACCCTGGGCAAATGACTCTCTCAGCCTCAATTTGCTCCTCTTTAAAATGGGAGGAATAGCAGCATCTGGGGCAGCTAGGTATGGCTCAGTGGATTGAGAACCAGGCCTAGAGGCAGGGAGTCCTGAGGTCAAATCCGAACTCAGACAGTTCCTAGCTGGGTGGTCTTGGGTGAGTCATATAACCCCGATTACCTAGCCCTTACTGCTCTTCCGACTTAGGACCAATAGCCAGGATAGGTTTTTTTTCCTAAACCTCAAATGGAAGACTGGTCATTTGTTCCCATTATATTCCATCGCACTGGGTTTGGCCTGTCACGGAAACAATCACAAGCATTGATCCTTCGGACTCAGTCACCCAGCACGCTCGGGTTCTCTTCCTTGCTTTGTTTTGCCTGAAAACTGGCCGAGCCTATCATCGGGGCCTTCGTCCAAGTCACTGAAAAAGGCACAGGGGTGGGATCCTCCCCAGTGAGTGGCAGGGCTCCGAGGGGCACAGGCGTGGCCCGGTGGCCCCTTAGATCAGAGGGCCCGTCTCTTCACTTCTCCGTATCCGGGGGGCCTTGGGTAAGCCCTGATCCCGGAGCCAGAAGGAGAGGAGCTTTCGAAGGTCTCTTCCAGCGTGGAATGCAGGGTGCCCATACCTTGCTCTGCATTAAGGAAGAGCCCGAGGCCTGAGGCCCTTCTGTACCCATGGCTGATGGACGACGAAGCTCTTCATTTGGACCTCGTTCCCCGCCAGCTTGCGAGATCTCTAGCATCAGGCCACCAAAGTCAAGGGCAACATGGGAAAAAGGACAACCCCTAAAGCAGGAACTCTTACCCTGTTTGGGGTCACAGACCTTTCGGGCAGGCGGCTCACTTCTTCTGCCTTACCTTCTGCCTTAGTGACAACCCTACGATACAGGGTGAGGGCTAGTCAAATGGGGTTAAGTGACTTGCCCAGGGTCACACAGCCAGAAAGAATGTGAGGTCAGATTGGAACTCGGGGCCTCTGGACTCCAAGCCCAGTGCTCTGTCTATCCACTTTGCCACCTAGGTGCCCCAGAGTCCTGTTTTCTTCAATAACCAATGGAAATGCCAAATTGGGGGGGGGGGGAGAGGTTTGTGAAAACAAAGCGGGGATTGTGCTTCCCATCCAAGGTTCCAGACTCCGGGTTCAGGAGCAAAAACCTTTAAAGCCCTCGCTATGAAGATAGGCGCATGAGGGCCCCAGCAGAAGTCTCTGAAAGCCACGTCACGGGTGCTGCCCAAAGCCCCCTGGGACTCCCCTCAGAAGAGGCCGGGGCCTTCACTGGCTCTAGACCTCAGGCACGGATGCCAGCCACTATGGAAACCTTTTCAATGACTCCAGACATTTCTTAAGCCTGTCCTCGATGCCAGGAAAGCCAAAATGGGATCGCTCTTGTGCTCAAGGGATGGCAGTTTCCTAGGAGACAACACGGACCCGGGATTTGGTGGGAGGGCACAACTGGGGCTGGATAAGGGACAGCAAGATCAAGAGCTTTACAAACGTTGGCTGGAGGAAGCAAGGCAACGGAGAATGCCAAGGCTCAAGAGTTCACAGGGAAGAAAGACCAGAATTCCAACAGCCCCGAAGCAAACTGAGGGGGCAGAAAGGAAGGAACTGGCTACAGAGACCAAGATGTCTATTCAGGGAACCTGTCAACTGAGTCAGAGTGCGCAGGCGCATGGGCAGAGGAAGTAAGCATGAAAGCGTGGCTCTGTCCCATAAGAATGCAAGCAACTGGGAGACACAGGAAGCGACGAGTCTGGCAATGAATGGACAGATGCTATGGATAATGAAGAAAACAAGCACTCCCTGAGCTAGGTGGGGGACAAGAGGAAGACAAAAAGGAGGGGCCACACCACTGCTTGGGAAGGCTGGTGTGGACACCATGTGTGATGGGGACAGAGACAGAGATGGACCGGGGTGGGGGAGAAAGACAGATGGGCAGGCAAAGAGAGAGATGCAGAGAGAGGGAGAGAGACAGAGACAGAGACAGACAGAGAGAGGAGAGGAAAAGAGAGAGAGGAAGGGAGAGGGGGGGGGCGGAGAGGGAAAGACAGAGAGACAACAAGAGAAGGGAAGGAGAGGGCAACTATTTGATTCCTATTTTGCTTCTGTTTATTCAATCAAGGGTGGGTTCAAACTGAAAAACAGATATTAAAGGACCAAAATAGAGAAATGAATCCCCGGTTCCTGAAATAAGAGAGGGAGCACCCAGGCCTCAAATGAATTCAAGTCACCAGGTGGGGAGCCGAGTCCCGAGGAACCGCGTTGTCGCCTGCGATCCCAGCAGTCCCAGAGAACGGGAGAGGTGCCACAAGGCAGAACATGAATCAATGTGGGGCTGGTTTGCGAAGAGGGAAATGGTTGAGTTTTTCCAAGTAGAGGCCTACGTGCTTGTTTGGCCTCCTGGCAAATTGTAAGACGGTATTATGAAGGGCTGTGAGAGGGCGCACACATCAGGGAAAGCCTTGATGAGAACAGGGGAAGGGAACAGGCAGGCTTTCATAGCCGATTCGCTGCAACAGACCACATTTTCACAGTAACACAGTTGACTGAGTGGTAGAAAAAATATAAGCTCCCTCAGTGTTTCTCGCCTGCCCTGGACCCAGCAGAGCAAAGCTGAGCCTCTGGGCCTCTCCCTGGGAGAGGTGGGAGCCTCCTCGGGCAGGGCTGGACGAGCCGCTAATTCTCGACTTCTCCACTCTGAGGTTCTATTGTTCTCCTGGCGTGCTTCCCCTAAGAGAGCTTGGCTAGAGGACGCGGCACCTGTAACGGCCCCAAGTCCTGAGCTCTTTCATGGCCCCCCGGGACGGTCCTCCCGCGGACTCCCATTTCGGGAGAGTGAAGAGTGTGGAGGAAAAAAGCCCAAACGGCCAACTGAGGAGGAACGCCGAGGGAGAGAAAGCAGAGCAAATGGCAACACTGTGGCAGCCGTGCCACACAGGGCCCTGACAGCTGGAGGCCGAGAGATAAGGACAAAGATATAAAGGAGCCAAAATGACGGGGAGGACAGAAGAAACAGCTAATGTGTTTCCAGAAGAGAAATGTTCCCGACTTACCCAGAAGCCCAAGGATGCGAGCAAACGGCTCGAAAAGGCAACAACTCTTTTGTTGCAGAATTCCGAAACACAGAGAATAGTGTGTTCTGCTTGAGCTGCAACAGTTTAGGAGGGACGGTGATAAACTGGGGAAAGGCTGGAGGAGGCCAAGCCCGTGGCCTTGAGTTTTCATGAGGGAGGATTGATTGGAAAACCAGGAGCTGTTTTGCCTTGGGAAGGCAAGCCTGGGTTGGGCATAAGAGCCCCAGAAAGAAGCAGCAAACGCAAAGGGCAGAAATCGAGAAAGGGGCCAACTGAGGCTAGAGTGCGTCCCGGGGAGATGGAGAAGCCACGTACCGTTGAGCCCCGTAATCACAGAAAGCGATCTGGCCCCCTGCTTTCTATGGGCGTAACGTGCAGTCTGGAGGGAGTGACAGACAGGATGTAGGGCTTTTAACGGGACTGGGAGACCCTCGGATGAAGGGAGAGGAGATCCTGGTGGCAGGGCCAGAGTGGGGAGGGGAGGCCCTCGGCCCAGATCAGGTGACCCATTCACACAGAGGTGAAACTTGACCCCACAAAATGGTGGATAAAGGCAAAATGGAGTCCCCGGTGACTTTCTGAAAGAACCTGCTGTGGGAGAATGCAGGTATTTTTTCACCTCGAATGTTTTGCCATGGTAACGTGATTCATGATTCCCCCCTCCCGGAGCCGGCGAGCAGCTCCACGGGGTTGTTCGTGTGTCGCTTCCATGTTACTCACGCCTGCAGCAGAGTCGTCTCTGAACGCCCTGACGAGATGACAAGAAGATGATTCCTAGAGCTAGCGCTCCGCCAGTCAGCAGAGGGTACAGCCAAAAGGGAAGCCGCCCCAGCCCTCGGGGAGGGCCGCCGTGCCAGAGGGGGAGCATGTATACAAAACAGGGGCGCACGGGCTAGAGACAGACCCGGAGCAGCAAGGTTTGTTAGGGAGGCCCAAAAAACGGCTGGAGGGGAATCCCGGAAGGCCCCAAGGAGTAGTGAGTGGCCTTCGAACTGAGCTTTGAAGGAAAGGAAGGATTCTAAAATGAGGAGGGAGGACGTTATCCCCACATGGAACAGCCTGGGCGAAGGCGTTGGAGACGGCCACGAAATGGCGTGTGTAGGAAATAGCAAGAAGGGGGCAGTTAGGTAGAGAGAGCACCGGACCTGGGTTCAAATCCAGCCTCAGACACTTCCTGCACACAATTGCCTAGCCCTTGCCTCTCTTCTGTCTTAAAATGAATACTAAGACAAAAGACAAGGGGTTGGTGTTTTTTTAAAAATAGCAAGAAGGCCAGTTTGGCAGGGCCTTGCTAATGTGGTAGTCTAGAAAGCAGCAGGAAGGCCACTAGACTTGTGTCAGTCCCGGGACCTGAGTTCAAATCCTACTTCTGACAGACACTTAATCCATCTCCTGTGTAAAAACAAAGGAACTGGGCTACTCTCCAAGGCTTCTTTCATCTCTCTATGTGTAGACGGCCTGTGGTCCTGGGGAGGGAGACTGGAGCCAGGCGCGAAAGTGCTTTAAAGGGCAAACAGCCCTTGTCGGGGTTGACTGCACTGTGCTTTAGAGATATCGCACTGGCGACTGGGGGGAGGGAGAGAGGCTCGAGACGGTACTCCAGGAAGTTGTGACGAGGACCCACACTCGAGGGCTGACCACGAAAGGAGCTGAGAGCAAGACGGCGTCACCAGAGCGGAATCTCTGCTCAAAGTGTGAAGTGAGAGGCAGGAAGGGGAAGCCCAGAAGAGAGGAGGATCCAGGGGACGAGGGAGAGGAGCGAAGTGCTCTTGGGGAACGTCCAGTCAGACACAGCCAAATGGCAGCTGGTGATTCGGGACTGCAGAGAGCCGATCTATTCGAATCCATCAGTGAGTGTGGCAAGGGAAGAGAGAGGGCCCTGGCGGAGCCTCGAGCTACAGCAGCCACACTGAGGAGGAGTTAGATGGAGGAACGCCTGGACGGGAGAACCAAGAGAGAACGGGGGGAGGGGAGGGGATGTGCAGGAAGAAAGGAGAGTCAACAGTGCCGAATGCTAGAGAAGGGGCACGAAGGGCGAGAAGGGGGGAAAGGCCTGCCCTGGCACTGGCAACGGAGAGGTTACCGACAGCCTCAGCGAGAGCAATTGGAGTTGAGAGACGTAGCTGGAAGCCAGGCTCAAGGGGGAGAGGAGTGGGAGCAACGAGTGTAGACAGCTTTTTCACTTGGCCCAAACACCCAGAAAGCAAAGAACCGCCTAACAGACCCTTCCGCCGGCACGCTTTCGTCCTATACGTAGAACGCGCTCCCTGCCTCCACTTGCTCTCCTCGGCTCTCTCTTAATACTCTGTCCACTCGGGCTCGTCCTCGGTACCGCGAACCCTAACTGGGTGTTACGGAAGGTCCCGCCTAGGCCTTCCCTCTTCTTCCTCTCTTTCTCCCTCCCTCCTTCCCTCTTTTAGCCTCTCCGTGCAGACGGCTTACCGTTTTAGAGCCACCCCTAGTCTCTTCCGCCACAATCCCACACCACCAAAAACCTCGTTTGTGCCCAGCATGCAGCACAAAACTACCCGCCGAGCCCCGACCCTTTCCCAAACCCCGGCTTCTGTTGGGGGCCGGGCCGTGGTTTGGCGAGTCTTGCTCTGGGCTCAGCTATACCTTGTATCCAATCAGGAGCCAGGCTTGCCAGTTTCTGCCTTCACGATATTTCCCCCATGTATCTCCTGCTCTCCATTCATACAGATACTCCCCTGGACTACTTGCAATGCCTTTAAAAAAAAAAAACCCTGACTGTCCGTCTTAGAATCCATACTGGGTATGGCTCCAAGGCAGACGAGCGGTGAGGGTGGGCCATGGGGGTCAAGTGACTTGCCCAGGGTCACACAGCAGGGAAGTGTCTGAGGCCACATTGGAACCCAGAACCTTCCGTCTCTAGGCCTGGCTCTCCATCCACTGAGCCACCCAGCTGCTCCCTGCAATGCCTCTTTCTTGGTCTCCTTGTCTCAAGAATCTCCCCAGTGGAAACCATTATCCACACAATTGCCAAAGTGCCTGGGTAAAGCAGAGATTTGACTGTGTCATTCTCTTGCTCAGGAGACTCCGGTGGCTCCCTATCACCCCCCAGGCTCAAACAGAGACTCCCTGATTTGGCATTTAACGCCTTTCACAATTACTCCCCTTCACACACGTGCTATGCTTCAGTCAAACTTCTTTCTTTCTCTCTCTGTCTCTCTCTCCAAATGCCCTACTTATTGGGCACGCGTGTTCTGTGTGTGTTTATAGGTGGACATGTGGCCAGCTCCCTGGGGGCAAGGGCGATCCCCCTTTCATCTTTGTGTTGGGGGGGCAGCCCAGGGCACCTTATGACTAGCGAGATCGAGGATGCTAACATTCAATGCCACCTCCTGCTGCACCCGGGCTCTGTCCCCCACAGCTACCGCCCTGGGAGCCGTACACCGTCTACGTGGCTCGCTGTAAGAAGTGGCCATCCTCGCAACTGTGGGAGTCCTCCTCCACTGTCAGGGGAGATCGAGGCTGGCCTCTGGGTATCTGCTGACTTCTCAGCCTCAGTGCTGATCCTAGGAGAAAGCTGGGGTGAATGCAAAGGCCCCGAAAGCCCTCCTCTCGCTCCTTTCCTTCCTTCTTCTCCCAACCTAAAGCAACATCCAAAGACATGAGCATTTCCAGAGAGAAGAGGATGCCCCAAGGGCTGCCCCGAATCTCTGCCAAGGCCAGCAGGTTTTCCTTAAGTAGTGAATCAAGTCCCCACGGCTTTCTAGCTGCCCTGCAGGCTCCTCTGGACTTCCTGCTGCCCTTCTTGGCTTCTCTCTCCCTCTCTTTACTCGGCCCCCCGTTTGGCTGGCCGCACTGCTGGCCCACGTCGCCGAGAAAGAAGAGAATGGCGCCTCTTTCAGAAGGAGAAAACGCTCGACCAATCGGCAGACAGAGGAAGACGAAACAGACGAAGTGCATCCTATAAGCGTTTGCCAAGTTAAAGGAAATCGCTAGAACAGGAACACCTATGTTGGCCTTAAACCATCCTGGCGCAATTCTGTCATCCAGCATCCGCGAGGAGGTGATACTGAGAGGTGAGTGAGAGCCATTCCCCAATCGCCAAGTGGCCCAAGGATGTGGCTCTCGCCACCCCGGCCACCTTCCTCCTTACCTCGGGAAGCCATGTCTGCCCCCCTCTTCTCCTCCTCCCCCCCCACTCTGCCTTCTTGAGAAAATGCTACCAAGCCTGTGACGGAGAGGCCAAAACGGAGGTACGGGAGAGCTACCAGACCGCAAACCCAGGGGCCGGGGGGAAACCTGGCTACTCCTCCCTTAGAGCCTCCTGGCTCACAGGGCCTTAGAGTGGAGAGAGCACTGGCCCCGGAGTCCAGAAGACTCAGCTTCCTGAATTCGATGTGGCGGGGTGACTCTGGCGGAGTCATTTCATCCTGTTTCCTCTTTTGCAAAATGGGCTGGAGAAAGAAATGGCAAACCATCTAGAGTAGCCGCCAAGGAAACCCCCAATGGGGTCCCAGAGCGCCTGACATGACTGAAACCACTGACAGCATCGACCTCAGCCAGAGCTTCTCCTTCCTCACAGCTCCAGCACGCTCCAGCGAGTTCGAGAACTCGCCACCTCTTGTCTGGCTTATTGCGATGGTCTCCAGTTGGCCTTCCTAGGTCAAGTCTCAGCCCTTTCTTATCCATATTCCACACTGAAGCATAGGCGTGACCCTGTCACTGCCCAGCTCACAAGGGCTCTGTGACAAAATACAAGCACTCTATTCCTTTAGAGCCCCTAGTTCAACCGTGCCCATTTGACAGATGAAAAAACCGCAGCACAGTAAAGGCAGGCACACGCGCTCACACACACACACACACACTGATCAAGGGCAGAGCGAGGATTTGAACCCTTGTCTTTGAGCTCCCAGCTCTTCCCACCGTCATTGTTTGTTCTTTGTTTCCGAAGAGAACCGGCGTCCGCTGGGCACTCACTTCTCACTGTGGCTCCAAGAAGCTGTGGCCCACATGGCAGCCACAGCCCAGTAAACCACCTCCTTCCACTGTACCACTTGACTAGCTTGGCTCACGGACCGACAGCACCTGCCAAGAGCAGCTCAGCCTCGAGTACTGACTGTCCTGGCATGGGCGGGTTAAGGCCTCTAATTGTCCACAGGCTGTGCTCACTGGGAATGCCTGAGTTGCTATGGGGCACTTTTGCTTGGGGACATAAAACGGGGCCTTGTTAATGCACCTGCCAGTGGGAATACGTGGGGTAGCACAAGCTCAGGGGGACGGAGGGTATATGTAGAAAGTCAGCTTCAGAGCCCTGGGCTCCTGGAGGTGCCTAAAAGGAGTCGGAGCCAGGAGACCCGAGTTCAAAGCCCGCCTGCCTCAGACACTTCCTAAAGTCAGAATCACCTAGATCAGGGGGCGGCTGGGTAGCTCAGTGGATGGAGAGTCAGGCCTAGAGACGGGAGGTCCTGGGTTCAAATCCGGCCTCAGACACTTCCCAGCTGGGTGTCCCTGGGCAAGTCACTTGACCCCCATTGTCTATCCTTACCACTATTCTGCCTTGGAGCCCATACACAGTATTGACTCTAAGACAGAAGGTGAGGGCTTAAAAAATAATCACCTAGATTAGAGCCTTTCCTGTTTTTCCCTGGATCCCTTCTCTGACTTTTCTACCATGTTCCCTCCTCACACACCTTCCTCAGGGACTCCCCACCCAGGACCACCCTGCCCATTTAGCCTCCTCTTGTGTAGAGTTTCCCTGGTGACACCAGGGAACCCCTCAAGGGCAAGACCAAGTGCCCAACACAGTGCCTGGCATGTAGAAGGCCCTTAACAAACGTTTACTGACTGCATGCCTTCTGGTGTGGTTCTGGCGAGTCTCTTCACCGCTGTGAGCCTCAGTTTGCTCATCAGCAAAATGGGGATGACAAGGCTCGCGTCTACCTGGTGGAGTGGTGCGACGGCTGGCAAACCTTCTGGTGCTGCCTAACGGTTCGCCATCGTCCCGCTTATTCGACTGTTCCCAAGCCCAGAAGCACACAGGCTGAGCTTTCAAGCTCTCAGCGTCCTGGGCAGCTCTCAGAGAGGTGCAGAGCGTCAGGGGCCAGCCATGCTGTTCCTAGGAGGCGGCATGCTGGGAGTTCCCTATCCCTCTGACATCTGTAGTCCCCCCTCAGCCAAAAGGCTCCTATTCCTAGAGTGCTTCAAGAGGACCAGGCAGGAAGTGGAAGTACCCTTGCCCCCATTCTGCAGAGGAAGAAACTGGGGTCCAATGGTCCCGAAGCCCGAGTCAGAATTCAAGGCTCTGCTTCCAAAGGCAGTTGGCCACAAGCAGTCATTAGACATTTATTCTGCCTAGGCCCAGTGCCAAGTGCCGGGGAGACAAAGGACAAAGGGCCCCTGTCCACCAGGGCCGTGCCTTCGAATAATGGGGGAGACAGCACGTGCATAAACAGGGCTACCCAAAACCTGGGCTGCTGCAGTGGAGAGAGGTTGGGCCCGGAGTCAGAAAGGCCCTGCCCGAGTTCAAATCCAGCCTCGGGCACTTCCCAGTCGTGTGCCACTGGGCAAATCACTTAACCAAGGTTTGCCTCAGTTCCCCAACTGTAAAACAAGCCGGAGAAGGAAGTGGCAGACCACGCCAGCATCGGTGCCAAGGAAACTGCAAGCAGAGTGGCCGAGACTCAGACACGACGGAGGCGACCAAACGACAACAAAATGCCAAACGTCCACAGGGGGTGTGGAAGGGAAGCCAAGAAGGGAAGCTCCTGGCTCTGGAAGGACTGGACGGTCGATGCCACCCATAGAGAAGGGACCATGAGCTGAATGCTGAGGAAAGCCAAAGAAGGGAGCCTGCAAAGGCCTAGAGGTGGGCTGTCACGTCCACGGAAGGCCAGTGGTGCTGGCTGGTAGAGGGCCCGGAGGAAAGGCGAGAGCAGGCCTGGTGGGGAGGCAGGGGGGAGCCAGCTTAGGAAGAGCTTTCTAAGGGTCAGACAGAGGAGTTTGTACGTGGTCCTGGAGGGAGGGAGCCAGCGGGGCTCAGTGAGTGGGGGAGAGACAAAGCTTGGCACTCTGTTTAAATGTAGTTTTAAATCTTTAGAGGAATTACCCTGGCCGTTGGGCGAAGGATGGGCGCAAAGAGGGAGAGAGTTGAGGCAGGGATGCCAGTTAGGAGGTTCCTGAAGTGGCGCAGGGGAAAGGTGGTGAGGAGCCGAACTAGGGAATCAAAGCAGGCTTTGTGGAAAGGGTGGCCCTGGAGCTAGGCCTTGAAGGATGGGTGAAACGGCAGTGGAGAAGGAAAGAGGAAGGGTATTCTTGGCAAAGGGCCCCTGTCCACAAGGGCCGCACGTGCATAAACAGGGGCACCCAGGTGGTGCTTGCCCACACGAGCCCAGCAGTATGCAAATAGGGAAGGGAGGCCTGGGCCAGTCTACAAAGTGAGACGAAGCCTGGCACCTATTACAGAAGGACAAGATGGCAGAGCTAGAAGACCCGAGAGGCCTGCAGGCCAGCCCACGCCTGAATGAGGTCACCTCCTAGGGCCGAGCAGCCCCCGTGGGCCAGCTCCAATTGTTAGGAAGTTCTCCCTTGTGCCAGTGGGCCTCGACTGGCAGTCTAGCTATGCTGCCTGCTGGAACGCTCGTGAGAGGCTTCCCCAAGTCACGATCACGTTTCTCCCTGCCACACTGGCAGGTGTCTGGGAGCAGTGAGAGGGGAGAGGTAGAGGCAAAGCCCCCCGAGGGTGGTGGCAGGCCTTTGGGGAAGACCTCCCTGCTCTCCCCTGGGTGGCCTCTTACGTGGTCACATCTAGCCCTGGGACCCCGCGTCACGTAGGAGCACGGCCGGTCTAAACAGAAAGGCGGCTCGACAAAACCCGGCCAAGGCCACTCTGTGATTCTCAAGGTGAGAGCTGGCAGAACACCGTCTGCCCGGTGTCCCCGCGAAGCTCTCCTCCTTCCACGGGACCTTGAAGAAGATACAAGGATTCTCTCCAGTGCCCTTCTGGCCAGCTATCTGACTCGTGGGTACAAAGAAGCAACATATTTGCTGAGCCAACGGGAACAGGAAGAAATGCGATGGAAACAAGGAGATTCCTCCGAACCCCCAACCATGAGAGCGAAGGGGAGTGACTGATGTTATCGGCCTCGCGCCTGCCTTTAAAAGGGCTCAACCCTCAGCAGGAGACAAGTCTCTGCCCCCTCCCTCCCTCCCGGCTGCCTCGGCTTTGGCGAGCTCCGAGGGGCGCACCGACCTGCGCTCTCAATCCCGCAGCCTGCAAGGAGGCCCACCAGCAGCCCCCAGCAGCGATGCCCCGGCGGCTTCCAGGAAAGGTACGGGGCTCGCTCTTCTGCCATCCCTTCCCGGGCAGCTGCCCAACAAGCCCAGGTCCTCCGTCTGTCCCCATGCCGGGGCTTTGGAGCTCAACGAGCTGCTCCAGACAATCAGTGTGCTCGCACTCCCGAGGCTCCATACAGGCCAGCTACTGTTTTCAAGGGAAGCCCCGGGAGGCCGGGAGCAGGGGGGGGGGGGGTGGCCTTGCAGCCAAACCAAAGCTCCAAAGGGAGCACAAGGCCAGGGTAGGCCCGATTCTCACCATTCCAGTGATTCGGGCAGAGCGGTGCAGTGGGGGATCCCCTTCAGGGGGCGATGGGCGGCCAGTGGGGGAGACGATGGGGGGGGGGTGCTGGGAGCACTGATCCAGAGTCGAAGCAGGACCTTCTAT
>NC_058136.1:74079315-74113558 GCF_016433145.1 Gracilinanus agilis | reverse complement strand
GGGAGGCCGGGCAGGGGGGAGGGGGGCGAGAACCGGAGGGCGGGGGCGGGCCCTGCGAGCCTCCTCGGAGAAGGGGGGAGGCCCCCTGAGATAGCGCAGATGGCGGCGCAGCCCAGCGCCTCGCGGATCGATTTGCACTTTTTTGTCCTTCCCCACCAGCAGGCTGTGCCGGCTTTTCGAGCGCAGGAATAGCTACCCTGCCAAGGTTCGCCAAGCACTTTCCACGTTAGGAAACTGAGGCTCGGGGCGCACTGACAGGCTCCCAAAGCCAGCAACTAGCTGCCCAGGCGGGAGGGGCCCCGAGCTCTGGCCGCCACTCCCACCCGCTCCAGACCAAGGGTTTCTCCGAAGCTCAGGGCATTTCTGAGCCCCTTCAGGCCCCCTTGCTGTGGGGCGGGGCGTCCCGGACCAGCTTTGGGCCCTTGTTCCTTAGGCAGGTGGCATCCTGGGGCCAGAGAGGCCATCTAGTCCAGCCCCTCCATTTTACAGATGAGGAAACTGAGGCTGGCTAAAGGCAGCTCTCCCGGCCCACGCCCTCGTTCCCCCTTCTCGGAGGGGCCGAGCAACCCTTTCTCTCTGTGAGGGGCCTCCGTCCATTTCCCTGGGGCTGAGCCCACTTCTGAGGAGGGAAAGCATTCTCCAGCCAGAGCCAAGACAGGAGGCCAGGGACCCCGACCAAAGGGCCCGTGGCAGGGAGGACGAAGGGCTCACAACGGCGAGCCCGGGTGAACTTGAGGGAAATCACTTCACTTCCGTGGTGAAGGGAGACGGGAGGCAGGCCGAGCCACGCCACGCGTCCTGGCATGAGGTGACGAGGGCCAGTGCCAGAGGAGAGCAGAGGATAATTGGAAGACTTAGTGGCAACAGGCTGGATGCTGGGAAGTGGGGGGGGGGAGCCCTTCAGATTGACCCAGAGCTTGTGGGCCTGGGGGATGCCCAGGGGGGTGGTCTCTCTACAGCCACAGGCAAGCTGGGGACAAGGGAGGGGAGCATTCCGGGCCTGGCTGACCTGGCTGACCCGGTCTACACTAGGCAGCTGGAGATGCGGAGGCTCCTGAGCATGGATGTGATGTCGCACCCACAGGAGCTGAGGAGATCACCCAGGGAGAGAAGAGAAGAGAAGAGGGCGCCGGACTGAGCCCGAGGAACACTGACGAGCCGTCACAGAGGTAGGAGGGGGGTCAGGAAGCCGGGAGGTAGCATGAGTGAAAGGGAAAAAGGGAGGCCACCAAATCTCAGTGAGCATGGGAAAATGGAAGAAGGACTAAGGGGAAAGGTTTAGGGCAGTGATGGTGAACCTTTTAGAGACAGAGTGTTCTCCCTCCACCCAACAAGTGCCAGGCTTGACCCGCCCCCACACAGAGGGGAGGGAGAAAGCGCTCCCATTGGGCTGCTGGGGAAAACGGAATGCCAGGTGTAGAAGAGTCCTTGAAGGTGGTGAATCTGGAAGGCCCTCTCGAATATTCCACCAAGACCAGGAGGGGCCTGATGGGGGGGGGGGGGCTTTTATAAACAGTGTTCTGGGAAAGAAAATTTTGAACTAAATTTCTCAGATAAGGGTTTCTGGGTTTCTTATCCAAAATAAATAAATGACTCTAGATGACACCCAGAGAAAAATGGAAAATAGGCACACTAAGAGAGCTGTGACATAGAGGAGAGAGTATCCAGAAAGAGAAAAGAATTATTTGTTATGATGAGAAGGAAATGTGCATCACTGATCATGGGTGACCATGGTGAGGAATGGCTTACAAGTAATAGCTCAGCAGATTTTGCTTTGAACTAATTCACATCCAAGATCCTCTCCGGTTCTGATATCCTATCTTGATACAATGTACAACTTCGCTTTTTTTTTATCATGACTTTCAGGTAGTCTAATAATTCTTAGACCGTCTCTCCTGGATCTATTTTCAAGGTCAGTTATTTTTTCAATGGAATATTTCATATTTTCTTCTATTTTTTCATTCCTTTGATTTGGTTTTATTGTTTCTTTTTTCTTTTATTTATTTAGAATATTTTTCCATGGTTACATGATTCACGATTCCCTCCTCCTCTACCCATCCCCCTCCAGGAGCTGACAAGCAGTTCCACTGGGTTATACATGTATTTCCATGTTATTCATATTTACAATAGAGTGATCACTTAACATCAGAACCCTAATCATATCCCCATCAAGCCACATAATCGATCATATGTTTTTCTAATGCATTTCTGTTCCCACAGTTCTTTCTCTGGATGTGGATAATGTTCTTTCGCCTAAATCCCTCTGGATTGTCCTGGGTCACTGCATTGCTGGTAATAGAAAAGTCTATTACATTTGATTGTGCCATAATGTATCAGTCTCTGTGTATAATGTTCTCCTGGTTCTGCTCCTTTCGCTCTACATCAATTCCTGGAGGTCTTTCCAGTTCATATGGAATCCCTCCAGTTCATCATTCCTTTTAGCACAATAGTATTCCATCACTGTCATATACCACAATTTATTGAGCCATTCCCCTATTGAGGGACACCCCCTCATTTTCCAATTTTTTTGGCCACCACAAAGAGCGTAGCTATAAATAATTTTGTACAAGTCTTTTCCCTTATGATCTCTTTGGGGTACAGACCCAGCAGTGGTATGGCTGGGTCAAAGGGCAGGCAGTCTTTTAAAACCCTTTGCACGTAGTTCCAAACTGCCCTCCAGAATGGTTGGACCAATTCACAACTCCACCAGCAATGCATTAGTGTCCTGATTTTTCCACATCCCCTCCAACATTTATCACTTTCCTTTGCTGCCACATTGGCCAGTCTGCTAGGTGTGAGGTGGTACCTTGGAGTTGTTTTAATTTGCATTTCTCTAATCAGGAGGGATTTAGAACACTTTTTCATGTGATTATTTATAGTTTTGATTTCATCATGTGAAAACTGCCTATTCATGTCCCTTGACCATTTGTCAATTGGGGAGTGGCTTGATTTTTTTGTAAATTTGGCTTAGTTCCTTATATGTTTTGGGAAATTAAACCTTTGTCAGAGAGTTCTGTTATAAAAATGTTCTCCCGGTTCTTATTTGATTTTCAAATTCTTTTTTGAGCTCTTCCAGTGCCTGAGACCAATTCCCATTTTTCTTTGACGTTTTGCACATAGTTCCTTTGCTCTCACTGTTCCCTACTGAATCAGTGCCTTGCTCTTCTTTGTCACCATGCAAATTTTCTATGGTTAGGTGTTTCTTTTGCTGTTTGCTCATTTTCCCAGCCTTTTTTTGCCAGTGGACTGAGAGTTTGGAAAACTGCTGATTCTGTCTCCTCTGCTTGCAGGACTTAGAGCACTGTAAGATATTTTGCCCCGAGGTTAGAGCCTCCACCTCAGGGCAGGCTTAAAAGGGTCAAGTGCTATGGACTTTGGGGCCTCACTGTGGGCTGGTGCCAGCACTTGGGTCTTAAAGGGGTGGGTGAAGGTTGCTCTGCTGTTGGCTTAAGCAGGGTCCCAGGATCCCAAAGTTGTCCCATGCCCAGGCTCAGAACCTGGCTCAATGGGCTGGGGATGGTCAGTCTACACTCCTCTATGTGTAGTTTTATTCCCAGGTCCCCCTTATCCCCTGAAAATCATCTGTGTCTGCCTACCTTTCAAGTTGTTTTCTGCAGGAGAGCCCCTTCATTTCGTCTCCTTGTTGGATCTCTGACTTCAGTCATTTTGAGGTGCTATTTTAAGGTCAGTTTGGGAGGATTCTAGAACGGTTCCAGCATTCACTGCTACTAGGCTGTGATCTTCCAATGTGCAACTTAGAACTTAGTCCATCAGACCTGGAAGTATCCTTTGGCTATCAACTATCATGAGAAGAATTAGATATAGGTTGATCAAATTGGAGGGACCCTAGAGCAGAAATGTCATGCCTGTGGGAGTCTTCAAAAGCAGCGCGTATATTGACAGAGGGAGAAGAGGCCTTAGATCATAAAAAGCAAATCATCAAGGCACGCGAGCCATTTTCCTTTATGGTAGTTACTAGCAGAGCAGAAAGGGCTGTATACACCATGAAGGATGGTATGTAATTAACTCATGAATCATCATCCCAGCTCCATCCAGGTCTGGTGTTCTGTCTTTCTGTGGCGCTGTCAAACTTGGAGCATAGTCTGTCTGACCTGGAAGTGCCCTTTGGCTCTCAGTGGCATGGAAAATGGAGTATATGTAGATTGGTAGGGGTGGACAGACCCAAGATCACGGAGTACAGGAATGCAGACGGGCATCATGAGAAGGCCCTGTGCCCACCACCAAACATGGACAGCCATTGGGAAGGATGATTTTCAGATCCCAGCTCTCCAGGTTTTGCTTTGATCTAATCGGTGTCCCAGGTCCATCCGGGACTGCTATTCTATCTTTCTACAATGTACAACTTGGAACCTTGTCAGATTTGGAGTGTCCTTTGGCTATGGACTCTCATTGGAAGAATGGGCAGTTAGATACAGGTTGGTCAAGGTGGAGAGACCCGAGAGCTTGCAGTGTCGTGCCAGTGAAGAGTCTTCCAACACAGTTCCCAAAATGAGAAGAGGTCTCACGCCGTAAAAAACAAGCGCATCAATGGCCGTGAAGCTTTTCACCTTAAAACAGTTACGATCAGAGCAGGAAGGGCCCTAGAAACCAGAGGGATGGTTTACAACTCAGGGCTCACCATCCAGGGTCCCATCCAGGTCGGATATTCTGTCTTTCAGTGATGTTGTAAACCCTGGAACACAGGCTATCTGACCTAGAAGTGTCCTTTGGCTAGCGACTGTATTCAGAAGAATGGAAGATGAAATATAGGGAAATCCACAAGACCCAGACTGTCAGGGCTAAGAGATGCTATCAAACATTACGCAGAGCAACAGCGCTAGGAATAACTTTAGAACAAAGACTGTACAATTCAATTAGAAAGTGCCAGTTTCACGGAGAAAGGCCGGCCTAGAGGGGACGGTAAAGCTGAAAACAGACCATCCATGATAGAGGGCTATTCGGTCATGGATATAAAGCCTACGGCTTTAGAACGCCAAGTGGTCTCCTGCGAAGGGTTTGTGCATCATCAAACATGGAAGGCCTTTGTGGGAGGTGGCTTATGACTCGCAGTTCTTTGGGTTTAGCTTTGACTAACCAACATCTACTGCTTGACGCAGTATCTTTTTCCGGTGCCATAGACTGTGGAACATAGTCTATCCGACCTGGAAGTGACCTCTGGCTACTAGCCGTCATCAGTGGAGTGGACAGTGGGATATAGGTTGATCGAGGTGGATAGGCCCGAGATCCTGGAAGTACAGGATGCAAAGCAGCACCATGAGGAGGAGCTGTGCATCCCTGACCACGGATGGCCACTGGGTAGGGTGGGTTACAAGTCCTACTCGGGCACATTTTGCTCTGAACTGATAAACACCCGAGGTCCCAACCAGGTCTGATAGTCTACCTTTCTGTAATGTATAACTTAGAACTTAGTCCGTCAGCTTTGAAAGTGGCCTTTGGCTATCAACTGCCATCAGAAGAATAGGCAGTCCAGTAGAGGTTGGTCAGCGTGGAGACCTGAGAGCATGGAGTGCTCTGCCTGTGAAAAGGCTTTGAACATGGTACATCTAATAACGGAAGGGGTACAGGACATCGGTGCCCGCCAGGCCTTTCGCCTTGTAGCAGTTGTTACCAAAGCAGAAAGGGCCCGATAAGCTATGACTTTGTAAGCTGAGCTTTTAATGAACTCAGGGCTCACCATCCAGGGGCCCACCCAGGTCGGATATTCTGTCTTTCAGTGATGTCGTAAACCCTGGAACACAGGCTATCCGACCTGGAAGTGTCCTTTGGCTGTCAACAGTTTTCAGAAGAACGGACAATGTGATAGAGGGAACTCCGTAGGACACAGACTGTCAGGGCCAAGACATGCTTCTTTAGAGGATATGCTATGGGGCAGCGAGGTGGCTCAGTGGAGATGGGAGGTCCTGGGGCCTTCCTAGCTGTGTGACCCTGGGCGAATGGCTTAACTCCCAGGGCTCAGCCCTTACTACTCTTCTGCCTTGGGATCAGTACATAGTCTTAATGCTAAAAAGGAAGGGAAGGGGTTTTAAGCCATAACGCAGAAAGACAAAGCTGGGCGTGACTTTAGAACAGAGAGTGTACAAAAAATTATTCCAAATTTCACAAAACAAAACTAAACAAGCATCTCCATGTTGAGAGAAAAAGAAGCGAGCCCACAAATGAAATCACAAGTCGCCTCTGCGTTTAGCTTTCTTTTCCACATTTCTACATAACCGATTCCCTCCACCAGAGTCCCAGCTCCTCTTCATCTTCCCTGCATGACAAAAGACATCATCAAGGGGGCCAGCGTGTACATAGAAATGAAGTCTTTCGTGTCTCACCTTTCTGTTCATTTTCTGGAGGAAGCGTTCAGTTTATTCTTATAACATTAATTATGTGACTGGGCGTAATGTTCTCCTGGCTCTATTCATTTCACTGTTCATTATCTCGTGTAGTTCTTTCCAAGTTGTTTTTTTTAAAATCAGTTTGTTCATTGTTTCTTCTTATGGCGCAGCCATTAATATTCCATTACATCATATGCCACAGTTTGTTGAGCCATTCCCCGATGGATGAGTGCCCCCTCGGTTTCCAATTTTTTGCCACCCCAAAGAGAGCTGCTCTAAATATTTTGGAACGCATGTATAGGTTCTTTCCTCTTCCCCACCCCCCCCACCCCCCATCTCCTTGGGAAACAGACCCAGCAGGGTATACACAGTTTGATAACTCTCTGGGTGTCATTCCAAATTGCTCTCCAAAATGGTTGGATCAGTTCACAGCCCCACCAACAGTATATTGGTGTCCCCATTTTCCTACATCCCTCCAACACTTGTCACTTTGCCCTTTTGGTATGCGTTTCTCTAGGCCAGTGATGGGCCGACTTGTTAAAGAGGGGGCCAAAGGAGAGGAAATGCTCCCCTGTCAGTCTGTTTCTGAGGCAGCTCTTTCCAAGTTTCATTGGATCGTATCCTACCAGTTGTATTCGTCAGATGAGGAATCATGTTGCATGATGGGATAGAACATTTCAGGGGGCCGCATCTGGCCCTCCGGCTGTAGTTTGCCCATCTCTGATCTAGTCAGTAGTGATTCCGAGCATTTTTTCATATGCCTATAGATAGTTTTAATTCCTTCCTCTGAGAACTGCCTGTTCATGTCCTTTGACCATTTAGCATTTGGGGGAATAACTGTTATTCTTACTCTTATGTTGGGAAGTGCCACCTTTACCCAAAAAGACAGAGTTAAACAAGACATTATAACTGAGGATGTGGACTAGCCATGATAATAACAAGGACCTTCAGGCATGGACAGAAAGCATAGAGCAGAACCATTATCATGAGAATGAGTTGTGCATCATTGAATGTAGATGACCTTTGTGAGGGGTGCCTGACAACTCATAGCTCTTTGAGTCTGGGGTTGAACTAAGCAATATCCAAGGTCCCCTCTAGGTCTGACAGTCTATCTTCCTATGCTACTGTAAACCTTGGAACATAGTCTATCCGACCTGGCGGTGTCCTCTGGCCATCAGCTCTCATCAGTGGAGTGGACGATGGGACGTAGGTTGATAGGAGGGCACAAGGACCTAGAGTGTCAAAGACTCATGGAATGGAGCATACAGAGTGAGAAGAGGGTTCAGACCACATAAAGAAGGAACGTTTATGCCTTCAGGTCTTTTCACCTTCGGGCAGAAGGTCCCCCTTAGGACTTTAAAGGACAGGGTTAGAGTCCCTATGATACAGGGCTGAGAGATGTGTAAACATAGACTGCGAGCTCCAGTCATGGAGTTCAAGCATATAACTTTAGAAAGCAAACTGTTGTTTTGAGAAGAAACTGTGTATCATCAAACATGGACAACCATTTGGAGAAAAAGGTTACAAGTCATCACTGTAAGTTTTGCTTGGAACTAATCGCCATCTAAGGCCCCATCCAGGTCCAGTGTTCTATTTTTCTATCATGTACAACTTGGAATCTGTCAGATCTGGAAATGTCCTTTTGGCTATCAACTGTCATCAAAAGACTATGTAATTGGATATAGGTTGATAGAGGTGGAAGGATCCAAGAGCATAGTTATGCTTTTGAAAAGTCTGTGAACACAGCACATTGTAATGGGAGTGAGAAGAGATATTAGATTGTAAAAAGCAAAAAGATCAATGGCCACAAGGCTTTTCACCTTAGGAGAGTTACTATAAGTAAGAGCAGAAAGGGCCCTCTAACCAACTCAGAGCTTCATATCCAGGGTCCCATCTAGGTCTGATATTCTATCTTTCAGTGATGTCATCAAGCCTGGAACATAGTTTGTCTGACCTGGAAGTGGCCTTTGGCTAGTGACTGCATGCAAAAGAATGGACAACGGGATGTAGGGAAGTTAGGAGGACATAGATTGTCAGGGCTGAGAGATGCCTTAGCAGGTATAACAGAGTGACAGAGCTGGGAATGATGTTAGAGAAAAGATAGTACAGGGGCGAAGTACCAATCTAACAGAGACGGGATTAGAGCATATAACTTTAGAACCCAAACAGGTGTCAAGAGGAGTCATGCGCCATTTAACACGGATGGCCACTGGGAGGAATCATTCATGAATCAGAGCTTCACAAGTTTTGATTCCACTTAATCGACATCCAGGGCCCCATTCAGGTCTGATAGTCTATCTTCCTGTGCTGTCATAAATCTTGGAGCATAGTCTATCCGGCCTGAAAGTGACCTTTGGTCAGCAGCTGTGGAATGAAGAGGAATGAATCAAGACCGAAGGACCCTAGTCCATGGAGTACATGGATACACACCAGGGTCACAAGAAGCTCTACATCGTCGAGCACAGATGGCCACTGCAGGAGACGGGTAAGTGGACCTACTTCTTCATGTTAAAGCTGGCCCTAATCTTTTCTAAGGTCTCTTCTTGGTCTGATATTCCATGTTTCTATGTCATTAAACTTGGAGCATAGAATGTCAGATCTAGAAGTAATCTTAACCACATGTTGGCAAACTCCACGCATGCCGGAGCATGCCAGAGGGGGCTGTGCCCCTCCCCCGCTCCATGCGCGCCTGAGGACATTTCTCATATGAGCCGCCTCTCTGCCCAGCAGCCCAGTGGGAGCGCTTCCTCCCTCCCCTGTCTGGAGTGAGGCAAAGAGCTCACATGTGGCATGAGGGTTGCAGTTTGGGTACTCGGTCTCTAAAAGGTTCACCATCACTGCCTTAACCTATCAGTAGATAATAGTAGAATGACCAAAGGAATATCAATTAAGGAAGCTGAAAGGTCCCAGGACAGTCGTTCCCAAAGCCTGGGAGCAGCCTTAAAACACAGCATAGGGAAGGAATGCATTGCATTTCTTTACAGCATAAAATGGTGAGGGTGAAGGGAGCTTTTGAACAGGGAACACAGAGTGTCATAGCTTGAAATGCCCCTTAGAAAGGAGCTAGAAAGAATATCAGAAGAGAGATCTTAGATTGCCATAGCTGCAGGAGACTGAAAAAATGAAATAATCGAAGCGGAAATACTGTTAGAACATAAACAAGACTAGAAAGAACCTTAGCACAGAGGAAACAGATGATCTAATTTGGATGAACCAGAACACATGGCTTTAAAGCATGTACTTTTAGAATATACACTGATAAGATTAGAAGGAGCTGGCCAATTTGACCATGGACCACCGGAAAGGGGATGCTCTAGGGGACACCTCTTTAGGATTTGGTTAGACTAAATCATCTCTACAATCCCTTTTTAGTCTAATATTTCAGAATTGTATGACTTTGTGACTCTTAGAGTTTAGAACATCAGCTTTACAAATGACCTTAGATATCAGCGGTCAGTAAGAGAGTTGAATGGAGGCTGTTCAAGAGGGAAGGAAGCAAGAGTGCCAGGTCTAAGGGTAGTGCTGAAACACAGGACCTGGGAAGGCCAAGGGAGAGGAGGCCTCGGAGAGCAGAATGAATAAGAATAAAATCCTTATAATATGGAAAAGCAGGTCTCTAAAGGATCCTTTGAAGCTGGGGCTAGAGGTAGTCTTGGAATTTAAAGGATGAAATCTAGAAGGGGCCATGAAAGCTAGAGCAGAGAATCTAAGGAGAGAAAGGACTTGAGAACATGGAATGACCAAGTAGAAGGCCATAGATCCTAGACTATCAGAGCTGAGAGATTCCTTAGTGACAGAGCTGGATGGAACTTTCCATCACACAACACAGTTTCACAGCAGGAAGGACCCAAGAACACAGAACAGAAAGGCTGGAAGGACCATGAGAACCTGGAATGTGATGACTGGAAAGGATTTTAGATCTCTGAACAAAGATTCTCCAGGAAGCAGGGGATAAAGTACAGGAATGAGAAGGTTTAAAAGTGAACATAGGGGGCAGCTTAGGTGGCTTAGTAGACTGAGAGCTACGTCTAGAGATGGGAAGTCTTAGGTTCAAATCTGGCCTCAGACACTTCCTAATTGTGTGACCCTTGGCAAGTTCTGCCTTAGAACCAATACACGGTATTGTTTCTGAGATGGAAGGTAAGGATTTTTTTTAAGTGAATGTAAACCATGGACTGTTGGGTTTAGAATGGCCTCTACAGTGATGAAAATGATTGAACACTGGGAGAGGTGGTTAATAGGGCATCCCTGCTAAGGCTTTGGTTAGAGCTAATCACATGTAAGTTCTCTTCTTAGTCTGATATTCTTTGTTTCTGTGAATCTGTGAAACTTAGAAAATAGGAGGTGTGGCCTAAAAATGGCTTTAGTCCATGAACAGTCAGCAACAGAGTGGACAGTTGAATGTGGATTGAGAGAGATGGAAGGACCTGAGAGCATGGTGTGGCATGCCTGCAAAGAGTCCTCCAACACAGAACATATAATGACCGAAGAAATGTGGTGTCAGAGCCCAGACAGTAAATCTCAGTGGCTACGGAGCTCTTCCACTTGGGGCAGTTGCTATCAGAGCAGAAAGGACCTCTTTAGATCTTTGAAGGACAGTGTTAGAAGTCCATAGGCCACAGATTGTCAGGGCTGAGAGGTGTCAGAAGTGACTGAGCTGGGAATGACATGAGAACAAGGATTGTACATGTAGGAAGTGCCAAATGAACACAGACAGGGCATCTAGATGGGATGCTAGAATTGAGAATGAGAATCCAAATTATAGAGCCCCTCAGACACAGATTCAAAGCATGTACTTGAGAACATACTCTCATGAGAAGAATCTGTGTATCATTGAACATGGATGCCACCGGGAGGGATGATCTATGAATCATAGCTCTACAGGTTTTGCTTTGATCCAATTGACATCCAAGGTCTCATCCAGGTCTGATAGTCTACCTTTCTGTGATGTAGAACTCAAAAAGTAGTCTATCAGATCTAGAAGAGTCCTTTGGCTATCAACTGTCATCAGGGGAATGGACAATGGAATATGGATTGATCAAGGTAGGAGGACCCTAGTTCATGGAATACATGAATACAGAGGCCATGAGAAGTTGTACATCATTGAACATGGTTGGCCTTTAGTGGAGACTGGTAAGTAGACATACTTCATGTGTAGGATGGCCCTGATTTTTCTTAAGGTCTCTTCTTAGTCCGACATTCCATGTTTCTAGGATATCAAGACACTTGGAGCATAGAATGTCAGGTCTAGAAGTTACCTTAACCTATCAGTGGATGATAGTGGAATGGCCAAAGGAATATTGATTAAGGAAGTTGAAAGGTCCCAAGATGATAGGTCCCGAAGCCTGGGAGCAGCCTTAAAACACAGCATAGGGAAGGAATGCACTGCATTTCTTTATAATAGAAAATGATGGGGGTGAAGGAAGCCTTTGAACAGGGAACACAGAGCGTCATAAGCTTGAAATGCCCTTTAGAATGGAGCTAGAAAGAATATCAAAAGAGAGATCCTAGATTGCCATAGCTGGAGGAGATTGAAGAAATGGAATGACGAAAGAAGAAATGCTGTTAGAACATAAACAGGACTGGGGGGAACCTGAGTATGGATGATATGGATGATAACTATCTAAGTTATAAAGCTCTTCATTCATTCACAGATTTAAAGCACATACCTTTAGAATGAAATCTTGAGAAGATTCTGTGGATCACTGAACATGAATGGCCACTGGAAGGGATCGGTTACAAGTCGTGGCTCCACAGGCTTTGCTTTGACCAAAGTGACATCCAATGTCCCCTCTAGGTCTGATATTCTATCTTCCTGTGATATAAAACTTGAACCTTGGTCTATCAGATCTAGAAGTGTCTTTTGGCTATCAACTGTCATCAGAAGAATGGAGAACGGAATACGGACTGAAGTGGAACAACCTGAGAGAGCCTGGAGTGGCACGGCTGCGGAGTCTTCCAACGCAGAGTTTAGACTGATGGGAGAGGAAGAGGTCTCAGCCCAAAGGAAATAGGTATGTCAATGCCCTTGGAGCTTTTCACCTTAGGGCAATTACTACCAGAGCAGGAAAGGCCTCCTTAGATCTTTGAAGGACAGTGTTGGACATCCAGAAGACGCGGGACTGTCAGGGCTGAGAGTCTGTGCCTTAAAAGATGTAACCTGGAGCGAGAGGGCTGGGAATGACTTTAGAACAAGGATGGGCCAGTTGGGAAATGCCTGTTGAGCCCAGAAAGGCAGACCTAAAAGGGATGTTTGGCCTGAGAATGCAGACTATCTAAGATGTACGTTCTTTTAGCCACAGACCGAAAGCATGTGCTTTTATTTTATTTTATTTTATTTTTTACCACTTACATGTAATAACAGATTCCCATACAAGTTCTCCTAAGTTATATGATGGAACGTCTCCCTCCCTGCCTTCCCTTCTTCCTCCGGGTGCTGGCAGGTGATTCAGTTTGGGTTTTCCGTGTTATTATCATGCAAAACATATTTCCATGTTGTTTGTTTTTGTAAGGGAGTAATCATAACCCAAATAAACAATGGGAAAATTCTATGGAAATAATATGCTTTTAGGATGCAAACTTGTCTCTGGAGAAGGATCTGTGCATCGCTGAACGTCGTGGATAGCTGAGAAGGACGATCGACGAGTCATCGTTCTGCAGGCTTTCTTCCCAAGTATTGGCATTCAGGGTCCTATCTGGTCTGATATTCTACCTTTCTGTGATAAACAACTTGAAAGGTAGTTTATCTGATCTGGGAGTGTCCTTTGAGTCAGCTGCCATCAACTGGATGAACAGTGGATTGAGTTGGAAGGACCCAAGTTCACGGAGGAACATCAACCGGTATCGTGAGGAGAAGCTACGCATCCCCAGGTGCACAGGTCAGGAGTTTCTCCCGCAGGTTTCGCCTGGAACTAATCACCATCCGGGGCCCCTTTCAGGTCTGATAGTCTATCTTTCCAGTGCTCTTATAAACCCTGGAATATAGTCTATCAGATCTGGAAGTGCCCTTTGGCTATCGACTGTCATCGCAAGAACGGACAATCAAGTGTAGGCTAACGGAGGTGAAAGGATCCACGGACATGGAGTGTCACACCATAAAAATCGAGAACATCAATGCCCACAATGCTCTTCGCTGTCAAGGATCCCATAAACCACGAGGGATGGTTTACAACTCAGAGCTCAACATCCAAGGTCCCGTCTAGGTCAGATATTCTGTCTTTCAGTGATATAAACCCTGGAACACAGGCTAGCTGATCTGGAAGTGTCCTTTGGCTATCAACTCTTTTCAGAAGAATGGACAGTGGGATATAGGGAAGTCCACGGGACATGAATGAGAGGTGCTTTAGAAGACAGAGAGCAACAGAGCTGCAAATGACTTGGGAATAGAATTTGTCCAGTGAAATCGGGAAGTGCCAACATCACACAGAAAGGCAGGGCTAAACGGGACGTTAAAACCGAGAACACGGATTATCTAAGATATAGGGATGTCAGTAATGGATATAAAGCATAGAACTTTAGAACGCAGAGTGGTATCATGGGAAGGCGTTGTGCATCACTGAACATAGATGATCTTTGGGAGAGATTGTTTACAACTCACAGCTCTTTAGATTTTGCTTTGGACTAGTCGACATCCAAGGTCCCATCCAGGTCTAATAGTCTCTCTTCCTTCAGTGTTGTAAACCTTGGAGCGTAGCCCATGTGATCAGGAAGTAGCCTTTGGCCATCAGCTGTCGTTGGTAGAATGGACAATGAGATGTAGGTCGACCAAGGTGGAAGGGACTGAGATCATAGAGTATCGTGCCTGTGTAGAGTCTTCAAACGCAGCACATGGAATGATGGAGTGAGATGAGGTCTCAGACCGTGGAAAGCAAGAACGTCAGTGCCCACAGTGCTTTTCACCCGAGGGCAGTTCCAGAGCGGAATATTATATCGTTGACTATTATGTTATAATATTGAGAGACAATACTGGATGTCCATAGGACGTATGGAGTCAGGGCTGAGGGATGTCTTAGAAGACACACCATAGAGTGGCAGAGCCAGGAATGACTTTAGAACAGATGTCGTTCAGGTGGGGAGTGCCAGCCGAACACAGAAAGTCAGGCCTAGTTGGGATGATCAAACTGAGAACAAACTGTCCAAGAAATAAGGCCCTCAAGACATGGCTTGAAAGCATATAATGTTAGAACACAAACTGGTGGCATGAAAAGGAGCCGGGCATCATTCAACACGGATGACCATCGGTGGAGACGATTCAATGGACACATTTCTTCATGTTTCATCTCTAGGGTATCTTCTTAGTCTGATATTCCATGTTTCTATGATGTAAAACTTGGAGCACAGAATGTCAGACCTAGAAGCTGCCTTGAACTGATCTACACGTCAAAAGAAAACAGGTTGAGAAAGCTGGAAGATCCCATGAGGATGGATTCTGAAGCCTAGAAATGGCCTTACAACCTAGCAGGTAGAAGGAGTCACGGGAAGTCTTCGCAACATCAAACGGCAAGCCTGAAGGGAGCCTTTGCACAACAAACAGAGAACGCTGTGTCGCTTGAAGTTCTCCTTGGAATAGAGAGGAGATCACCATAGAAAGCAGAGGCCATAGCGTGGCCTGAGAACGTAGAAGCTGTGCACTAGAGCACTGAGGTTTGAACTGGGGGGGGTGGGGTCTTCCAGGGGCAAGACTGCAGCTATCTGCCTAACATAGCACCCTCGTGTGTGGGAGTGGGTAAGTAAACCTCTTTCCACAGATCTTAGGAGCCAACCTGGGTGTTGGATGGTCTCCGTGGTGGGGGGGGGGCATGCAGGAGGAAGGGTTGGGCTCAGTTGCATGTGTATGGGGCCTTCACAGGTAGAAGGTGGTAAGCCAGTACTTGCCCTGGGGCATAGAGTAGTCAAATCAATGCATCCAGGTAGTGGAACAGGTTAGGCCAGCAAAAGAGAACCTTTTAGAGATGGAGTGTTGGGCCCCACCCCCTACTCTCCCACCTCACACCTGCCCTCTCTCCTTAACCCCAGACAGGGGAGGGAGGAAGCACTCCCATTGGCTGCCAGGCAGAGGGGTGGGAGAAGTGAGGGATGTCCTCCAGCACATGGAGAGGGGGCGGGGAGCAGCTCCTCCCTGAGTCCTTCTGGCTTTCTAGTAAAGAAAGTCTGTGGCAGACTGCAGGCCTGCCCACAGACAGGGCTCTGCATGCCCTTTTTGGCACCTGTGCCCTAGGTTTACCATCACTGGCTTAGGACGTCAGCGGTAGTATTATACCTCACCTCGGAGTAGTCTCGTCCAGTGTTGGTGGACATATAACAAACTTAAAGTATTTGGGGAATACTCTCCAGCAATATTCAACCAGAGCTGCTCCCTTCTCTGTATGTTCCTGGATGGTCCAAATGTTCTGGGAACATTTTCCTTATCAGACTGCTAATCCGTTTATAGCACATCCCATGAGTCAATGAGTCAGTGTATATGCTGGTATACATTCAACCCGGTTTATGTGTCACAAGTCAGAGTTACAAGATGGGCCCTGAATGATATAAAGGAATTGGAGAAACATCAAAGGATCACACAGCAAACCATTTCCAATATGGATGCAGAGGGTCAGAACTTGAAGGGAAAGAGGTGGGAATGTTGGTATTGGAAATGTCCAGAATGTCGGGTCAAGAAGGAGCTTAAACCCCACAAGACAAGGCTTAAGGTCTGGTAGGGCCTTAGAGCTGAAAAGGGTCATTAGGATGGGTTTGGTCCTTCCGGTGCCAGGGCATCATGTTCATCCTTTCTCAGTTTTCTCAAAACACTTTTGAACATCTCCATTTCACTGCTCACACTCTGCCTTGTTATACGTATTGATGATGTATATGTCTTATCCTGGTCAGATTGTTAGTTCTTTGAGGGCAGAGATCGTGCCTTTGTTCCTCTCTCTCTGTCTCTGTCTCTCTGTCTCTCCTAACACAGCTTTGAACACAGCAGGTGTCTAATAAGTGCCCATTTCATTAAATGAAATGTTTCCAAGAGGTTCTGTAAAGTTCCAGACTGTAGGTCAAGTCCTTGTCCCTGGCCCTGAGGGTGCAGGGTCCCCAGAAGATGAAGTTCCCACTGAGCAGTTTTGCAGACCTCGTGACATCACAGACACCCTGGAGGAGGCGTGACCCAGCTCAGAAGATGTGGTCCCCCCCAACGGATGCTCAACAGGAGACATTGAGGGTGGGTGAAGTCTTTCTGTGCTCCTTCTCCAGATCCCCTTTTCTGTATCCACATTCATGTCATGTTCCCTAATGAAAAGTACCTCATAGGATTCTGTCTTCTCTTTCCCCTGATGTGTTGCGATCAATGCCCCATCCCGTGGGAAGGATCAGAGTGCGAGAGTCGAGAGCTCTCTTGTCACCTTCTTGAATTATCTTCCAGTTGCCGACTCTCTTCCGATTTTGGGCCTTCTGGCTTCCAGCTTCAAGAAGAAAGACGGATGAGGCCAACTCTGCTCCGGGTTGCTGAAGGAAAAGCCTCTGCTGGGAAGAGAGGAGAGGAGCTGGCTTCCACCATCACATCCCTATTCCCAGCTAGCTACAGCAGCTACTTCTTGGGTGAAATCTGTTGGTTGGTCTGCTGCCTCACTCCCAGTGGAAGAGTTTCTTCACTCTCCGTTGTCTGGCTTAGACTCTCCTCTGTGTCCTTCCTCTGTTTTCTGTTTTGCTTCCGCTTTGGATAAATGGCTTTTCTTGGCAAAGTGCCACGTATGTTTATTGTGCAACTGGTTCTGGAGAGAAAGGGCTCAAGGCCCAAACCGAGACACGTCAGGTGGAAGCTAACTCGCACCAAGTAAATGAGGAAATGGGCGCCCACAACCACTCATCGCTCCTAAGAAAGTTAGGCGGACTGTGGAGCAGCAGGTAGAGAGAACGGACGGCGGCTCCTCCAGGAGAAGCCTCAGAAAAGAGACTGTCCACCAAGTGCACAAGACTTTCTGAGCCGGGCATGGGCAATGCAGAAGTGTGTGTGTGTGTGTGTGTGTGTATGTGTGCGCGCGCGCGCGCGTGTGCGTGCTATTATCGGCAGGAGAAGTGATCAAGAGGCAACTAACTGCTTTCCTGCCTCCAACTGGGAAAGAGACTCCCAGGGTAGATCCACCTAACGGAGCTCAAACATACTGGCAGCCAAACTAACATAGCTGCCAGCCCAGGTGTAGACGCCCAAGTCTTTAACAATCCGGATGGTTCGGCACCAAGTAATAGCTCTAGTGTAGGGGCGGAGCAATCAGTGAGTGGCAGGAGAACTAGACCTAGAGAGAGCTCTTTCACTTTGAGTTGTCTGGTAGATATTCTCCTATGTATGCCTTCTTTGATGTCTGTTTTGCTACTCATTTGAATAAAAGATTGTTTTTAAAGTACCATGTGTGGGGGGCAGCTGGGTAGCTCAGTGGATGGAGTGCCAGGCCTAGAGACGGGAGGTCCCAGGTTCAAATCTGGCCTCAGCCACTTCCCAGCTGGGTGACCCTGGGCAAGTCACTTAACCCCCATTGCCTAAAAAAAAGTACTATGTGTGGAGCTGGCATTGGGAGGGAAAGGGGTCAAGCCTTGGAGGTCCTCCTTCCTCCAATAGTGAAGTGACAACAGAAGTTAGCTTGAACCCGAAGCTTACGTATCCTGGACTAACAACATTTAAGGGCTAGATATTTAAGCTAGAGATAATTCGAGCTTAGCATCCCCTCCCTCTGAAGAAGGCAGAACGGAAGCCTCTGGCTCCCCAAATCCTGTTTCTCCTCCTGGCAAAGAATCAAGTTTCTTCTGTAGAAATGTGGGGTGAGAAGTGCGAGTGATGTCTATTCTGCATCCCTGTGAGCCACACAAAGACATGCCCCTGCTACATGTGGTGGACAATCCTTGCAACATGTGGGTCTCACTATCCTGTCGTTGTAGATTAATACTGTTGATAATCTTCCTTCTTTTCCTCTACTCTTTTCCCTTTGTAAAGAGGTGTGTGGGCGGCAATAGAGGAACAACTAAAAGAGCATATGATGAAAGGAAATGCATAATTAACAATCAGATCTGTCAATGAAAAGGGGATAAACTTACCCATAAAATGGGAAAGGGTAGCACAATGGATTAGAAAACAGAAAGCAATGAATTGTTATACTCAAGAAATATATTGGAAACATAAAGATTCACACAGAGTTAAAATGAGGGAGGGACTGAAGCAGAAGTCTCAGACTTCCTTCGAAAGCAGAGGGAGTAACCTCCAAAAATAATCGGCCAGAAGGCAACAATACATAGACAGAGTTAAAAGGGATAAGCAGAGAAACCATATTATCAGATTAAAAGGAGAAATGGACAGCTAAACTATTTTCGTTGGGTACTTCAATGTGCCCCTTTCATACATAGACAAATCTAAAAAAGATTAGTCAAAAAGACGGTAGGAAATGGAATGGCATTTTAGAAAAGTTTCATATGGTAGCTGTGTGGCAATTGCTGAATGGCAATAGAAAGAAATATAGGTATTTCTTAGCTGTATATGATAATTTTACAAAAACAGGCTATGGTCCTCTGGATCATGTGACCAACAAGATGAAGAACTAGACATTTTCTCTCATCCTTAGGACCTTTCAAGTCTCTCCAAAGCAGGAACTATATACAAGATATGAAACAATTTCAGCGATCTCCACAGTTTAGACCAGTGATGGGCAAACTATGGCCCGTGGGCCAGATGGAGGGGGGGGGACCCCTGAAATGTTCTATCCCACCGTGTGACATTATTCCTAATCTGAAGAATACGATGAGCAGGATACAATACAATGAAACTTGGAAGGAGTTACCTTAGAAACAGACTGACAGATGAGCATTTCCTTTCCTTTGGCCCCCTCTTTAAAAAGTTTGCCAATCACTGGTCTAGGACATCAAGAACCCTGGCGAGGTAACAGTTCAACGAACCTTTGCCTGAAAAGTCTAAAATTCCAAACCCCTAGCTCCCTCACTCAGCACCCACACACACACACACTCACACCTCGTGACAGAATTAGGGCTTCATAAGTCAACTCATTGGGTAGAAAGAGAACACGATTGTACCACTCCTTCCTCCTAGTGCCAGAAAAAGAAAAGGCAGATACTTGCTCTGGCTGGGACAACATCATGGCAGTGCTCTGTGCTACTATAGAGAGTGGAGGGAGCTGGGGCAGGATATGTTTGTGTGCTGTGTGACACTCCACTAAGCCTGATGGCAAGAGTACAGCATCTAGCTGGAGCCTGTTGTCTCAGCCCAGAAGTCCCCCACCTGAGGTAGAGACTAAGGCTTGTGAAATATACCCAGTGTGGGAATGGGCTAACATGGCTTAGAGGTCTGGCACCAGGGAAACCACAATCAGAGTGAAGGAAGTCAGAAAGCAAGCAATAGGGGAAAAGAGTGAAAATGACCGAAGAGCTCAGGAAGAAGAAAATGCAATGAAAGACCTTGAGCGTACATAAAAACCGGCTATGTAGTGCTCAGGCATGTAACACTTAATAAACACACGTAGAAAAACAGAAATAGCCAACACATTCTTTGCTGACCACAGTCGAGCAATATTATATATAATCAATCATATTTGAAAAGAGACTTGAAGCATGAATGGAGACTCAAGAATGGAATCCTAAAGAATTCACGGGCCGAAGAATAAATAAATCAAAGACTCAATAGATAATTTCAGCAAAGAAAATGACAACAGTGAGACAACATACCAAAATTTGGGGCATACAACCAAAGCAGTCTTTAAGGAAAAATTTATATCTCTAGGCTTTTATCAACAAATGTTAGAAAGACTAGATCAGTGAATGAAGCATGAGACAGCAAAAACCAAAAACAACAAAGATCCCCAACTAAACACAGAAATAGAAATTCTGAAAATTTAATAAAAGAGGTAAACCATTAGACAAACTGATTTTTTTAACCCTTGTACTTCGGTGTATTGTCTCATAGGTGGAAGATGGTAAGGGTGGGCAATGGGGGTCAAGTGACTTGCCCAGGGTCACACAGCTGGGAAGTGGCTGAGGCCGGCTTTGGACCTAGGACCTCCTGTCTCTAGGCCTGACTCTCCCTCCACTGAGCTACCCAGCTGCCCCTCAAACTGATTTTTAAAAGGAGAGAAGAAAACAAAGTTGCTAAATGTAAAAAAAAAAAACGAAAAAGGAGAATTCATGAAAAATGAAGGAAAAATGGATGATTAGGGACTATTTTGTTCATTAATATGCCGACAAAACTGATAACAAATTAAATGGATGAGAATTTGTAAAAGTATCAAATATCTAGATTTAGAAAATAGAAATATTAAATGAGTGCACCTCAGCGAAAGTGCTAGATAGAATATCTCTATTCTAGAGAGAACAACTCTCCCAGAGGGGGAAGGAACAGGTGGATTCGTGAGTGAATGACAGCAGACATTCAAAGAAGAATTCATGAAAATGTTACATAAAATGTTTGCAAACACAGGAGTACCAAAGTGAAAAAAGAAAGCTATGGACCAATCTCTCTAATGGATCTCTCTATCAAGCTCTCTTCATCAGTATACTGAAAATGTTATACACTGTGACACTCTGTCCATGTTGGATCCATACCAGGAAAGCAGGATTGATTCAATATTAGAAAAACACTCACATTCTACTCCAAACTACACTGCTGACTCATTTCCACAGGACTTTCTTTACCATTCCATAGAAATGTCTTAACTCTGGCAGCTCACTCTGCCCTTGGGCTATTTCTCATACTGAAAGTTTTCTCTGCCCCTATGGCCTCTCCCTCTGATGGATTGGTTTTTCCTGGAACCCCCATTTTAAGGAGGCTAATAAGAAGAAGAGCTATAATAGCTAACATTTATATAGTGCTTATTATGTGTCGTGCACTGTACTAAGTGCTTTATAATTCTTATCTTATTTGATCTTCCCAAGAACCCTGGGAGCTGGGTACTATTATTATCCCCATTTTACAGTTGAGGAAACTGAGGCTAAGAGAGTTTAAGTAGCTCGTCTGGGGACACACAAGCTGGTCAGTGTCTGAGGCTGGGATTTGAACTTGGGACTTCCTGACTCCAGCCCTGGCATTCTATGCATTGTGCCCCCAAGGTGCTCATAAAGAAGTGTATCAATATTGAGATGGGAGTGGGGAACTTTGGACAAAACACAATATCCATTTCTGTTGAAAAGCCCCCCACAAAGCAAGCACAGAAATCATGGACCTGTTCTTATTATGGTGCAGAGTATTAGTCTAAGGTCTTCTCTGTGATGGACAAATGTTAGGGGCCTTTTCCATGAGGTCAGGAAATCCCCCTCTCGCCACGGGTGTTTGGCGTAGTCCTAGAAATATCAATATAACAACAAGAATTTGAGGGAACAAATATATCGTGGAAACATATTGAAACCTTTTTTAGTTCAGCTGAAAATAACGAAAGAAATGTTTTTCCTGTAAAGCCTCCTTTCCGGATTTAGGAAATTTCTCAAGAAAGGATGGCCTCCACTAGAGTCCTTCTCGCCATTTTTCCTAGGCCTAACCCTTTCTTTCAGGAAAGTTGAGTACAAGGCTGATCGCGGTATCCAACTTCAAAGGAAAAATCCGTCATGTCTAGTTGAGCTTATTTGCCTTCCTCCCCTCTTCCCTCCCCACCCCATCTTCTGCAAGGACTAGGGTAAGGACCTACATATATGGCAGCTAGGTAGTCCAGTGGGAAGTCAGGAAGACTCCTCTTCATGAGTTCAAATCTGGCCTCAGATACTTACTAGGTGTGTGACACTAGGCAAGTCACTTAACCCTGTTTGCCTCAGTTTCCTCACCTATAAAATTAGCCCAAGATAGAACTGGCAAAGCACTCCAGTATCTTTACCAAGAAAACCACAAACAGGGTCACAAACAGGACTGAATTGCACCAACAAAGGCAGTGCCCTCTTTCCTCATTTCCTGAAGTGATTAAACTACGGGTTGGATCAGAGGAAGAATTCTTTTTGATGAATTCAGGTCTCCTGTGACCAGCTGGGAGGGAGATTGGCCAAAAAAGGACTGAGTTCTTTTAAGAGACTAATTCTCCAGGGGGTTCCCCCCAAATATCAATGGACTATTGTTCTTTGAGATGAGGAGAACATTAATTCCAAATTCCACTGAGAATTGTTCCTTGTTCCACACTCCTATAAATGTTACTCCAAAGTGACTTGTGTTAAAGAGATGCCCAAGGGAAGGGGCAGTAGGGATCTCTGCCACTGGGCACATATTTCTCTCTTCAAGCAGAATAATGTGTGGATTAGAATAATGATAAATTAATCCCCCCAATTTGTCTGGCAGACACGCCTAAAACCTCTGGTTTTGTTATTGTTTTTGACAAAGAGGAAACAAATTCCCTGATTTTTACAGATGCGTGATGACTTACTTATAAGACCCCTTGGGCTTCTGCTAAACAATTCACTGAAATAGCTAGCAAGATAGAAAATAAACCCACACAAATCATCAACCATCAGAACTTGACAGGAAGGGGTAGAAAGACTTAAACAACTTCTGAATGTATGAAAGATATAGGAGTCCACTCATCGAGACGTATCTAGGAATTAATTAGCTGGTGCAGATAAACACGCAAAACAGAAATCAGCGAGTAATTATAGTAATATCACTTGTTCATGGTCGGGCTATGCCAACATAATAAAAATGACAATGTTACCTAAATAAATGAATACATTTGATGCCATATCCATCAAATGACCAAAGAGATCTTCAGGAAAGCAAAGTACCTTTGGTATGAGGCCTTGATGAGCTCTTCTGAGGACCGCTTTCCTCCTTTGGTATCCCTCTGCCATGCAGCTCTTACCTGTGGCTCTAAGAAGTTGTAGCATTCCCAGTGGCCACACCTTGGTAAACCATCTTAGCAGATGGGTTAAACCAGGTTGAAGGTAACTAACAGGCTTCAAATCCATTGGTGAGTTAGGGAGACATCGACCTCAGGTATGTGAGGACTTCCCCTGGAAGAATGGGCAGATGAGAACAGTTTGTTCCAGCGATCAATAAGATGGCAGAAGTAGACACTCTGACATGCTTAGGAACTCAGTTAGACATTGAAGAAACCAAGGTCATCCGTTGTATCCTGAACCATTGCCAGTTTGTCTTGCCATTGGACGTTGACGACTGGAAGAGAGAGTGAGGCTGATGACTTTGTGCAACGCTGCCTCACTTAAATCCAATTTCTACTCAAGTCAAAAGATGTCACCTAGTGAGATCACTTGGGTCTTCTTCAAATAAGACAACAAGCAACCAATCAGCCGGCTAAATAGAAAACTGGAAAAAAATAGTAACAAAATCCACCTGGCATAGCCACAGGCCTAGAGCCTCAAAGGAAATAATGAAAAATGTGGTAAGGAAGGGGGCTTACAAGTACCTGATTTTTTTTTTACAAGTACCTGATTTTATACTATATTGTGAAGCAGTAATCATGAAAACTTCCTGGTTCTGCTTCAGAAAAAGAAAACATGATAATGAAACCAATGACATACATAATCTCCAGGAACAAATAACTGTGTAGACTTCTGTGGTATATGTAGTCAGGAATTCCTTCCCGGAGTTTCTTGGGAAATTTATGTTTTTTGGAATCCCGAATCCCAAGAAAAATTATTCAAGAAATTGAGGAAAAATAAAATTCTCCTCTGAGAATCAGAGGGTAACAATCAACACTGAGATATTCCTGGTTGTAAAGAATCTATGGATATCAAGTTGAAAGCAAGAGAAGAAAACAATTGAAGATCAGGTCAACATTTCTGGGAACCGGAACAAGAGCAGGGGGGAGAGAGATAGTCATGATCCAGTCAGCCAGTCTTTCTTGTAACTGTTGCCATGTTATAATTGTGTATTCATAGCCATGTCTGCTGCTAACAGTGAGTCATTTTTTATATT
Organism: Gracilinanus agilis; assembly: GCF_016433145.1. Taxonomy (NCBI): domain Eukaryota; kingdom Metazoa; phylum Chordata; class Mammalia; order Didelphimorphia; family Didelphidae; genus Gracilinanus; species Gracilinanus agilis. The sequence continues at coordinate 74,089,345 of NC_058136.1, read as the reverse complement.
TTTTATCTCTTAATTTAATTGTATTGATTAATTAAGAATATTTCCCCATGATTACAGGATTCACGTTCTTTCCCTCCCCTCCTCCCACCCCTCTCCTGTAGCCAACGAGCAATTCCACTGAGTTTTACATGTGTCATTGATCAAGACCTATTACAATAGAGTGATTGTTTAGAGTCTGCATCTCCAATCATATCCCCATCCTCCCACGTAATCAAGCAGGTGTTTCTCTTCTGTGTTTCTGCTCCCACAGTTCTTTCTCTGGATGTGGATACATTCTTTATCCTAAGTCCCTCAGAATTGTCCTGGGTCATTGCGTTGCTGCTAGTTCAGAAGTCCAGTACATTCGATTTTACCACAGTGTATCCGTCTCTGTGTACAATGTTCTCCTGGATCTGCTCCTTTCACTCTGCATCACTTCCTGGAGGTCGTTCCAGTTCAAAAGTGAGTCATTCTTGCAAATAAAATAACTACTAATTTTATACATATAGTATGCTTTATACAATTCGTATGAGTGGTATTCCAAGAGTTAATAACTTTTAGAAGCAAAATAGGTCCTTAAATTGACAATTTGGACACCTGATTCTGTGTAGGGTTGTTAACTTTATTTTTTTAAACCCTCACCTTCTGTCTTGGAGTCAATACTGTGTGTTGGCTCCAAGGCAGAAGACTGGTAAGGGCTAGGCAATGGGGGTCAAGTGACTTGCCCAGGGTCACACATCTGGGAAGTGCCTGAGGTCATATTTGAACCTGGGACCTCCTGTCTCTAGGCCTGACTCTCCATCCACTGAGCTACCCAGCTGCCCCTTAGGGTCCTTAACTTTGCTAGGAGATCTAAATATTATATTATTTAAATCCTACCCAATCATGTTCTCTGGTTTTTTTCCATTGTTTGACCTTTCACTATAGACTACGATTACTTGCAGATACTATCTATAATATTTGCACTACCTAACATAAGATTTCTTGTTTATTAAACAAAGCTTTTTAGATATCCACAACAATGAGTGAAGAATATGAAGAATGTTGGGACTCTTTTGAGAAAGATAAAGGAAAAATCAGCCAACTCATTGCCATGTATTTTAAATCACTGGCACAATATATTGATTCAGAAAATTGCTAAACCATGTATTTATTATTGTATCCTTTTTTTAACCTCCAAAACGCTTAGCGTAACTGTCACAGAAAAGTAATTCACCGTTGCTTATTTTGGTCACTAATTAATATGTAAAAACATGTAAATATAAGCATATAAAATATAATAACTTATGATTTTTAGAATTCAGATACCTTCTTCTTGAGTACCGAAGATTACTATCTGTCGGGAATGTGGAAATCCTATGTAGGACCGTATTACCCAAAAAGCAAAAGCAAAAACAAAATCTCTAAGAATCTAACGACTGAGGTAAGGATTCAGTATTTAATAAAACAGCTGTGAAAATTGGAAATTAGTCTGGAAGAAATGAGATTTAGACCAGTAGTTCACAACATATACCATAATAAGCTTAAACTAGATGTATAACAGTTATAAGAAGTAAACGAATTAAAGGAGCGAGGAAGGAGATACCTTTTGAAACTATGGCTAGGGGAAGAGTTCTCAACTAAACAGGGATAGAGAGAATCTCGGAGATCAAATGGACAACTTCGAAACGTTCCTGTGGAAATTGGAGTGAATTCTACCAAAGATCAAATAAACTTGCAATAGCCATTCATGATTGGTACCTCCACTTCTTCTCTCAATATCTTCTAAAATGATTTCAAACTGGCTTCCAATCTCATGATTCAACTAAAAATGCCCTCTCCCAAGTCAACGATCATTTCTTAAATCCAAATCGAATGGCTTTTTCTCAAATATCAACTTTCTTTTTTTTTAAATTTTAAATTAAATGTTATTACGTTATGAAGCAAAAAACTTCCCCATTTCCCCCCACCCTCTCCTCAATTGAGAATAAAAGAAAAAATAAAACACAGTTACAAATACATATAGTTAAGCAAAACAAACTTTCCCATTGGCCATCTCTCTCTCTCTCTCTCTCTCTCTCTCTCTCTCTCTCTCTCTCTCTCTCTCTCTCTCTCTATCTCTATCTATCTCTATCTCTCTGTCTGTCTGTCTATCTGTCTATCTGTATGTATGTGTGCATGTATACCTACATGTATGTGTGTGTGTATGTGTGACTGAATGCTCAAATCAGCTTTGGTACACTGAGAGTCTAGCAATGTTCAAGTCTTAGTCCATCGCCTCGCATGGGACGAGTGCTCGGAACGCTCTCTCTTCTCACTTCTGCCTCCTCCAGTTCTTCCACGCTCTGAACCAGAATCTCTGGCACGATTCAGAAACATCATTTTTCATCAGGGCAAGCCGAGACACCGAGACTTCCAGTCATCGTGCCCCAGGTAGAGAGAATTCAAGGTACACCAGTCTAGCCTGGGAGGATGAGGCCGAATCACCCTGTCGTTCTGTTAGCACGGTAGGTAAGGCAGTGCGATGAGGCCGAGTAGGTAAGAGGCAAGCAGCCCCGGCAGCATGCCAGGGGATTGCTGCCCTGTACTGCATTAGCATTAGGCAGGCTACTTAAGGGAAAGAGGCAAGCCTAAGATTGTTAGAGTGTTTTGGTAAACTAGCTGATGAAATGCTGCAGTCACAGAGAGATTTCTGGAAAGAGGGAGAGAAAGGTCAGGGCAGCAGCTCCGCCATCTCCAAGCAGCCTGGTTGCTCTAGCCGTGCCCCACGATCGTGCTCTTTCCAGCTGTGTCTGTGTGCTCTGCTCCTCATTCCACTCCGTTGGGAATGGGCGGTCAGGAGGGAATGCAGCATCCCTGGCTCCAGGCAGCCTGCCATTCTCAAGAGGAACAGGTTTCCCTCTGTGGGGTGGCCTAGTATAAATATGCATCTCAGGTTCAGCAAACAATGTTTTAGACCCCTGCTGGGAGGCAAGAGCAGCATTGATCACTCTTTGGGGATTCATTCCTTGAAAATTCTCGTGAAAACAGCGTCATTGTTATTCTCAACAGGACAAGGAGATTGTACAGGGGACTCGGATGCGAAGCGAAAATCCATCTCTTTGCGACCGACTTCTCTCTCCTAAATCCTCGTGTTCACAGTTCCAGGGCAAATCCGAGATTCTTGCAAGGATATCCTTGAAGATGATGGATGTTTATAACGGGATTTAATGAGGATAAGAAAAATGAGCAGGAAATTCTTCCCAGATGACAATATTTCAGACTTTGACAAACTACAGCCGAGGTAATTGCTGGGTTTTTGTCCTCCTCGCATTCTTGGGGGGTTCAAGTATAGTTCTGGGTCATATGAGAGTTTATTATTTTGCATGTCCATCATATGGCTTCAGGATCCCCAGGCCTCTTCTGAGGAGCGGCCACGTATGGAGAGGAACGGAAAACTGCTTGCTCCTTTTTCCTTTACGCCTCCGTTTATGCACCACCCAGAAAGGGCGACGGAACGCACGGCAACCCTCTAAGCAGATCCTCTGGCGATCGGAACTCTGGCCTCAGAGTACTGCAGCAAGAAGGATTCTTCTTCTCCTTTCTTCTTAGGGTTAGGGTCCTCCCTTCCATGATGGATTTCTGATAGAAATGGTCTGAGGTCCCGTTGCTCTCCACTTATTAGTCTCTTCTAGTAAGGTTCTATGGGTTGTCGCCCAGCTGGATCAATGGTTGTTTTTGGCACCTGGGCTATTGGATCATCTTCAGTAGTCTCAATCAAGGCATCTTTGGGATCGAGCCCAGAGAAGACAGGACGAGAGGAATGGCAGCCATTCCTTCCTCTTCCCACATAACCTGATTCTCGTCTAGTAGGCCTCAGCTCATGAATGCTTCCCATTCCTCATACGTTGGAGATTACTAGAATCCAATATGGTGGCCACCATTACAAATCTTGCTCATACCTTTTCAAGGATCGGCGTCGTGTCTCCAAGGTTCTGGGCAGCGCTTCTGCCTGTAATTGTGAAGTACAGCTCACTTGATGCATTCTCCACGATACTGTGGAGGTACCAAGGGAGGGAATAAACACTTCGATAGCACCTACTCCGCTCCAGGCACCATGCCAAGTGTGTTACAGATGTTATTTCATTCGATCTTCACGCCGACCTTGTGAGACGGAGGCTACTGTGATCTCCATTTTACACATCATCAATTGAATTCAAGCGACTGTCCCTTCTGGAGCGATTCCATGAACGAGATCCCCTGCTGATTCCACTCTTGAATCTTAGTCAGTTCCGAGGCTTTATCAAAGGAGGTCTGGCCACTCCAAAATGATTTCTGCACGTTTTCATCAATATCTAATGCTATTGCTGTAAATGGCAAGTTATTGTCAACAACAACAACAACAATAATAATACTATTCGATGGAAGCAGTTCAGTGGCTCGATGGGCTGATTGACCCGGGTCTTCCTACGAATGCAGATTACAGTTAATTCGTCCCTTTTCATTCCTCGTGATTCTTTTTCCTGTCCTTCCACAGACTGGCTGGAGCTAATTCACCAGAGATCTTCGTCTTAGCTACAGTATAATGCTCGGGTTATTGATCTGTTATCCTTTGTGTTTGCCACAGAGAAAGTCCACTTCCCTTTCCAGTCACGCACACCTTTTATGCCTCTTCTGTCATTTTTTCCCACAAAGCGCTGTTGATAGCATGCTGGCGTCTCCTCATCCCCATCGTGAGTCTCTCCATCATTGCCCTATGAATCAACCACACTTCGCATTCCTTCCAAATGATGGTTCGAAGACTCCTCCGTATCTGTCGCTGGACCTTCATTCAGGTCAGACCCGCTAATCTTGGGTTTCTCTGTTCCCTCTTCTCTTCTCCCTCTAGCTTGCCTCATTGCTCCAGTCCTTCCTGCTAGGTCCATCCTTACCACTTAATTAATTACTAACTAATCTTCCTCACAGCACTCCCATGGATCCGATTACCCTCCCTATGCTGAGGACTCTCGAATCTGCCTTCCTGCTCCAGTCTCTGAGCTGACCTCAGAGATCACATCTTCACTTCCTTTTTAGACGTCTCAAACTGGATGTCTAGTAGACATTTGAAACTCAACATGTCCCAGATCGTCTCCCTGTGCCACTGATGTGATCTTTCATCACTTCGTGCCTGGACCATTGAAGTAGCTGGCCTGCTGCTGTTGCTCTGCCTGCCTCAACTCTCCACTCCCTTCCTCATTCAGTCGTCAAAGCGACTTTCCTAAAGCACGGGTCCAATCATGCCACTCTCCTGCTCAACAGACTTCAGTGGCTCCTGCTCACCTCCAGGATCAAATATGAAATCTTCTGTTTGGCATTCAAAGCCCTTCATAACCCAGCCTCCCCATACACTTTTGTCTTGTACCTCCCCGTCCTGAACACGACTTTCCCCATGATTTAACACTATCTGACCTCCCTGGAAGAACAAGGATATAGATTATGGCTTCAATGGCATGTGAAACCCTTTACATGAAGAAGCTCCCTTTACTAAGGCAGGGCAGTACCTTCTTTTTTTGTTGTTGTTCTTTCTTTTCTTTTAAACATTTATTAATATTTATTTTTTGAAAAGTTAACATGGTTACATGTTATGCTCTTACTTTCCCCTTCACCCCCCCGAATTCCCCTCCCCCCCCCATGGCAGATGTGTATTTCCACTGGTTTTAACATGTGTCATTGATCACGACCTATTTCCAAATTGTTGATAGTTGCATTGGTGTGGTCATTTCGAGTCTACATCCCCAACCATGTCCGCCTCCACCCATGTGTTCAAGCAGTTGCTTTTCTTCTGTGTTTCCTCTCCTGCAGTCCTTCCTCTGAATGTGGGTAGCGTCTTTTCCATAAATCCTTCAGAATTGTCCTGTGTCACTGCATTGCTGATGGTACAGAAGTCCATTACATTTGATTTTACCACAGTGTATCACTCTCTGTACCGAATATATCCTCCCCCTCTCTCATAACAAAGTTTCTAATAAGGAAGCATGAGGGGCAGCCAGGTAGCACAGGAGTTAGGTCACCAAGCCTGGACAAACCGGGACAACTCGGGGTCAAATCTGACTTCAGACACTTGCAAGCTTTGTAACCCTGGGCCAGTCACTCAATCCCAAACGCCCAGCCCTACCCACTCTTCTACTTAGAGCTGACGCTTTCAAATGAAAATTGGTATCAATTCTAAGAAGGTAGGCGTTTTAAAAAAGGAGGAGAAAAAAAGAGTTCAGTAAAAACGACCAGCATATCATGGAAGTGTGATGCATCTATTCCACACCATTAGTTCCACCTCTGAAGAAGGGCAAAAGAGACTTTTTTCCCAACTCTTCCTTGGGGTCACACTTGGTTGAAATGATTTCATAGTGTTCAGTTTCCTTCATTTGTCCTTTGTCGTAGTCATTACATAGACATTGTTTTATTGGTCCTGCTTATTTCACTTTGCATCAGTCTTTGCATGGCCTCCCATGTTTCTCTGAACTGATGATCATACTTGTTGTTTCTTGCCACGTGCTAATAGTTAGTACATTCATCTGCCACAATTTTTAGGCATTCCCTGTCGATGGGCATCTACCCGGTTTTCAGATCTCTGATACCAGAAAAAGTGTTGGTACGTTTTTTGTGGTAGCCAAGAACTGGAAATAGAGTAGATGCCCATCAGGTGGAGAACGCCCAAAGAGTGTGGCATCTGAATCGAATGCAACGGAATGTCAACGTCCTATAAGAAGTAACGCAGCGGATAAATACGGACAAGCTGGAAAACATCGATGTGAATTGTTTCCTAATGAAATAAGCAGAGCCAAGAAAACAATGGATGCAATGACTACAATAATGCAAACTGAAGAAACCCCCCTCCCCCCAAAAGAGTTAAAAGCCAATGTTGAGAACTACAGAGCACAAGCATGGCCCTGAAGAAGAGATGTGCCAAAGCATCTCCTCCCTTTTTGCTCTTTTGCAGAGGTGAGAGGTCCATTGGTATGGAACACTGAATATATTTGCTTCTGTTTTCAGTGTATTGAGTGATGTTGCCCGTCCCTCCTTTGTAGTCTTTGTTACATAGGCTGGCTCTCTAGCAGCAGGGAAGAAGAGGGAAATAAGGATGATGTAAAGGCAAAAGATAGCAGTAAAAAGTGCTTGTATACGGGTTTCTAGGACCGACCATTTGGGTCTATCCAAGGTCCTTCTGCCTTTGACCTCTTGGGGAATATACTTAGCAGGGGAATGCTGAGTTACAGGGAGTGGATGTTTTCCTTACTTTTTTCTTTAGCATCATCCCAAATGAAAAAAACATCCACTCGAATCGTGAATTTCCGCATTGCGTCCGGATGGATGAGGATGGGTACTAGGCTTTTTACCTCCTCGAACCCATCTACAGTGACTTGGGCAGCCATGTTCCACTGAGTGATGGATGCAGAATTAGAGGCTCTTACAAAAGTGGGAGGAGACTGTAAACGTTCCCAGTCGAAGGAATCCCTAGAGGCAATCATTCCTACCCATTTCCAAAGACAGATAATTCATGACTTCACAGCACAGTCCATTCCACTGTGACAGGACCCTGATAATCGGGAAGCCCTTTTCCAAAGGGAATTGAAACCTCCCTCCTCATCAATCCATCTTACTGTCCTTAGTTCGGCCACTTGCACCTACACAGAACAAGTGGAATCCCTCCTCCGTGGAACAGCCCTTCCCATCTTTTATGACAGCTTGTAAACATTTTTGTTTTTCCTGCTAAATGTCCCACCCCTTTCACCCACTCCTTGTAGAACGTGGTTTTATAAGAAGAGCCCCTGCTTTCCCCCGAGTGTTCCCTCGCTGGTTACGGTCCCTGCAGAAACGTGCCCCCCCCCCCCCAGGACAGCCTGCGACCCTTGAGATTCCAGCCGCCCAGAATGGAGGACAGGAGGACTTAAATAACTTCCTTTGTTCTGGACAATGAATTGCTCTTAATGCAGCTGAAAATTGCATGAGGGCTTTTTGGCTGCCGTGGCCCAGGGTTGGCTCACGCTGACACTGCTGTTCACTCAAACCCTTAACAGCATTTGAAATATGGAACTCTTTGTGAGATTGGTGCTTCAGCCCCAAATTACTGAGAGTGTTTCCAAAGTGATCTTCTGCTATGGAGTTTGGTCATCAATAAGAAGTGCCATTCGGACTAATAAGCGAGATAACAAGTTTAAGGGAAATTCTCGGTCATTTATTAACGGAGCCTTCACTTTTCAAAGGAGCCAAGAGATTTGACTTTGAAATGTGGAGGCTCTTTCACTGTCCCTTGGCAAGGCAAATCTAAATTGTATTAATGAATTGGGATGACTCTGGTTCTATGGCCGGATGATGGATGAGCACTTTCATATTTTTAAAAGAGTTGACAATGAGGAAAAAGTCAGATGAATTCTTAACGTGCAAAATGGAAGGAACGATGGCCTTCGATCCGGTGGCCGAGTCATCACTTTTTCTGGACTCTCCAGCCAGGAGCAACTTCAAAAGGAAGAATTCTCTCCATGATCATTGTTTGAGGGGCCCCGTGGCCCAGTAGGCACATGTCCTTCCATCAGGGTAAGGGGGAAGACCAAAAACCTCCTGCTTGCAATGGCGGTGGAACTAGCCAGGGTGATCGCCCCACCGGTTTGCTCCTAGATTTCCTAGTGGACATATAGATGGCACGCAAGGGAAACTCCCAAACTCATCTTTAACGATAAGATTCGATTTTGTCTGACTCGAGAGCGAAGGATCGCACTGAATCTGGAATCAGAGATCCTGGCTCCGAGTCCCAATTCTGATCTTTCCTGGCCGTAAGATTTAGGGTGATCTTCTCTGTCTCTTTGGGACTCGGTTTCCCGATCTCTAAAATGGAGACGTTGGGCTGCAGGTCTGAGAAGGGCTCTTCTGGCTTCAAGGTCAGTCTAAGTCTAGGTTACATGATTAATGCTAGAAAAATGTTTGTCATGTGGAAAACGATTTCTACTCCATTTTCAAATTGATCACAACGTAGCGTTGATATCGTTTGACAAGATGACTTTCTGCAGAATGGACACGATGGGCGATTTCCTCTAGTTTGCTCTCAGAGTGCCCCTGAACTCTGTCCACATGAACGTGCCAGTGATCCAGGTCTTCAAAGCTAAAGAATAAGTCCAGTAGGGCGAGCCGTTTGCTTCTGAGGTCTGTAACACATAGCAAAGTTATGGTAACGAGTTTGGTTGGGAGAGACGAGCCATTTCCAGGACTGCTCTTGACTAGAATGCATTTGATTTGTAGCATGAATCTCTTGTGTATGTCCTCTGCTCAGCACATGCTGCTGCTACATTTTGTGCCCCCCAATTAGACGAGACTTAGAAAATCATGAAAACGAGGCAAGCCATTCTCATTATCCAATCGGGCTGAGAAAGCACCAAGTAGCAAATCCAGCATAAAACAGTTCATGCCGTACACTGACGTTTCGTTCTCTGAGTCACTGCCCACTAGTGAAATGCGACCGAGACCCAGAAAGCTGTGCGTTTCTCTTCCCTGGCAGAGCAGTTTAGACTCGAAAAGAATGAAAGTCTGGTCCCTGGACTTGGCTTGCCTTTTGAGTTCTCTGAAATTTCAGCAAACTCGATGGATGAAGCACTCCTTAAGCACCTACTATGTGCCAACAACTGTGTTTGGCTTTGAAGATTCAAAGATGAAAATGAAGCGATCCTCCCCCTCGAGCTGGGCGAAAACACTGTATACAGTGTTGGGCATAAAAAGTAATTCGAGAGATGAGACAACCCTCACAGCTAAGGGGCGCCACACAAGACTGATGCGTTTGAGTTGTTTCCTCATTTGGACAATGAGATGGTCTCTCAGGTCTCTTTCTGGTCAAATCGATAATCCCATGAAAGTTCCCCTTGAGGGAATATAAGCATTCTACAATGTGAAGAAGAGGAGGGAGAGAGACAGACAGATAGACAGAGTGAGAGAGAGAGAGTAAGAGAGAGAGAAAGAGAGAGACAGAGAGAGAGAAAGAGAGAGACAGAGAGACAAAGACAGAGACAGAGACAGAGAAACAGAGAAAGAGAGTAAGAGAGAGAAAAAGAGAGAGAGACAGAGAGAGAGA
>NC_058136.1:74028391-74044455 GCF_016433145.1 Gracilinanus agilis | reverse complement strand
TTCCTTCCTTCCTTCCTTCCTTCCTTCCTCTCTTTCTTTCTTCCTTGCTTCTTTTCTTTCTTTCTCTCTCTTTTTCTTCCTTCCTTCCTTCCTTCCTTCCTTCTCCACTTCAGGATCAGACCATTAGCTTTCCTATTCCTTTCCCATATTATCTTCCTCTTAAACCCTGGCCCTGATCCCCCCTTGTTTCTCTGTGGTTTGATATATTTCCGTACTAGTTTATGTGCGTGTGTGTGTTTTCAGTCCTTTTCCCTTTCAAACAGTAAAGTCCGTCTTATCCTGCTACCATTTCTTCACAGTTTATATTTTTTCCTTTCACACACTGTAGTTATGGGAAACAGCCAGTTCCACACTCTTCTTTTCTTCCTCTTTTCTACGCTCGTGTGCGCCTCCTTTTACCCTCCTTTCTGTGTTTTTCAATGTAATAAACATTTATCAAGCACCTACTGTGTGCCAGGCACTGTGCTAAGTATTGGGGATATAAATAAGAGATGGTCCCTGCCCTCGAGGAATTCATAATTTTCTTTCTTAAACCCTTACCTTCTTTCTCAGTATCAGTTCTAAGACAGAAGAGCAGCAAGGGCTAGGCAGTTGGAGTTAAGTGACTTACCCAGGGTCACACAGCTAGGAAGTGTCTGAGGCCAGATTTGAACTCGTGTCCTCCAGGTCTGGCACTCTATCCCCTGTGCTACCTAGGTGCCCCAAGGAGTTTATAATCTAATAGGGATTGTATGACAACACGAAAAAGGAAGCTGAAAAGGGGGAGGGCTGGACATATAGGAAAAAAAGTAGAGCAGCAGATGCAAAATGGATTTAACCAAGAAGACTCTGAGCCCTCTAGAAAGAAAGACTTTGGGAAGAATTTAGTCTTCAGGTGATCCAGTTTATGGGTGGGAGGTAGGGAGGGTGTGTCGATGCCTAGAGGGGAAACCAAACCTTCGCTGGGACAGAACAGCATTCTCCCCATCTCTCTCAAGGCCTCTGTTTTGCTTATGTAACTCTGAAAACCTTGAGGTTCTAAATGGAAATTTCTTTTCCACCAGTAGAATGCTAGCCCTTCATCGTCATGCTGCCCCTTGCAATGGCTCGGTTCATTTACCTTTCTAGATTTCTCTTGACTCTTGTCTCTTTTAAATTACATTTTGTTTTCAAAGAGCAGCCTTCTCTCCCTCCCATTTCCCTCTCCCCAACTTGAGAAAGCAAGAAATACAAAGCACCTGGTTGTTCGTTATGCTCATGGAGAGGTCAGAGTATTTATTCCATCACTTTCATATGTTGTTGTTCGTCCCTCCTTTTGGAAGAGGACTAATGACATCCCGGTCTTGACTCTTGAAGGAGTTGAATTGAAGTGGGACAGAGATGCATAAAGTCATCAGCCTCACTCTTCCAGAGTCATCAAAGTCCAGTGGCAAGACAAAAGTCAGGATGACTGGCAATGGCCCAGGATGCAGTGCACGACCTGGGCATCTCTGACGTCTGACCAAGCTCTAAGCACTCTCCAGTGTTGGCTTCAGTTGCCTTCTTGGCCTTTAGAACAAATTGTTCTCATGTTCTCATCTGTCCATTCTGCCAGGGAAGTTTTCATAAGCTTGAGAGACATCCCTGGGGATTTGGGGCTTATTGGTTAACCTCAACCTGGTTTAGCTCATCTGCCAAGATGGTTTACTGGGTTGTGGCCACTGGGCATACTACAGCTTCTTGGAGCCACAGGTGAGAATTGAATGACAGGTGGACACCAAGATGGATGAGCAGCCCTGAAAAAGGCTTGGCAGGTCCTCACACCAGAGGTGCTTGTCCTCCCTGAACACTCCATATACCACAGTTAATACATCTATTCTCTAATTTATGGGCACCCCCTCAGATTCCTATTCTTTGCCACCTCAAAAATGTTCTCGGGCATCCCTAATTAAGAAACTCTTAACTAAGAATTTTGCTTAGGATTACTCCCCTCACTTAATCTACCCTCCTTATAACTCCCCTTCTACTGTCTTCCTTTTCCCTCCTATATCACTGTTGAGTGAACTGCATTTCTGTACTCAATTTTTGTGTGAATTCTTCCTTCTTTGGACCAGTTCGGATAAGAGTGAGATTCAAATGTCAGCTACTCCCTCCTACCCCCTTCTCCTTGTTCTTATAGGTATCCGCTTGCACGCCCTGGTTATGTGAGATAATCTCCCCTAATTCCCACCACACACTCTCAGTGTATTCCTCTTCCCCTCTCTTTCTACTCATTTCTTTAAGATCAAGAAATAACAGAACCGCTCCAAAGCCTTGTCTAATTGGACTCCCTCCATGAACCTGATGATGACAAGGTTCAGAGGGGACACATTGATCATTTCCCCATATTTGAATGGAAGTGGTTTATCTTCATCTACATTTATCGTTGTTCATTCATGTTTACCTTCTTTCATTCTGTTTTTGTACTTCAAAGTTTCTCCTCAACTCTGGTCTTTCTATCAGGAATACTTGGAAGTCTTCTATTTCATTAATGCTCTGTTTTCCCCACTGTAGCATCATATTCAGTTTCACTGGGTTAGTTATTTTAGGCTGGAAGCCTATATACTATGCCTTCTGGAATTTCATATTCCAAGTTCTCTGCCCCTTCAGAGTGATGACTACTAAATCATGTGTGACTAATGCATTGCTGGTGGAGTTGTGAATTAATCTAGCCATTCTGGAAGGCAATTTGGAATTACATGCAAAAGGCTTTAAAAGAATGCCTACCCTTTGATCCAGCCATACCACTGCTGGGTTTATACCCCGAAGAGATAATAAAAGAAAAATGCTTGTATAAAAATATTCATAGCCACGCTCTTTGTGGTGGCAAAAAAATTAGAAAACAAGGGGGAGTCAATTGGGAATTGGGTGAACAAATTGTGGTATCTGATGGTGATGGAATTGTGCTAAAAGGAATGATGAACTGGAGGAATTCCATGTGAACTGGGAGAACCTCAATGAACTGATGCAGAGTGAAATGAGCAGAAACAGAACATTGTACACAGAAAGTAAAACATTGTGGGAAAATCCAATGTAATGGACTTTACTACTAGTAGCAATGCAACAAGCCAGGACACTCCAGAAGGACTTAGTAAAAGAATACTATCCACATAGAGAGAAAGAACCGTGGGAGTAGAAATGCAAAAACAAAACACATGACATCACTTGTCACATGGATATATGGGGATGTGATTTGGGGTTTCGGCTTTAAAAGATTGCTCTATAGCAGAAATGAATGATATGGAAATGGGTATCAAGTGATAACATTTGTACAACCCAGTGGAATTTCTTGTAGGTTCTGGGAGGGGGGAGGGAACAGGAGAGGGAAAGAAAATGAATCATGGAAACATGGGAAAATATTTAAAAATGTTAAAAGCAAATTAAAAAAAAAACAAAAAAAAAACTAAATCATGTGTGGTCCTGACTCCAAGGTGGCTCCTTGGTACTTGAATTCTTTCTGTCTACTCACTGTTTATCTATTTTTCTTGACTTGGAAGTTCTGGATTTCGGCCATGATGTCCCTGGAAGTTTTCACCGGGAGTTTTGTGTGATCCTGACTGTAGTTTCTTGGGACTTGAATTTCTTATTTCTGGATACCTGTAGTATTTTTTTTCTCCTTTTAATATAGGAATTCTAGATTCTATGACATTCCTGAGACTCATCTTTGGGTTTTTATCAGGAAGCGATTGCGACATCTTCATTTGGTCTCCTGGTTCTGATAGACCTTCACAGATTAAACTTATGTTTTCTAGAAATGAGTGTCCAGGCTTTAAAAAAATCATGATTTTCAGGGAATTCAATAATGCTTAAATTCTCTCTCTTTGACCTGTTTTCCAGGTCAATTGTTTCTAATATCAGAGATCTTATATTTTCTTCTTTCTTTTTTTTTTCAATCAGCAATGATTTTGATCCCGTTTTTCAGAATAGCTCACAGAGTTCTTGATTTCTTTTTGGTCTAGTCTCATTTTCAGAGAGTGTATTTCTTGAGTAAGCTTTACCCCCTTTGTAGCCAAGCTACTTGTCCTGCTTCCAATTCTTCCCTCCAGTGCTTTTACTGAATTTAGTTTTCTTTTACTTCATCTGAGAGTTGTGTAATCCTTGCATACAATCCATTTCTCCCTTAGGTGTCTGCTCAGAGTTGTTGCAAAGTTATCGATTCCTTATTTGGGTGGATATTTGGTTTAGCAGTACATTTTATACTGGTCGGGCAGTGAGGTTAAGAAGGGATAGTTGTTTCTTCTCCCTCTTTTAGAATAAGAGGGGATGAATACAAGGAACGTTATGGAGACTTGGCAACGGGTTGGAAAAGGGGGTGGGTAGGATGCAACCAGGTCATAACTCTATTGACATTGTAAGCTCCCTATGGGCAAGCACTATGCCTTATTGATCTGATGTACTTTATTCCCAGCCCCTACACGCTAGACTCTTGCTACAATTGCTTCCATGTTGTGTCTCACACATGGCACCACATCTTTTTCCTCCATTCTTTTGCACTGGTTCCCCGCCCTCCACAGACCCCCATTCTCAGTGTTGTTCTTCCTCACCCCACCTCCTACAGTCCTTGGTTTCCTTCAAGACTTAGCTCAAAAACATTCTTGCAGCAGATACTTGAGGATATCACCCATTCTACGTCTCCCCCGTTGCCTTTCCACTGAAATCACCTTCCATTTACATTTTCTTTTCTTCTATCTACAGTTAGTTGAATATTTTAAACATTTAAAAAATTCTGAACTTGAACATCCAAAAAATCCACATTTCATATGTGCAACAGAGCACAAAAAGATGATATAAAAGAATATAGTAAATACATTAGTTTCAAAACTGTCCCCTTGGTACATGCTTCCTTCTGAATTTCCTTCTATTCTGGGCATTAAAAAATACTATTATGGCCCTTCTTTTTTCCATCACTATTATAATCCTCTTCTGTCAACTCTCTTAAAAACAAGATGAAGAAAGGGGGGAGGGAAATCTGGTAACGAATAAGTATAGACAACGACAGTCATGGAAAAAATGTATGGCACTTCTTACACTTGGTGCCATCCATCACCTGTCTATCACCACGGGTCCTCTGGAGACATGATTGGTCAATGCATTGATCAGATTTCAGAAATCTCTTAAAGTTGTTTTTCATTATAATGTTGCTGCCCTCGTAGAAATCGTTCTTCAGTTTCTGCTCGTTTGGTGGTGGGGGAGGGGATATCTTTTTTGTTTTTATTCACTTGTACTTTATTTTAAAATTTTTATTTTTCAGTTCCAAATTCTCTCCCTTCCTTCATCTCCTCCTCTAGCCATTGAGAAGGCAAGAAAAATGATGCCCATTGTACATATGAAGCAAAACATATTGCCATACTAGCTATGCTCTTGAAAAAAAGGCAAGAAAAATAAAGAAAAAATCTACTTCGATCTGCACTCTGAGCCCATCAGTTCTCTCTCGAAGTGGATAGTATTCTTATCATTAGTCCTTTGGAATTGTGGTTGGTCAATGTATTCGTCAGTTACTAAGTCTCTTACAGTCGATTATCATTATAAATTTGTTGTTCTGGTGTAGATTGTTCTTCTGTTTCTGCTCACTGCACTTTGTATCAGTTCATATAAGCCTTCCCAGGTTTCCCTATAGCAATCTACTTCATCATTTCTTTCTTATAGCATGGTAATATTCCATCCCATTCATACACCATAACTTGCTAGGCCATTCCCTATCTGATGAGCATCCCTTTATTCTGCAATTCTTTACCACTGCAAAAAGAGCTGCAGTCAATAATTTGTACATATGGTGTCCTTTCCCCCTTTTCTTTGATCTCTTTGAGGAACAGACCTAGTAGTGCTGGGTCAAAGAGCCATTTATAATAGGTCCTGTGGGTACAGTTCCAAATGTTCTCCAGAATGGTTAGACCAGCTCGCAGCTCCACCAGCAGTGCATTAGTGTCCTCATTTTCCCACATCCCCTCCAACATTTGCCTTCTGCCTTTCTTGCCATCTTAGTCAATCTGCTGAGTACGGGATGGTACCTCAGAGTTGTGTTAATTTGCATTTCTCTAACTGTTAGTCATTTGGACCATTTTTTCACATGACCGTTGAGAGATTTGATTCCTTCCTCTGAAAACTGCCCATTCATATCCTTTGACAATTTATCGGCTGGCAAATGGCTCCTATTTTAAAATTTTGACCGAGTCCTCTATGCACTTGGGAAATGAGACTTTATCTGAGAAGCCTGCCACGGTTTTCTCTAGTTTCGTGCCTTTCTTCTAATCTTAACTGCATTGGTTTTCTTTGTACGAAATCCTTTTAATTTTATGTAATCAAAAGGATCCATTTTATCTCCCATGAACCTCTATCTCGTGTTTGGTCATGCATTCTTCCCCTATCCCTAGATCTTACAGGTCTTTTCTTCCATGCTCTTCTCATTCTTTTGGCCAGCGAGCTCTAGAGTTGGACTTTCATTTGTCATTCCTTTAGAGGACTTTTCCTTTTGGGCTCCCCTTCTGGATGCAATCAGTCAAGTCTTTTTTATCTGCACTTACGCTCTGATTTGAATAAATCTGGGCAATTTGTTAAAAACAAAAGGTCCAGGCTATTTTTTTAAACCCTCACCTTCCATCTTGGAATCAATACTCTATATTGCTTCTAAGGCAGAAGAGTGGTAAGGGCCAGGCAGTGAGGGTTAAGGGACTTGCCCAGTGTCTGAGACAAGATTTGAACCCAGGACCTCTGGTCCTTGGGCCTGACTCTCAACCACTGAGCCACCTAGTTGCCCCCTTTCAGGCTATTTTTTTGTTCAAATAACCCTTACTCTCTGTCTTAGGGACAACTCGGAGACCGAAAGGCAAGGGCTAGGACGGGGCTGAGTGATTTGTCTAAGGTCACACAGCTAAGAACTGTCTGAGGCCAGATTTCAGCCCAGTTCCTCCAGTCTCCAGGTCTGGCACTCTATTGGCTGTGCCACCTACGCGCCCCCAGGCTATTTTTAAAACCACCGTTTCTTGGGAGTCCAACAATTAACTCTTAAATACTCCTTGCTTTGAGGATTTGCAATAAGTTTTTCTATAGGTCAGTGTTTTCTTTTATTTCCTCCTCTCTCCACTTGGCAGCCCTAGAGCGTCCTAGGCTGAACTACACTTGTACTGGCTGGTGCTCCTCCTTGAGCCTCGAAGGGCTCCCCACTGTGTATGTCTAACCATCTCACGGCTTTCTCCGAGGCTACCTCTGGTCTTTGTGCCTCTGGACGGAGCCCTGCAGACTGTACACTTACCCGCTCGAGCAAGAAGACCGCAGGCTTGTGGGACGGAGCCGATGCTGACTTTTTATGCCCTCGTGGGGCGGAAGAATTCACCTGTTGTCATTTCTCATTGAACTTCTCGATTATCATTCAGTCTGCTGCAAACTTCAGCTTTCTGCTAGAGTGGATGTGGGAGAGTTGGCAGCCTGCCTTCGCTCCGACATCTGTCTTAGCCAAAAGCCTGGGCAAAGTCCTTTCTGATCGTTTCCTTTGGTTCGTCTCCATTTGTCGTGAATGCTCCTTTTTCATTTCTTGACACCCTAATTTGCGTTTCCCATTTCTTTATTAAAAGGAAGAGAACCGGGGATTTCTCCGTCTCCTCGGCCTTTTACAAAACAACTGGCACTTCCGCTTGTCGACTAAACTTATTTGCTCCAAATTTCATTCCTCTTTTGGGACCATCTGGGTGTCGGTTTGGGCATCTAATGGTGGTCGTATTTGTCCCGTCTCGAGCTCGAGCTCTTCGGTCCAGTTCTGCTCTGCGTTGGTGATGAAAGCATTGGGAAAGAATCACTTTTCCCCGAGGACTGTTTGGGCTGCACCCTCCATGTTTTAGTTGACCGTCTCCTCGTCGCCATTTTCTTTGATGAAATCCTCTCCGCTTTCTATGACTTGCCACGTCCTTAGGAGGAAATGACTTACACTCTTCGGGAGGCCTCCCAAGAACGTTCCCATCCCGATGAGGGCAGTCAGAAGGGGACACAGACGTAGGCGGAGGGCACGACGGTGAGTTGAGGATGTTGGTTCCTCGGGCATCTACACTGAAGGGCAAGGAAGCGATGTCAATACCCAGGACATGGAGCAGACCGAAGGAAGAGAGGCTCAGGACTTCTGGCCTTTGTGTCCCTCCCCCTCTTGGGGGTGTTTCTGTTCCCTTTTGTCCCCTGCGTACTGCCCGTGCTAGGAAGCCCATCCTGGAAAAGAACAGACGCTCGGCCTTTCCAAAGGGGGAAGAGAAGGCCTGGAGGCCACGGTTTCGTTTCTTTTTCTCTCTTTCCCTCTCGCGGTAATACTCATGACAAGAGAAGGAGCTCGTCATTTTTTTAACCCGGCTAGACAATGGGGGTTAAGAGACTTGGCCAGGGTCCCACGGCTGGGACGTGTCTGAGGTCAGATGGCAACCCAGGACTTCCTGTCTCCGGGCCTGGCTGTCTATCCCCTGAGCCACCCATGCCATTTAAATGGTGGAAGTTCCTCTCCTCTCGAGTGGCATCGCACTCAGACAGAAACCTATCCATAAGGATCCCGGGGCACCCCGTGCTGACTTCAGTAATCTTCTCGAGCTTTTATGTTTTTGTTCAGTGTTTCTCAATGTCATATTGATGGGGTTTGGGGTCTCTGCAAACCCACAGGCCACGTGCTTGACATCCTAGTCTAGAAGATCGCTGGAACCTTGCCCGTAGGTGCAGCTTCCCTACCCGTCCCTCCACGCGACTCGGTTGACCGTAGCTCCCCTGATGCAGCTTCCTGGCGTGGAGGTATAAAAGCTCCCAGGCTGCTCGAGCTGGCACCTCTCTGCTGAGATGAGTGCCTGAAACCAAGTTGCCACACTCCGATGACTAACCAGATGCATTTCCAAATGGAGATGGAGGAGGGCTCCTTTCAATACTAACATTCGCTTCTCCGTGGCAGCGAGACTCGGAACACCACGTTCTGTAAAGGACTAGAACTGAGCATCACCCAGGGGGGCAAAAGAGAGGCTCGTGGTGTGACTAACGGTGTGACTACTTCTGAAGGAGTAAATGATGTCAACAAGGAATCGTATGCTGAGAAGAAAAGAGAGACGTGCCACCGAACAAAAGCAATGGTAATGAGAACAGCTAGCGTTTAGCTTGGGCTTTCTGGCTTGCAAGTCATTTCATCTGCTATCTCATTGGCTCTTCACAGCGATCAGTCCGGTGATGGAGATGCTCTTATTACCCCATTTCGCAGATGAGGAAACTGAGGCCGAGAGAAGGAAGATAGGGGACTTGCTGAAGGTCACACAGAAAACAAGGGAGGACAGGTGGTCAGCCAGGGCATGACACTGGCCTCCCTCCAATGTTCCAAGTACAATTACTTGGTCAGAGATACCTAGAAATAGCAGTTGCTCATCCGTGGCCAGGTTAGAGAGCTGAAGCCTCTGCTGGTAATAACCATTAAGAGAGGAGCCTTGCGTCTGCAGAAATGGAAGGGTTGTTGTTTTGATGGAGAAGGACCGGTAGAAGAACCTGGACTTCTGCCTCAGGGCTACGAGTCACTGTCGGGCTCGGTCAGACCTCGCGTGGCCCACGTTCACAAAGAATCCGTGAGATCCACCGGCAAAAAGACGAGGACTCCGTCAAGGGCATCAATATACTAGAGCGGCGATTCCCCAAGTGGGCGCCACCGCCCCCTGGTGGGTGCTGCAGCTATCCGGGGCGCGGGGATGGCCACAGGTGCATTGATCTTTCCTATTCATCGCTATTAAAATGTTTTTAAAAATTAATTTCCAGCAGGCTGAGCCATATTTTTTCTGGAAAGGGGGCGGCAGGCCCAAAGAGCTGGGGAGCCGCTGGACGAGAGCAATCAAGGGATGCTTGGGAGTTGACCGTTCTGTCTGGGACAAGGCACTGTGCTACTAGTGTGTCCTTGCGGCGGTAGGGGTAAGCAGATCTCCATCTGGAAACTCTGAAATGACCGATCTGTTCCGGGGGCTGCAGAAGGGCCTCCTTCCATCCCAGTATCCAACGCGGTGGTGTCCGACCTGCCCCGAACGCTTGCTAAGAAAGGCACAGAGACAAGATCAAACACCAGCACCTCCGTTTGGCATTTTAAGGCTTCCTGCCCCCGTTTTCCTGCTCTCCTTACTCAATAACCTTAAGGAAGGCCTGAAGCAGAGAGCAAACTCCTGCTAAATGTCCTATTTGTAGATGAGGACGATGGAGTCGATTCCATCGGTTGAGGTTCGGAAGTGGGGACTTGAATCTCTTTGGGTTAGCTCACTGGGCTGCTGTGCTTGTTCACGATCCTTCCGATGGTGTGGACAGGTAGGATAAATAAAAGACTCTCCCGGACAGTACTTCCGGGGATCTGCCGCCTGCCCTCAGTATGCCTGGACAAGCCCCCCTGCCATTCCCTCACTGCGGTTGTGCCCTCAGCCTTCTCGTCTGTCTAGACGGCACCGTTCTGTAAGAGCCACGGCTTCCACAGACCTTACGATGACAGCTCGAGTGAGTCAAAGGACTTGAGTTCTCAGTTTACCCCTCAAGTATCCAAAGAGATGTCCCAAAAGGGGCAGCTGCCATTGGCAGATCCCTTGCATGGACAGAGGCTCAGGTTCAGCTAGGCTCTCAGCCAGACACTGGCCGTTGTTGGCTGGAGTCGCCCCTCACATCCACACCTTATTCTCCCGGTTACTTGACCGATGGCAACAATGGGGCTGCCTCTACTACTCAGTGGACGGAGAGGAGGCTGTAGTCAGTTCCCTGAGGGTAGGGCCCCACATCGGCAGGGGACTCCCACCACGCCACTTCACCAGACTTTGCCTACGGAGCCCAGGGATGCGTTGGATGGGAAGGGATGGTGTCGGAACCCGATAACTTACTGACGTGGGTGAGTCAAGAGAGGACACGCGGGGTCTAGTCCATGACCTCTCTGCTCTTCCAGTGCGGGTCTGAGGAGGGGACGATAACTAGCAGCCGCCCTCAGAGACTGAGCTTTGGGGGGGACTCTCCAAGCTAGCAAATCGGCTTCCTGGCGTTTCTTGCAGCATGTCTCTTGGTCCCGTCCTGCCTGGTGTCCTGACAGTGCCTCTGCTCCTGCAGCTGGTTCCCTATTCAGTTTTACTAACACCAACTGCCATCAATGAACAGGGAGGGAAAGGCAGCTTCATTGAAGCAGCAGGGCAGCCTGAAGGAAAGACAGAAAGCAACATGCACTAGGAGAGTCGGGCCAGAGCCACCGCTCTGACCACCCCCTCCCCTTAGAGCTTCAGAGGGACGGTTCAGGACTAGGTGGAAAGACCAGGGCCAGTGGATCATTCCAGTCACTCCCCACACCCCACCTTGCTTCATAAAGCCTGCAGTCTTTCAGAGGTAAACACCCCGGGGAGTCTCCCTCCAGTCCTGCTGGGTCTGCTTTTGGAGGGCTGCTGCGGATGGGGCCTGGAGAAGCTCTAACTAGGGCCCGCAACAGATTGCCCATGACAGTGGCTACCTTCCTCCCCCCCCCCCCCCCCCAGAGAATATGATTCCTGAAGGACCGAGATTATTTGAGCTTTTGCATTCGTATCCCCAGTGGTGGCACTGAAGCAATGCTTTTTCATTCACTAACTCTCTCCCTTTGTGTGGATCAGATCGTGCTTAAACGTTGTGGACACAGAGATAAAAATGGAGCAATCTCTGCCTTAATGAAGCTCATGTTCTACTGGGATAAGCAGAGTACAGATAAGTAGCTACAAAATCTATACAAGTCAAAATGCAGATTGATTTGAACCGAATCCCTAAGCCACCTTGAATAGAATCTGAACCTTCACCTCTCGCGGGTAGATAAGAATACAAAAGATACCCTGTGACTCACTCCACCCACTGTTGTATCATTTTTCAAATCAATCAATCAAAAATGATTTCTTAGGTGTCAACTCCGGGCAAGGGATTATGGGAAGCGATGCAGATAGAGTCTAGTCTACTAAACTTGCGTTTCTTTCTTTTTTAATTGTTCAACTTTATTTTATTTTCCCGTCCAAATTTTTGCCCTCTTCCCACCACCTCCCCCACCCAGTGAGAAAGCAAGAAATGTGATACCCATCACGAATCTTAAGTCATGCAAAGCAAATTTCCGCATTAGCCGTGTTCCACACTCTACCCCCCAAAAAGAGAAAGAAGAAAGAAATATGCTTCGGTCCGCCCTGAGCCCATCAGTTCTTTCTCGAGAGGCCGTCAGCTTTTTCCTCTCCGAGTCTTTTGGGATTGTGGTGAGTCCTTGTGTTGATCAGCGTTATCAAGCGTTGCACAGTTGTTTGTGTTTATAAATATTGCTGATAAATAGTGACGCTTATTCTCCTGGGCCTGGTCACTTCCCTTCGCATCAATTCACGTAAGTCTTCTCGGGCTTTTCTGAAGCCATTCCCTTGGTCCTTTCTTTCAGCAGAGTAGTATTCTGCCACATCCCTATACCACGACTTACCAGGCTATTCCCGCATTGATGGGCACCCCTTCGGCTTCCAACTCTTCATCACCACAACGGTATTGTGGACCATCTGCGTTCCCTTCCTTTTCTGTAACAGAGCCAGTGACGGCAAAAGTGGCCCCAAAGAGGTGCGCTATTTGGGTAGAGCTCCAAAGGGATTTCCAGATCGGTTCCCAACTCAACCATCAGTGCATTAGTGTCCCTCTTTCCCCTCGTCCGCGCCAGCGTTTGTCATTCTTCTTTCCTGGCCTCTTTGCCAGTCTGGTGGCTGCGCAAGTGGTTTGAATTTGCGTTTCTCTAAGCAGCAGCGATCAAGAGCATTTCCATGTGGCGATGGATAGCTCTGATCTCGGCTCCTGAAAACCACCCCATTGTACCCCTGGACCGTTTGCCAACTGAGGAGGGACTCGCATTCCTATCAATTTGGCTCCCTTCCCTGGATATTTGGGGATATCTGAGAAGACGCCTCCCTTTCCGGATTTTCTTTTCATTTTAGCTGCATTGGCTTTCTTTGTACATTTTACCGAAAAAAGATGTCATCGAAACCAGCATCTCTTCCCGACGTGTCCTTCCCTCCTTCCGCGGGTCCCGGCCGCGCCTTCCTCCAGTCTCTCTGCCCTCCCCGAGATGGGATCCGGCGGATCCGTCATCAGGTGCAGCTTCTGACCCCCGTGGAACCCGGAGCTCCTGGAGAAGAGAGGCGGCCTTTTGGCCTCTTTGTAACCGCAGCCCTTAGCGCAGTGCCCGTGAGCACTTCCTCAAGGCTTCTCCGCTTGAATCGTCGGCTCTGCAGCCAAAGGGAAATGCTTTTCATGGTGGAATCTCTTGCTGTTGGCGTGGTACAAAACCTAGGGATCCACGCTTGGTCTTCAAGATGGCATTGTTCTACTGGCATAACCACTGGCAAACCGTGCCAGCTAGAACCAGCCCGGGAAAGCATCTGCGAGTAGAGCCAGGAGCTCCCGCGCTCTCTTTCAAAGTCTAACTTAGGGGGCAACTGGGTGGCTCAGTGGGTGGAGAGGTCAGGCCTAGAGACGGGAGGTCCTGGGTTCAAGTCCGACCTCAGACACTTCCCAGCAGTGTGACCCTGGGCAAGTCACTTGACCCCCATGGCCCACCCTTCCCACTCTTCCGCCAAGGAGCCGATACACAGAAGTGAAGGGCTTAAAAAAAAGCCAAAATTAATTTGGTTTCTTTTGTCAACCTTCTGTCTTAGAGTGGAAATCAGTTCCAAGGCAGAAGGATGGCAAGAGCTAGGCAACTGTCTGCGGCCGGATTTGAATCCAGAACTTTCCATCTCCAGACCGGGCTCTCTCGTTGCTGTTACACGTCGCTGCAGATACTACAGAGCAGTTACCAAAGACCTAGCAGCCTGGCCATCTGTTTTGCCCCTGAACCCCAAGAACCAGGAGGATTTTCCATCTGACATTTAGCTGACACTTTCCCTACTTGTCCCATCCATAGAATGGCAGCTCCCCGAGGGCAAAGGCTGCGGGCCGGTGCTTTGCATATAGTAAAGGTTCATTTACTATCTTTTTTTTCCCCCCTAAAACCCTCACCTTCCGTCTTGGAGTCAGTACTGTGTGGTAAGGGTAGGCCATGGAGGTCAAGTGACTTGCTCAGGGTCACCCAGCTGGGAAGTGTCTGAGGCCAGATTGGAACCCAGGACCTCCCATCTCTAGGCCTGGCTCTCCATCCACTGAGCTACCCAGCTGGCCCTATTTACTCTCTCTTAATCCCCGGTGAAATGGAGAACTTCCGAGGGAGGTATTTGACTGCCTTCTTCCTTGCCCAAAGGCCAAGCAGCAGATTGAGGGGCGGCAGAGTCAGCGCTCCTCTGGGGGTCCCACAGCTTTCATTTTTCCTTCCACGAGCATCTCTAGCTGGTGTGTGCGTGTGTGAGTGTGCGTGCGTGTGCGTGTGTGCACTTTACTCACACGCTCCTTGAGCTCAGGAATGCCACGTGTTTGCATTATCTGCGTCTAGTACAACATCCGCTACACAGCAGGCAGCATGTAAATGTTTGTCTATTGATCAGTTCATGGGTGGCTGGCTTGCTTGTTAAGTGACTAAGGCTACTATTTCTATAGAGCCGGGCCCGGGGGCTGTCCCTGCTCCTCGGCACCTTCCGTCTCTTCCCCCATCCCGCTATGGCCTCCCACCAGAGCCCGAGAGCTCGGCCCTGGGCCTTCCAACTCCCGGTTTTCATCCCGATACTGAGCCGCCTGGGTCTGTACTTGCCGCCTCTATTTCCTGCCTGCCTCGAGGGTCTCCCGCCGACCCCTAACCAGCAGCTCCAGAGCCTGTTTCTGCGCCTTCTTTCTCCCAAGGGTGTTCGGCCTTCCGGGCCTCCTTCCAGAGTCTCTGCCCTGCTGGTGGCTCCTCTCTCTCCCTGCTGCCCTCCCGCTCACTTCCTTCTTCTCTCCTCTCCCTTCTCCCGTGTGTGCGGCTTCTCTACTGGCCTCCCCGGAGTCCGGCCTCCCTTCTGAACTCTGGCCTCCATCTGGAACTACTTTCAGGACGGATGGCCCACCGTCCGGGCCGCTTCACCGTGTCTAAAGCCGCCCGTTAGCTTTCCCTTTCTGCTTCCGCCATTTGTTGGGGGCGCCGCCATTCCTTTGATCCCCCACGTGTGGAATCCTGGAGGTATTTCGGGGGGCCCCTCTCCCGGCCCCCCTTCCTACCCCATCACGGACCCAGCCAATCCCCCGATACCACTTCCTGCCACTTCTCCGTGCCTGCAGTCATCAGGGAATTGGCCCCTGGTGGGCAACGGGCCGCCTGGCCTTTCTGCTCCTCTAGGCCCTCCTTCCAGGCTGTTCTGGGGATTCTCCTCCAGAGATCTGCTCCTGCGGCCTCTCTGCCTTCCTAATCAAACTCCAGACCTCTCCAGCGTGACGTCAGCTGACATCTCCCAACGTGCGGCCAAACTGGGCCACCTCACAGCCCTCCAATAAGGACTACGCTTGCTCGGGCACCTCGCTGGGCCTTCCTTGGGGCTGTTCCCTATGTCTGCGGTGCCCCTCCCCCAAGTCCCCTTTAGTCCTCCTCCAGGAAGCCTGCCGGGATTTCATGGTCAGTAACACCCCCTCTAGACCTCGCCTGGCCCCTTCCCTAGTGTAGCTGCCGTGTGAATGGAGGTGACCCTGGACGACCCAAACTCCAGATCTCCCTCAGTGCCTCGTGGCAGGAGCTGCCCGAGCACTGGTGATGAGGCAGGAGGTAAAAAGGCCAGGCGCCTAACGCTGCTCCTGGCTCCTCCTTTTTAGCATGTAGCTCCCTCACTTAGTTCAGGGAGAAGACGCTCGCTCGCTCGCTCGCTCGCTCGCTCGCTCGCTCGTGCGCCTCTGCACCTCCCCCAAAGGAGCAGCTCTGCTGGTTTCTCTTTAATTCATGCATCCTGGTGGAGAGCCTGGCTCAGGGTGGCTCAGCACAGGGCCTCACAGCCAGAGGTAACCCGGCGCCCCAGAAGGAAGGTAGGGAGAGGGGGAGGGAGGGAAGGGTGGAAAGAAGGATGGAAGGAGGGAGGAAGGAAAGAAGGGAGGAAAGAAGGGAGGGAGAGAGGCGAAAGCAAAGGAGGGAGGAAGGATGGAAAGAAGGAAGGGAGGGAGGGAGGGAGGAAGGAAAGAAAGAAGGAAGGAAG
>NC_058136.1:74006973-74018417 GCF_016433145.1 Gracilinanus agilis | reverse complement strand
CCCCCGGAGTGCCCCGGCACCCTCTTGTTTTTGTTCCTCCTTTTCTTAGCCCGACAGGCTGTCCCTTTGTCCCTAAACCACGGCTGTCCCGAGAAAAGGTCTTAGATGAAGGTTGAAGTTCTGAGTCCAGACCAGCTGCTCATGGCTAGCGTTGAAATGGTAACGCCACCAGCCGGGAAAGCCCGCGAGGCCGGGGAGAAGGCTCGAGAGTGCAGCTCCAGGGTGAGCCGGCGCTTGTCGGTGGAGTTGGGCGCGGGTGGTATGGAGAAGGGGAACCGTGAAGCAGCGGTTTGCTAGTACGCCCCATGCCCGGAGCTCGTGCGACTCCGAGCCTTTCGTTATAGAGCAGCGTGGCCGACAGGCGGCCCACCGAGGGCCCTGGACGAGAATCGGAGCGGGAAGGTCCTCCAGCGGTCCAAGGCCCTCGTAGGTCCTGGGTGGGTGGGTGGAGGACTTGCGAAATTCCCCCCCCCCCCGTTTCAATCAATAAGGATTCCTCGAGACCCCCTGAGTGCCCAGCACTGTATAACATCTATCAATCCAGACTGTGCTATCACTGTACTTCTCTCTTTCCTGCCTCGCGCAGGGAAGGATTTGGTGACTCTGATTAACTGGTGCTAAACATACAAATGAAATTGAATCGGTCCTTGCGGTCCGAGGACTAACCGAGTCCGAACAGACCATTCTTCAGAGGAAACAAAAGCAGTTCTTTCTTACTTTGGCTAGCTTTTAGAAAAGTGTGTCTGCATGCACACACGCACACACGCACACATGCACACCCTCACGTGTATGAACTCATGCTTTTAGGCTACGGCCACACGCCATCCAAACAGCCGCTCCGTGGAGCCAAGCCAGTGATCAAATAGTCAAAGCGATTTGGGCATTGCGAGGGTCACCTTGAATCTTCCCATTTCGCCCCGTTGTTGTGGCATCTTTCCATTCCTCCCTCCATCCAGTAAGAACTTGGTGTCTTTGTGACTTGCCCCTGAGGAGGCGGCACTTGATTTCGTGCCGGCATTAAGCTAAAGAATCTTGGTGAAACCTCCCAGCGATGTCAGAGATTTCGATGACTGGCGGGTTCTTTGTGTTCTTTGTCCCATGGATGGGACCATCGAGGCCCCGGGCAGATTTTAAACCGAGGTTCCCATTTTTGTTGGCCTTTGTCAGAACGGGGAGCAAAGAGGAATCCTAAAATCTAGTCTAGCCGAAGAACGAAGCTCGACCCAAGGTATCCTCGTAGAATTTCCGTGGGCCAAACATTCCACGTAGACTTTTGTTCCTTTCCGATTCCTTTTGAGGCCGATAAGTCTACATCTGGGGGGTGGGAGGGACACGGCTGCCCTCCAGGGCAGTCCGAAAGGTAGCCCCCACTGACGTTGAGATTGCTGTACGGCAACTTCTTTTGTTTTAGAGATAGATTTGGATTGGGAGGCCCGAGCCCTGGGTTCCCGACCTCGTCTGATCTGTAGACTGAGGACATTCCTTTCTGCCCTTCCTCCCAGGCCTGTTAGGAGATGAGGATCCACTGAGATGGTGAAGGGAATGGGAAATTGCTTTGACAAATGTAAAGAAATAGAAAGAATCTTGTGGGTCTTGAAGTCAGCTCATGTAAGGTCCAAGGATGACTAAGCTGGAAGAGACCTTCGAGGTCATCCCATTCCCGCCGAGACCCACCAAGCTTAGATGATTTCCTAAGGTTGGTCCAGGAAGGAAGTGGTAGAGATAGGTTCACTTCCCGAATGCAGAGCTTGCTCATTGAAGAGTCACTCCAATGTCTGATTGACCGGAGAAAACTGGTCATTCCCTAGAATATCCTTGGGCGGTTTTAAGATCCGCATGAGCCCCAACCGTGCAGACACACGGAACTCGGGAGTGCATTTGGCTGTAGTGACTCTCAAAGACGATGGAGTTTGGAGCTTGGTCTGCCTCCTGCCATGGAGCCTAAAATCAATGTTCACTTGTAGTCCCGCCCCCCGCTCCTTGACTAGAAAGAAAATCATGTCCGGGACTCGCGTAGTATCCGGTACTGCCCAGATCCTCAAGCTGTCCCTGAACTATAGAGAACTGAGAAATGTTTGGAAAACCTAGACAACGTGTTCCTCAAATTCATTCTTCCTCCTTTTAGGACTTCTCCATTTCCTCCCGGGATGGCCTGGTCCCTCCCTCCCTCCCTCCCTGCCCCGCCCTGCCCCGCCCCCCTCAGATGTTCAGAAGGTTGACATCGACTCTTTGGTTAAAATGGCATTCTAAAAAATGTAGCCCCTGGTCTTGGGTCCTCGGCTCGGCTCCTTTAAGGGACGCTGATGTGTATTTGGAGTCATTTGGTGGATGCTCTTTACCATTCATGTGCATTTATTTTCACAATTCATTGTAAAGAAAGAAGCCCTTTATTTTCCAAAGCACCATTTTGTGCAACTCTTTGCAATGCTGAAATAAACCATGTCTGAACTAAATAATCCTATAGGTGGTGTGCCAAGACACTAACAACTGCTATTCAAATAAAGTTCTATATATATATATATGCATAATATACATATGCATACTATATGTATATCTATACCACCACCGTGTCTGCTCTTCTGTGTGTGGCAGGGGACGGCCATTTGAAGTCTTCGGGGGCCTTTGGGTGGGCTCTGTCACGTGGGCTACTTCCGGTAGGATATTTCTTCTCAGGAGCTAAAGGAGCCGTCAGGCGATCTCTGCTCTCCCAGAGCTCCCCAGTAAGTAATAAATAAACAGTTCCGGCACGGAGACAGAGGAGAGTGTGAAAGCTGCCCCTCCCCACGTCAGAACCGGGCCCCATGAGGGGCTGTCTAAAAGGAGAATCGGCCGCCTCGTGGCGTGCTGAGCTCTCCATCGCTTCAAATGTCCAGACACGATCTGGAGCATCCCCAGTTGGGGAGGTTGTCGGTGAGTTTCTCTTATGGGCAGAAGGTTGAGTTAGTTAGGGGGCTTCTAAGGTCCCTCTCATCTAAAGGAACTGAATAGAGTTAGCAATCCATGGCCCCTGGCATGAAGAACCCACGACATATGACCATGGATTGATTATCCTGCATACTACAGTCCAATTCCAGTGACTCCAATGAACCCAGATGTGCCCTGTGGCTATCTACCACTGGAAAGAGGTAGTGTCAGAACTTGGAGCATCCTCACTAGGACAGAAGGGGGGGGGGAGAACCAATCAGAAACGTGGACTGGCCCAACCATGAAATTGCTCTGAAAAATGGAAAGGAACGAAGTGGTAAGGCTCCAGTTTAGTAGTAATAAAACCAAGGGGCGGGAGGAAAGGGTGGGCATCCGGGGCAACAAATTAGAAAATGCAAATCCATCCTAATGCTGTCTCTGAGCTTGCACCTATCCGATATTCCTGGGAAGCAGCCTGACACCCCCATTGCATGTACTCCTGACACTCCCATAGACATTTGCTTTCTTCAGTGGGGCTGGAATAGAAATAGACAGATTTGGAGAGTGGGCCAGTGGGGTTAGGAGTTTGTGGTTCTCTTACTTCCACTTGTAATTGGTCTAGAACGGAAGCATCGCACACACTGCCTGACTGCCACGTGTACCCCCCCCCCAACACTCCTGAGGATGGTCTGCACCAGATTGAATGGACTTGGAGAAATACTTTAAAAAAATAAACAAATAAAACAGGGATAACATGACATTTTAAGACAAAGTCAATAGGAAATGGCAGGAACCCTTCTGTATAGATTAGTGGCCCTGTTTCTGTTCGAGTTTGGCCCCACCGATCAAGATTTGCCACATTCCCTAATCCTGAAAGCTGCCACAGAGAGTAGGGAGTGAAAGACAACAATATCTGTGATTCAGAGGAGATGATCTTCAACAGAAAAGGCAGAAACCAAGCATCCACTTGAGTAAATGCACAGGAGAGACGTGATAAATAAAATGAGCCAGTCATTTGAATGCAAGGAAAGAAAGACAGCCTTATAGGTATCATTTACACTTGGCTAGACTGGACTATGACTGTAATACGGTTAAAAGTTGAAGTAGAAAATGAGTCGGAAATTAAATAATCTGATTCTTCAAAACCGGACGGTTAAAGAACAAATCATAGAAACAATGAATGATTTCACTGAAGAGAATGCCAATGAGGACAGATCAACATTTTGGGGATGCTGCAAAAGCAGTACTCAGGGGAAATTTTATATCCCCGAGTGCCCCTATTAACCAAAAAGAGAAAGAGGAGAATAATGGATTGAGCGTGCAACTAAAAAAAAATTAAAAAAGAACAAATTAAAAACCCTCAGATAAAGACCACATTAGAAATCTTAAAAATCAAAGGAGAAAATAATAAAATTGAAAGTAAAAGAACTATTGAACTAACAAATAAGGCTAGGAGCTGGTATTTTGAAAAAAAAAAACACAAATAAAATGATAAAGTATTGGTTAATCTAATTAAGAAAAAGAAAGAAGAGAACCTAATGAACAGTATCATGAATGAAAAGGGTGATCTCACCTCTAATGAAGAGGAAATTAAGGTAATTATTAAGAACTCTTTTGCCCAATTATATAGCAGTAAATATGGCAATCTAGGTGAGATGGATGAATATTTACAAAAATATAAACTGCCTAGATTAACAGCAGGAGAAATAGAATACTTAAATAATCCCATATCAGAAAAAGAAATTGAACAAGCCATCAAAGGACTCCCTAAGAAAAAATCGCCAGGGCCTGATGGATTCACAAGTGAATTCTATCAAACATTTAAAGAACAACTAATCCCAATACTATACAAACTACTTGACACAATAGGCAAAGAAGGAGTTTTACCAAACTCCTTTTGTGATACAAATATGGTACTGATTCCCAAGCCAGGAAGATCAAAAACAGAGAAGGAAAACTATAGACCAATATCCTTAATGAACAGAGATGCAAAAATGTTAAATAAAATACTAGCTAAAAGGCTACAACAAGTTATCACCAGGATAATTCATATGACCAGTTGGGATTTATATCAGGAATGCAAGGATAGTTTAATGCTGGGAAAACCATCCATACAATTGACCATATCAATAACCAAACTGTAAGATTTAAATTTAGGGTTTTATGCTAAATGTGAGAATTATAAAGTAATATTGTGGTCTCCGATTTAAAAATATTATAGCTTAAGTCAAAATGACTTTTAGCAGCTCTTATTTACAAACAGCAAGGAAGAGTGAAAGTATAAATGTAGATCAAGAGACAGATTCCTAACAAGTCTATCAGTCCTTCTCCAGTGAAGTCTGACTCAGCCCCGGTAGGGGCTTCTCCAAGACTCTGTCTCCATGTGGATTTCCTGGTAATCCTCAGCAAGAAGTCCCAGCTCCACCAACAGGGCCTCCTCCAAAGCCAAGGTAGGAATCTCAACCACTCACTCACCCAACAAGCCAATGCAGGATCCAGGGGGAAAGTCTCCTTCAAGCCAGGAAAGAAATCTCTGGAACCAATCTCTCCAAATGCCAGGAAACGAATGAATGCTAGACCATGCTGGTCTCTTCTTTTATGCTTCTTTTTCCATGTTATTTCCAGTCACTCCCCCTTCTTCACAAAAACCAATGTCAGCTTTTCAATTTGCCTAGCACTGACCAAGGGGGAGGGCAATGGCCTTTGGAGGTGTGAGCTTACTCTAGGGACTCGTGAACTCTCATACTTAATGGTAAGTAGGGGTACTTTAAGTTCTTGATTCGATTAGCTAAAACTAGGGAGGAGAGAGTTAATCCTATCTTCACAAAACCAACAGAAACCACATGATTATCTCAATAGATGCAGAAAAATCCGTTGACAAAACACAGCACCCATTGCATTGCTATTGAAAACACTAGGAAGTATAGGAATAGAAGGGTCTTTCCTAAAAATAATAAACAGTATTTATTTAAAACCATCAGCAAGTATTATCTGCAATGGGGATAAGTTTGATGCCTTCCCAATAAGATCAGGAGTGAAGCAGGGATGCCCATTATCACCACTATTATTTAATATTTGTGCTAGAAATGCTAGTGATAGCAATTAGAGAAGAAAAAGAAATTGAAGGGATTAAAGTAAGCAATGAAGAAACTAAACTATCACTCTTTGCAGATGATATGATGGTCTACCTAGAGAATCCAAGAAAATCTATTAAAAAAAACTAGTAGAAACAATCAATAACTTTAGCAAAGTTGCAAGGTACAAAATAAACCCACATAAATCATCAGCATTCCTATATGTTTCCAACAAAATCCAGCAGCAAGAGTTAGAAAGAGAAACTCCATTTAAAATTACTCTAAAAAATAAAATAAAATAAAATAAAATTACTCCAGACAAGATAAAATAGCTGGGAATCTACTTGCCAAGACAAATTCAGTAATTATATGAACACAACTACAAAACACTCTTCACACAAATGAAACTAGATCTAAACAATTGGAAAAACATCAATTGCTCATGGGTAGGATGAACTAACATAATAAAAATGACAATCCTACCTAAATGAATTTACCTATTCGGTGCTATACTTATCAAACCACCAAAACACTTTTTTATTGAATTAGAAATAATTATTACAAAGTGCATTTGGAAGAACAAAAGATCAAGAATATCAAGGGAAATAATAAAAAAAAAACATGAAGGAAGGTGGCCTAGCAGTACCAGAAATTAAACTGTACTATAAAGCAGTCATTATCAAAACAATATGGCACTGGCTTGGAGATAGAAGGGTAGATCAATGGAATAGACTTGGGGTAAGTGACCTCAGCAAGATAGTGTCTGATAAATCCAAAGATCCTAGCTTTTGGGACAAGAACCCACTATTTAACAAAAAACTGTTGGGAGAATTGGAAAACAGTTTGGGATAAATTAGGCTTAAATCAACATCTTACACCCTATACCAAGATTAACTCAGAGTGGGTAAATGACTTAAATATAAAGAGGGAAATCATAAACAAACTAGATGAACATAGAATATCTGTCAGATCTATGGGAAAGGAAGTAATTAAAGACCAAGCAGGAGAAAGAGACCATTACAAAATGTAAAATGCATAATTTTGATTATATTAAATTAAAGAGTTTCTGTACAAACAAAACCAATGTAACCAAAATTAGAAGGGAAGCAACAAATTGGGGGGAAAATTTATAACAAAACTCTCTGACAAAGATCTCATTTCTCAAATTTATAAGGAGCTAGGTCAATTGTACAAAAAATCAACAAATGGTCAACGGATATGAATAAGCAATTTTCAGATAAAGAAATCAAAACTATCAATAAGAACATGAAAAAGTGTTCTAAATCTCTCATAATTAGAGAAATGCAAATCAAAACAATGCTGAGGTACTACCTATCAGATTGGCCAATATGACAGTGAAGGAAAATAATAAATGTTGGAGAGGATGTGGCAAAATCGGGACATTAATGCATTGCTGGTGGAGTTGTGAATTGATCCAGCCATTCTGGAAGGCAATTTGGAATTATGTGCAAAAGGTTTTAAAAGACTGCCTGCCCTTTGATCCAGCCCTACTACTGCTGGGTTTGTACTCCTGTGGATTTTCATTCATTCATTTATTTATTTTCAAGTTTCTTTAATTTTTATTTTGAATATTTTCCCATAGTTACATGTTTCATGTTCTCTCCCTCTCCCCCAAACTCCCCCAACCCCCCTTAGCTGAGGCACAATTCCACTGGGTTTTACATATATCTTTGATTAAGACCTAATTCCATATTATTGATAGTTGGACTAGAGTTATCGTTTAGTGTCTCCATCCCCAATAATATCCCCATCGGCCCATGTGTTCAAGTATGAACTGGAAGAACCTCAATGAACTGATGCAGAGTGGAATGAGCAGAATCAGGAGAACGTTGTACCCAGAAAGTAAAACATGGTGGAACAACCCAGTGTGATGGACTTTGCCATTAGTAGCAATGCAACAAGCCAGGACACTCCTGAAGGACTTATGGGGAAGAGTACTATCCACATAGAGAGAAAGAACCGTGGGAGTGGATATGCAAAAGCAAAACCCAGGACATCACCCATCACGTGGATATATGGGGATGTGATTTGGGGTTTAGGCCTTCAAAGATGGCTCTATAGCAGAAATGAACAATATGGAAATAGGTATCAAGTGACAACATTTGTACAACCCGATGAACTTGCTTGTCGGCTCTGGGAGGGGGGAGGGAAGAGGGGAGGGAAAGAAAATGAATCATGGAAACATGGAAAACTATTCAAAAAGAAAAAGTTGAAGTAGAAATGAACAGAAACTTGAAGTGAAGTGACCATGATATCTGATGAAGAACATGTCGATGTGGAATCTAGAAGCCCCCAAACTTGTAGCTTAGAAAGATTTCATGAACCCCAGTTTACTTAGCTCAAAGGTGACAGCCTCAGGCTCGACCCTGTCACCTGAGAGTTCCTCCCTGAGGGAGAGTCCAACTTCACTAGTCTCAGACTAACAAAAAACGACTTTATTTTGAGCTTGAGTGGGGCTGATCATTCCCATCAGGGACGAGTCCAAGCCAAGAGACTCTTTAGCACAAGTAGGCAGCGTATCAGTCTCGTAAGCTGAA
Organism: Gracilinanus agilis; assembly: GCF_016433145.1. Classification (NCBI taxonomy): domain Eukaryota; kingdom Metazoa; phylum Chordata; class Mammalia; order Didelphimorphia; family Didelphidae; genus Gracilinanus; species Gracilinanus agilis. The sequence continues at coordinate 74,009,881 of NC_058136.1, read as the reverse complement.
GGTCCCGAGTTCAGTCCTCAGAAGGAGGGTGTGATATACTGGGAGAGGTTTCTGGAGACAAGAAGAGTCATCCCCATTATTAAATGGCTGAGGCTGGATTTAAGCTCAGGTCTTCCTGACTCCAGGTTTTAGTGCTCTACCCACTGCGCCACCCAGCTACCAGAGAAAGACAAGTATGGTTTTGTGTGGGGAGGTGTGGGGAGAGTAGATTTCAGAGCTCCACTAGGAGTCAGTAGGATCCCACAGTCCAAAACATCAGGAAGTGAGTCCGAGAGGTCTAGGTGACTCTAAAAACCAAAAATTTGCCATCTTCCTAAACATCAGAAACTGTTCCGATGAGAATTTGGTTGAGTTGGTAGGGGTGGAAGAAGAGGGGGATAAAGAGGAAAGGACTGTTGACAAAACCATCGTTCAACTGGAACTGCCCTCACCAAAGCTCCCAAAGATCTTTCATTGGCCAAAGCTCAGGCTTTTTCTCACTATGCAGTCTTTTGAGTATTTCTACAGTCTTTGTTGGCTACTTTCTCTTCCTTGATGATGTTTCTTTGGATTTTCATGGCTCTGGTCTTGAAAGCTCCTGGGATGACCACTCCTCAGTCTTCTTGGTTGGATCATTAGCCACGTCTTGCCTGTCAACCATACGGTGGTCCCTAAGGTCCCTCTTCCTTTTGTTACCTTCTCCACTTTTAGGGGTTCACTTATTATCACTATGCAGCTGACTCTCAGGTCTGGGCATCTAGCCCTAGAGTCTCTCCTGGGCACTAGCTCCACGTCCTTTGGATATTATCTTTATTTCCTCATTCTCTCTCATGCACGTATTCAAGCAGTTGTCAATCCTGCTCACTTCTTTCTCCTGTCCATTCCCACTCCAATAGCCATCGCCCTACTTCAGTCCCTTGTCACTTTCGGCATAGGCACGCATCAAGTCTCTTCTCACTCCAGTCTGTTCTCCACACACTGCCAAAATGATTTTCCTAAAGCCTGGAGGAACCATGTCGCCCTACTCCTCAATAAATATCAATGGCTACCTCTTGCTTCTGGGATCATAAAGTCCTCTTTGGGACATTTAAAGTTCATCACGATCTGGCCCCAAATTACCTTTTCAGGCTTTCCCCTCCTTTTCAATCCTCCTCTACAATCCAGTCACATTCATTATTTCTTACAGAAGAGGTTTTGTATTCCAATCTCTGGGCCTTTGCACTGGCTGTGCCCCATGCCTGGAATGATCTCCTTCCTCATTTCTGCCTCCTCTTAGTTTTCCTGACTGCTTTTCAAGCTTCAGCTCAGCCTACCTCCAGCAGGGGACCCTTTGCTATTCCCACAGGCTACAACTGCATTGTTCTCCTCTAAGGGTCCCCTCCATCTAGTCCATATTTATCTTAGAGCCACAAATGTCAGTCCCAGTTCTCTCCTCCATTAGAATGAGAGCTCCCTAAGAGTGGGGGCTGTCTTTCCCTTTCTTTGTATCCTCAGTGATGATCAGTGCACACAGTAAGATTTAATAAATGCTATTGACTAACAAGCTCATGTCAACCTAGAAAGAGCCATCTGGGGGAGAGCCCCGTTGATATGATGTTGTCCAACATTTTTCCTGCTTCTTAGATGAGCACACAATGTCATTTTTCTGGGAAACTCGGTCCCCATATCTTGACCAGGCTGGAAGTACAACGGTTGCTCATTGGCCCAATTCAGCATAGAGGCTGGGACCTGCTCCATTTCCAACTTGGCCTTATTTGCTCCTCCTTCGGCTGCCTGATGGTCCCCCGTTTCCAAGAGACCACCATATTGGTACTTGCTGGGTACTTAGTGAGGATAGCTGGCCTTAGATCTACTGTAGCTCTCAACTCCTGTACTCAAGCAATTCCACCAGCTTCAGCCTCCCCATAGCAGGGACTACAATAGACTGCTCAGCCATAGGGTCACTTTCATCAAACACGAAATTGGGATGGATGATTAACACATTGGATGACGGAATCTGGATCCAGGAGGGAAAAATTACACTGCCAGGCCTGAACGATAATCTAATAAGGTTATATCAGATAAGGAGAAATGTAAGTTCTGATAGTTGGGTTCAAAAATTACCTCGGAGGCTGAGTGGATAGAGAGCCAGGCCTAGAGACGGAAGGTCCTGGGTTCAAATCTGCCCTCAGACACTTCTTAGCTGTGTGACCCCGGGCAAGTCACTTGACCTATGCCATTGTCTAGCCCTTACCACTCTTATGTCTTGGAACTAATACTTGTATTGCTTCTAAACCAGAAGGTAAGGTTAAAAAAATAACTTGGAAAGGTCAGGATGGTTCAAGTGTGTCTAGAGAACAATTACTGTGAACAACATTTGAGCGTTTAAATGAACTGCAAGCTCTGATTGAGTTAACGATGTGATGTGGAAACCCCAATGCCCTAATGTAGCCTTAGGTTACATCAATAGAAATACATTTTCCAAACTCACACCCCTCCCAGCTCAGAAGGAATCTGGAGTCTTGAATTCCCAAAGAAACATTTTAGGAAGGATATTGGCAAGCTGGAGGAAGTGTAGCAAAAGAGGGAGACAAGTATGGTGATCTTGCCTTATGAGCATTATTGAAGTAACTGAAGTAGATAGCAGGAGTCAAGCATCTGAAGAATTGCGGCCCCACAAGAGCTGTTTGTGGCCCCAGAAAACCAGGGTAGGAGCCAAACAAGGGGAAGTTATAAGAGGCAGATTTATTCCTCTCTCTCTTCTCTGTCTGTCTTTCTTCTTTCTCTCTCTCTTTCCTTATTTCTTTGTCTCTGTCTCTTTTTCTTCACCATTTCTTCCTCCCTCCTTTCCTCCTTCCCTCCCTCCTTCCCTTCCTTCCTTCCTTCCTTCCTTCCTTCTGTCCTTCCTTCTTTCCTTCCTTCCTTCTTTCCTTCCTTCTGTCCTTCCTTC
>NC_058136.1:73953722-73977013 GCF_016433145.1 Gracilinanus agilis | reverse complement strand
TCACAAAGAGTCTGACATGACTGAAAAACAATGTGTCTTGGAGTTTGCAGCCTTGTTTCTGTTTACTTTTTGTTTCTATTTTTCTTAATGGATTCTCTTCATTGGTACTTTGCTGTCTATATTCAGAAGTTCTGGGCAGTTTTCCTATATTATTTCTTTTTTTTTAACCCTTGTACTTTCGGTGTATTGTCTCATAGGTGGAAGAGTGGTAAGGGTAGGCAATGGGGGTCAAGTGACTTGCCCAGGGTCACACAGCTGGGAAGTGGCTGAGGCTGGGTTTGAACCTAGGATCTCCTGTCTCTAGGCCTGGCTCTCACTCCACTGAGCTACCCAGCTGCCCTTCCTATATTATTTCATGCAGGGCAGTGTTCAGGTTTTTCGTCCTGTCACATTCTTTAGGGGGGCTCTAAGCCTTTGGATCGTTTCTGCATACTGTCTTCAAGACCAATATGCTTGCGTCAACAGAGAGCATGAAATTATTGGGGTTTGCTTCTCTTTTTCTCCACTGTCCTTTACTTTTGTGTATTTGCACTCCCAGTCGATTGTTGTGTCTTTTTTTGGTTTCTTTGGTGAGGTTGGCTATGGCAGATTCCAGTTATTCTGTCCTGCCCATCGTTTTTGCTGAGTTGACCATAAATTCTGCTCTCATAATTCTCATTCCTTTTTTTAACTGCTCAGGAACAGTGTCTTGTGGTTTCACGTTCTCCTCAAATCCATGAAGTCCTCTGTCTCTTCAAGTGTTACATTGTGGTCCTTTATTTAGCTGTTGTTAGATGCCGGAACTCATTTATGAGATTTAGAAGCCATGTTTCCTTCTGCCGTTTTCCCTGTTAGTTTATCTGCTCAAAGTCTTTGAGTTTGGGAATTTCTTCTTCCCCAAATCTTTGATACTTCCAGTCTTTTCTCCCCATCCCAGCCCCTTTATTTTCCTTGTCACTCACTTCCTGACTCCCTGCCCTCTGGTGGCAGTTTTCCTTGGGGGGATGGATCTCAAAGCATTTCAGCCTCCTCCTGCACTGGGCTGTTGGTGGTTCACTAGATGGCTGGGCCAATTGACATTCGGGTGGTCAGAACTGGCCCCGGGTGGATACTGTGCTTTTCCCTCTGCAGAGCTTCCCTCTGTCTCTCCCCCAGCCTCAGTTCTTTCCTTTCCTCGGTTCTCTGCTGCAGCAGTATGGATCACTGCCGTGTGGATGCTTTTACAACGTAGGTCAAACTCTACTTCAAGGCCAAAGCCATGTCATGCCCCATTCCCTATGTTCCTCGGCTCTCCTGTAGAGTTCTTCTGTGACACTGGATGCTTCCCCAGTGCCGGCTATTGAGACCTCAGCATATTTATACAGTTTGGGGCTTGGATCTCTACGGAACTGGAAAGAAAGAGGGGGGGTTGCCTTTTGTTGCAAGTCTATGGGCTGGGTTGCCTAACACAGTCTTGCTACCCATCGAGGGTATTGGGGGGAGGTGTTGAGTGGACACGGCTTAGGCATTAATTATGAAGTTTATTTTCTTTTAGGATCCTGGCATCATGAACCCTGGAGACAGCTGAAGATCAGAGAAGATGTCTAGTCCTCCATCTTGTTGCTCGACTTTGAAGAAGAAACTAGGAATTCTGAGAAGGTGAGATGAGGAAGAAATCTCAGAAAAGGCAGAGATGGGGATGGAATGTTGTAGGTGGGAGGAATGGGGTTGGTTATACTGCGTGAGAAGCTTATTAGTCAGTAAACATTTTTAAGCAGCTATTATGTTCCAGGCCCAGTGCTCATTGATAAAAAAGAATGGCAAAAATAGCTCCTGCTCATGAGGGTCTTGGTGAAGCTTTGCTCATTGGGTTTGTAAGAGGGGAAACTAGATAGTTAAGGTGTGGTCGCCAGAAATCGATTAACTTGAGTCCAAAATAAAATAGACCCAAGACAGGATGGCTTTTATGGTGGTTTATTTACAATTAGGAAGGCTGAAGGTAGGGAAATTGAGAGAGAGAAACTCTGGCCCGGATAGATAGAGGCTGAACCAGGTAGGAATTTAGAGCCCCCGGTAGAGGGGCACAGAGGTTAATTGAACAAGGCTTCTAGCCACAAGGCCTCCTCTAGGAAGAGAGGCCTCCTTGAGGCCGGAGCCTCCAGAAACGCCAAGGGAAGAGAAAGAGAGTCAGCCTGACTTACCCACGTGACAATTCAAAGGAAAGCAGGCTGAGGTCTCACCAGAGATCCTTCCACACCAAGTTCAAAGCACCAATTGCCTCCATAGGGAGTTACCATCATATTTAAAAGATAGCAGCTAGGGGCAGCTGGGTAGCTCAGTGGAGTGAGAGTCAGGCCTAGAGACAGGAGGTCCGGGGTTCAAACCCGGCCTCAGCCACTCCCCAGCTGTGTGACCCTGGGCAAGTCACTTGACCCCCATTGCCCACCCTTACCAATCTTCCACCTATGAGACAATACGCCGAAGTACAAGGGTTTAAAAAAAAAGATAGCAGCTCCAGTTTCACAGACAAATGGCAGCCTCAACCCTGTTTTGTACTGCCCAGGGGGCCGTCCCTTGTTTTTGATTTGTTACTTACTATCGTGTGTGGGTCACAGACCTCCCCCTCCCCACTTAATTCTAAGTTGGGTGGGGTGACATTATTTCTGGTGGCTAAAGTCTAAAGAATGAATGAGGGGGAGCTAATTCCGTTTACACAGGTTCCTGGACTTTACCCCACACAGATAAACCATGCTGGCGTTGGCTATCTTTTCCATATAATTTGTTGACTTCTTTTCCATTGGCATGTTCCGAGGAGTCCCCATTCCATGAAGGGATATCTAAAATGGAGCTCATCTCTGAGAATCTAAGCCAAGCCAAGCCAAGCCAATGGGCATTTCTTAAGAACCTACTTACTATATATGCCAGGTGCTGAGGATAATGGAATCATCAGCTCTTTTGTCATCTCCATGAGAAAAGCTCTTGTCCTCAGAGGTTGTCTGAGTTGGAAGAGTCTGCTGAGGGCATCTAGTCCAAACCCTACCAGAACAACGATGCCCTTCAACAGCAAAAACAGTACCACCAGCTCTCTTGTCTCTGATGGCTGAAGGCTAACAAATTGCTTTCCTCACTTTCCTCTGTAAGGTAGGTGATGTTTGTGGTTAATGTCCTTCATTTTCAAAGAGGACCAATGACATCATGGGATGCTGCCTTGATTTGCATGTGAATCAGATTTAGCACTGGTTGCACAAAGTCCTCAGTCTCATTCTCTCTTCTGGAGTAAAGAACACTTAGAGTGGCTAACTGGTCTGTTCTTGGAGAGCCCTAGCGAGGCCTCTGGGAGCACAGAGTAACACTGGACCACAGCCTAGCTAGAAAACAACTCGGACTTTATCTAGGCCAACTCCTACTCAGAGTAGATGACTATTTCCAGCCTTCCAGGTGAACATCCTATCTTTATTTGAAGCCCTCCAGTAAAGAGTGACCCACTACCACGGCACATACCACTGTCTGCCCTAAGATCCAACCTAAATCAGCCTTTGTTACCTTGCTACCATTACTCCCACTTCTACTTTCTAGGACCAGGCAGAGCAAAGCTAACTCATCCCTCTTCTGCATGATGAGGTCTTCAGATTCATGAAGACAGTTATCATGTCCCTACTAAGTCTTTTCTTCTCCAAGTTAGATATCCCAAGTCTTTAGATCTGAGAAAATGTCTAGTCTTCAATCTTGTTGCTCAGCTTTGAAGAAACCAATGCTCGTACGGTCTGTTCTTCAGGCCTTTCACCATTCAGATTGCCCTCCTTTGAACTCACTCTTGTTTGTCAGCACCATTTACAAACTTTGGTGCTCAGAACCAAACTCAATACTCAATACAGATGAGAATCCAACTTGGGTGGAGGACACTGGAACCCTCACTTTCCTTTAATGGACACTATGCCTTTTTCCTTCATCTCTCTTCTCATGTATTTATTTATTCAGTTGATTTTTTGAGCCTAAATCTCTGACTTTGCATTTATTCCTCTTAAATTTGAATGTCTTGGGTTCCTCCCATTATTCTAGTTTGTTGAGTTTCCTTTCCATCTATTGTGGTGGCTCGCCTTTAGTGTCATTAGAGACAAGCATGCCCTCTTTGCTTTAATCTAAAGACATACAGCTACTAAATTTAGGAGAGACCAAATTCAAACCCAGGTCCTTTGCCAATGCCTCGCTATGGGAGAAGTACATTGTGCTCCTCCTACCATAAGCCTTATCTCAGGTTTGATGGGGGGGTCTGATCCTCTGGGCCCTGGATACCACAAGATCATGAGCTGATTGATGCTGTGCTGCCAACAGAATATGATTTCATATTTTAGCAGTTGGTGGATGTTGCTAAGTTTGCCAACTTGGTATCTTGAAATTAGTAAGAGATCTCAAATTGGCCTGATCCAAGTACTTAATTAAATGTTGGCCAGATAGAGCCAGAGACTGACTACTTAATAAATTGGCATACGAATGGAATAAATGGAATCTAACACTCTGAACAGTTTACTGGAAAGGATCCAGGCATTCCACCAAGAGATTCCAGAGCATCTTTGCTAAGGAGGGGGTTACCCTGACTCATTGTTACTCTCCCCTTTGCAATGAGGTGGTTTTCTTGGAAGGAAACAACAATGACTATGCTCAGGTTGAGGGGTAGGGAAGGGTCATATGACACATATAGACATTCATATGTTATCAAGTGTAGGAGGGGGTGGGCAAAGGAGAGAGCCAGACTAAGTGCTCTGGGAGAACTTGACAAGGGAGAGGACACTTCCAAGCAGAGGTAGCACCTTAAAGATGCAGGGAAATGGGAGTTACCCATGGTATCACCACTCTTGGAAGACATTGTGGTTCCAGTCCAGATTGGAATAGATACCCTCTGCAGACCCTAGTTCCAGCTCAAAGATCCTACACAGAGGGAGGGCTTTGCTCATCTCTATGTTGGCATCCGCAGCAACTAGCATAGCACGGGGGCTATCTTTGGGTCCCTAATGCCGACCACGGTGCTTGGTACATCCATAGGAAGGGAGCATTAAATGAATAATTGTCTGATTGAATTGGAAACGAATTAACTGAAAGCCCTCTTATAGCATTTACTTCTCAAGGGTTAAAGACTCAATGTCTGCCCAAGGAAAATTGGTGAGCAAAGGAAATCTCTGGTTGTGTGTCATTGTCATCTTTGGACCCAAGGAACAAGGCCCCAATATGAGAATGACAGTGCTGTGTTTGCCTAGAAATTAACCTCCAAATAGCTCTTAACCCCTTCAAAATGGCATTTCACCAAGCCTTTGAGAAAAAGGCTATGAGAAAACTGCTGATTCACAGTGAGACACAGGGCAGTGCGGGGCGGGGGGAGGGAGAGAAATAATGATTGAAGGAACAGGTTATAAGCCTGCCACAGAGGAATGATATAGGAACGATGGGAGATTTCAATTACCCAGACATTAATCGCTCATTTACTCCTGTATGTGAAGTGCTGTGCAAGGTGCTGGAGTTCTCTCTATCTGACAAAAGCCTGTACATGGCAATAATGGGAAAAATGCTTGCTTCAGAGGGTGAACAACCGAACCAGGGAAAATTCCGCACCAGACCTGATTCTCGCCAAGGGGGAGAAACTGGGGGCCACAGTGAAAAATGGTCGTAGCTGGAGGTAAGCGACCAACTTCTCCTAGAGGAGAGGAAAAGACAATCATCAGCCCACTATGACATTCCCTCTCTGAGGCCAGCAGCACCTGAGCCGAGGGTAAGCCTTCCCAGAAGCCTGTGCTTCAGGAGCCCAGCCAAAGAAAAAGATTTCCAGGCATTCTAGCTAGGTCCGGAGAACCAGCCCAGTGCCCAAATCCAGCCCAACAGAGACCAAGGCTTCCTGCGAAGAGCATGCTGCCCTAAAAACCCAGCCAGAAAGAACGGCTCTCGGGCTTCGGGGCTGAGGAGATCCAATGAGATGCCAGTGGTTCAAGAATAGTTGAGAAAGGCTCTAGGAAAAATACAGAATGAGACATTTTTGAAGCTCATGGCCTTCAGGATAACCAGCACAGCAGCAGACCCAGAGCACAGCAGCAAATGGAAAGGAATCCAGGCAAAGGGAGAGATCCTGGAGCTATGTGATAAGAGGGATCCAGGAGGCAGAAGCCAACACTGGAGTAGCCCCAGAGTCCCTAGAAGGAGGCATCTAGCCTGGGCCACTATGGCCATACCTTTCATCTGTGGAGACTGACACAAGCACGAACTCCCCCTGCCCCAAACCTAAATACTGGAATGGAGAAGATGAGGCAATCAAGGACAGCTCCGAGTGATAGGAAGCTACGCCTTGGTTTGAGAGATTCTCAGAAGGCAAACCGTGAAATGGACAGTAACTCCAAGATAATGTAAAGCCTCAGGGAAAAACACAGCAAGAGATACAGACTTGAAAAGCCCAGGAGAAAAAATGGAATGGAAAACTGACATCTTGGGAGACAGTCGGAATATTCAGTTGACCTGAATGCCCTGAAAACTAGAGTGGGCCAGACACTGAGAGCAATGATTCACTAAGTCAACAAGGCTATTAAAACAAAAGCAAAGCATCAGGGGGGAAAGCGAGAGGAAAACCTAAGGAATATAATATGAAAAACAACTGACCTGGAGAAGAGGTGCAGGGAGGATTAATAGACTGTCTGGACACCATGATCAGAGAAAAAAGTCTGGATAGAGTTTGTGGTGGAATCAGATTTGATGCTGACCTTCAGCCATCATTGCTCATCAATCTGAGGCGGTCAGTAAGCGAGCAGGAGTCCAGTGACTAAGCAAAAAGGTCTTTGCTCAGTTAGTCAGGTAGATACTCACATAGAGCATCTACTTTAGCATAGGGCAAATATATATTTATATAAATAAATGTCAAAAGCAGTGGCTTTCATAAAGGCAGCATTCTGCAACATTAGCAAGAATAGTCTAAACCAGTGATGGGCCAACTTTTGAAAGAGGGGGCCAAAGGAAAGGAAACGCTCCTGTCAGTCTGTTTCCAAGGCAACTCTTTCCAAGTTTCATTGGATTGTATCCTGCTCATTGTATTCGTCAGATTAGGAATCATGTCGATTGGCTGGATAGAACGTTTCAGGGGGCCGCATCTGGCTCACAGGCTATAGTTTGCCCATCACTGCTCTAAACCAATCGTAGCAAAGTTCAATTTTAATATCACTAGATATTAAACGGGAAGGGCAGGACTCAGTTTATCTTTAAAAAGCTTTCTGAGGGAAGGGGATGTGTACATTTTTAAACTTATGGAATGCAGAATAACGAGAATCATCTCCTTACCTACAGTCTACAACCTTGTATTTTTCACAAAAATTACCAATTAAATTAAAATTCTTAGAACCAGAGAACAAAGTAAAAAATAAAATAAAATAAAATAAAAAGGATCCATCATCCACATCCAGAAAAACCCAAAATGTCACAGCCCAAATCCAGAGATTCCAGGCAAAGAAAAAATATGATATATGTTGCCACTAAGAAGGGATTCAAGCACCAAGAATTCACAATAAGGATAGGAGAGCTGGAAATATGATATCCCAAATGGCAAAAGAGAAAGGGTTCCAAGCAAGGACAGCCTATCTATCTAGGTTAAGCATAACCGTGCAGGAGGGAAATGGATTTTTAATAGAAGATTTCCAAGTATTCTCCATGTAAAGGCCCAAAACGAGTACAAATTTTGAAATGGAAACACCGGAGCAAAGAGAAATACAGAAGGATAAATGTATTTATTGACTTGAAAGGAAGATTATGTTGATAGTGGGACTAGTTAGGAGAAGACAAAACGAGCGAGGCAGGGGACCATAATGGGGAAGAAAGGATGAAAAATAGGAGGGAAATCGATATTACAAAACAGTGATGCAGAAAATGAAGAGTATACCGTTCTGGAGAAAGGAGCGGTGGGGGCAGCCTACAAGCCTCAATTTTATACTGGTAAATGTTTAACAACTGGCTTTCAAGGCCAGGGAAGGAACACTTGACACACTTTTAAACTTAATCTGAACTGTTAGCATGTTCTCCATAACTTTCTTAAACTCAGGCAAAACAAAACAATTCGTCAAGCCTTGATTTGCAGCTTTTGCTGATTTCCAAGGTGTAAATGTTCATACTGAAAATCTAATAACACAATTGCATGAACCAGTATGAACTGGCTTTGACACAGCCCTACTTTCACCTGAATCAGATAAAGAAAGACTGAACACAACTTTTCACACACACACACACACACACACATACACACACACTCATATACACACAGATTTCAGTTCAGAAATAGATTAAATTCATAAGGGAAATAGAAGACAAGGACAAAGGAGAATTAGAGAGGGGTCTAAGAGAGACAATAGGATACATAAAGAAATAGCCATAAGCAAAACAAACAAGAATGTTAGAGGAAAGAATGTAAAAGAAAGATTAAAAGGAAGATAAAAAAAAAAGAAGAAGAAATCTAGATCAGGAATGGGGTAAGGGCAAGAGAAGAGCAGCAACAGAGAGGAAGCACGGCATTTCATCCATAAGATTATAAGTGTCAGCAAACTCCCTCTTTTATGACATCTTATTTATAAAGTTGGAGAAAGGACAGGAAAAATCCCAAAAGAACAGAATGAAAGGGAATACACACAATTAACAATCATAACTATGAAGGTAAATAAGACGAATTTACCTATAAAATGGAGGATAGCAGAATGGTTTCGAAAACAGAATCCTATAATAGGTTGATTAAAAGAAACAATTAATGTAGAGTTAAAATGAGGGGTGAGAGAAAAATGTATTGTGCTTCATAGGAACCAAATAATAAACAAGTAAGAAATTAAGGATCTGAATAGAACTGTAAAAAAACTAGACATGATCAGTCTCTGGTAATTGCCGAATGGAAGTAGAAAAGAACACATACACACATACATCCCTCAGCTACATAGAGCACCTTAAATTTAAAAATTGACCATATGTCGAAGCATAAAAACCTTACGAAAATATAGAAAAGCAAGAATATTAAACACATTATTTACCAATCACAATGCAATAAAATTAAATTCATTAATGGGGCTATAATAATACAGCTAGCTGTTTCAGGGTTGTAAAGCTTTTTTATCCCATTATTCCTTATGCAATCCCATTTCATTCTCATAGCAACCTTGGGAGGTATGTGCTGTTATTATCTTCATTTTATAGATGAGGAAACTCAGACTAAGAGAGGTCAAGATTAAGATCATACAGCTAGCAAACACCTGAGTCAGGAAAAAAATTCAGGTTTTCTTGACTCTAAGTACAATACTCTATTAGAAACTAAATAGTATAATTCTTTAAGAACTGGAGTCAAAGAAAAAATTATAAAAATAATAAAATATTCCATCAAAGAAAATATCAATAATGAGACAACAGATCAAAACCTATAAGACATAAAAAAAATTATCCTGTGGGAAAAGTTTCCATCTTTAAACACTTTCAAAGAGAAAAGGAAAAGAGAAAAATAACAAATCTGTAAATTGTTCATGCAAATAAAAAGATTTCAATAACCAACCCAAGATCCCCAACTAAATAACAAAGTAGAAATACTGAAAATCAAAGAAGAAATTCATAAAATTATAAGCAAAAAATCCTACTAAACTGATAAACAAAATCTGGAGCTTAAAAAAAAGATAACAGTTAAAGAGAGAAAAAGAAGAATACTAAATTGTTCATATCAAACAACTAAAGAACTTATAGCAATTGAAAGATAATACAAAGGAGACAGCTAGGTGGTTCAGTGGATAGAGATCCAGGACTGTAGACAGGAAACCTTGAGTTCAAATGTGGTCTCAGACGCTTCCTAGCTATGTCACCCCCAGCAAGTCACTTAACTCCAATTGTTTAGCCCTTAATGCTCTTCTGTCTTGGAACCAATTCTAAGATAAAAGGTAAGGATTTTGTTTTTAAAGAAAGAAAGATAATAAAAAGGAAGAACAACATGAAGGAAATGATCAGAAACTATTCTTTCTGAATATATGGTAATAAAACTGATAAAGGAAATATATGAAATGCCTACAAACAAAATATCAAGTTTAAGTAAAGAAATTTTAGTAATAAAAACTGTTTTATTTTGTATATGATACCTACTATATGAATATATATTTATCCACACAACATAAACAGATAAATAAAATAATTTTATTTTATATGTAGTATATATATCATATATATGTGATATATACGATTGATAAATATATATAACATCAGAAAGAGAAAATGAACAAGACATTAATGAAATCCAAAAGCTAAAACTTCTAGGATCAGATGAATTTACCGGTAAATTTTCTCAAACATTCCAAGAGCCAATCATTCCAATACCCTTTAAAATATTTAGAAGAAGAAGAAAAGAAAGAAACTTTTAAATCTTTTTAGAATACAAATATGGTTTTGGCACCTAAATCTGGGGAAAACAAAACAGAGAAAAACACCTTCTGGCTAATATCTGTAATGAACATTGATGCAACATTTTTAATATAAGATTTTCCAGATTACTACAACAGATTAGAATGACATACACTATGACCAAGTTGAGTTCATGCCAGGAACAAAGAACACACCATAAGGAAGACTACAATGTTTTTTAAAAACATGTTAATACAAATGATAAAAAAAAAAACACAATTGTATCAAATCCAACATGCATTTCTGTTAAAATTCTAGAAATCACAGGAATTAATGGGTCTTTCCTTTATACAGTTTATAATACCTATTTAAATCCAATAGCAAAAGGGGGGCGGGAAGGGGGATTGGGGGAGAGGGAAAGAACATGAAATATGTAACTAGGAGAAAATATTCAAAATTAAGAAAATAATTTCAAAAAAAATAAAACAAATCCAATAGCAAGTATTTTGTGTAATGGAGGAAGTGAAAGACCTTTCCAATAAAATAAAGCAAAGATGCCCATGATCACCACTGCTGTTTAACACGACACTAGAAATCCTAGCTATAGCAATAAGACAAGGAACAAAAATTGAGGGAATACACATAGGCCCAAAGGAAACAAAATGATTACATTTTGCAGATATGATTATGGGCCCCAGAGCCAACTAAAACTAAAATTAGAGCCCGAGAGGGTCAACCAAAATTAATTGAAATAATTATTGGCTTCGGCAAAGTTGAAGGATATAAAATAAATCCACACAAACCATTGGCATTCCTATATATTACCAACAAAACTCAACAGAAAAGGCTAGAGAGGGAAATTCCCTTCGAAATGACTACAGATACCATAGAATGTTTGGCGAGCTATCTAGGGACTATACGCATTCAACTATAAAGTACTCTTTGCAGAAATAGATGTAGTGACAGACCTAGGTAAGTGGAGAACCATTCATTGTGCATGGCTAAGTTGAGCCAATATGGTAAAAACCTAAAGTAATTTACTCACCTATTGACATGCCAATCAAAATCCCTAAAGAATGTTTTAGAGAATTAGAAAAATAATAATGAAATCCATCTGGAGGAACAGAAGGTCAAGAATCTCAAAGACAATAATGAAAAAAAAAGGGAAGATAAAAGGGACGTCTATCAGTATCAGAGGTGAAGCTGTAAAACAAAGGAGGAGTCATTAAAATGACTTGGAACTGGTTCAGAAAAAAAACAGAGATCTGTTACTGGAACTGATTAGGCACACAAAAACAGAAGCAAAAACAAAACACAGTAGCATATTGTTTGCTAAACTCAGTAGAGGAAGGACTCGTTTGACAAAAACCACAGGAAAAACTGGACAGACGTCTGGAAGAAATTAGGGATGAATAAACATGTGACCCTATACCCCACATGAACTCCAAATGTATACACGACCTCGATATTAAAAGCCATATAATAAACCACAAAGAACAAGGGAGAAATTACACTTTTGTTCCTTTCCATATTGGAATCAATACTACGTATTGGTTCCAAGGCAGAAGAGCAATAAGAGTTGGACAAGGGGGTTAAATGACTTGCCCAGGGTCACACAGTTAGGAAGGGTCTGAGGTCAGATTTTAACCCAGGGCCTCCCATCTCTAAGCCTGGCTTTCAATCCACTGAGCCACCTAAGCTGCCCTCTAGAAATCGTGTTTTGTGAGGAGTTCATCACCAAATAAATGATAGAAAGGGTGGCCAAAGACAAAATAGCTCATTTTGATTGTATGAAATTTTAAAGATTATGTACAAACAATATACCGTGCTTAAAATGAAAAGGGAAATAGATAGCTGGGGGGAAATTCTTTACAGCAAGTCTCTGATAAAAGTTTCATATCCAAGATATGAAGAAATCGATTAAAATTTATAAGACTAAGAATCATTTCCCAAAATACACGGTAAATGGTCAAAGGAAACAAACAGGCATTGTCCAAATAATTAATAATTAGAAAAATTAAAATCAAAGCAACTTTGAAGTTCCACCTCCTACCCACAAGACAGACAAAGATGATTTGAAAAAAGGACAAATTGGTCTGGAGATTCAGAAAAACAATTCGAAATGATGTTCAAAAAGTTACCAAACTGGGGGCAGTTGGGTAGCTCAGTGGAGTGAGAGTCAGGCCTAGAGACGGGAGGTCCTGGGTTCAAATCCGGCCTCAGACACTTCCCAGCTGTGTGACCCTGGGCAAGTCACTTGACCCCCATTGCCCACCCTTACCACTCTTCCACCTATGAGACAATACACCGAAGTACAAGGGTTTAAAAAAACAAAAACAAAAACAAAAACAAAAAAAGTTACCAAACTATGTATGTTTGGTACTTTGGTACTTTGACCCATATGTACCACTACTGGGCTGATATCCCAAAGAAATCAAAGAGGAAACTGATCTATACATATAAAACTATGTATAGTAGTTCTTTTCATAGGAGATAAAACTGGAAACTAAGCGATGTCTTTCCACTGAGTAATGGTCAGAGAAAATTAACATGATCGAATGTCATTAAGCTATGAGAAATCAGAGGAAACTGGAAAGATTTCTATGAAAGGATGTAGATTAAACAATGATGACAGCATTTCAGAGGAAAATAACTTTGAGAGATTTTAGAATTCTGATCGATGTCCAAAAGAAGATCAAAATGGGCCATTCACCTGCTGCCAGAAAGATGAGTTAAACATACAGAAAGAGACGAATTTTAAGATGGGACCAATGTGAGAATTTGTTTTCCTAGAAAATGAAGCTACGTATCAAAGGCTTTATTGTTCATGTTTTATTTTCTCAATAAGTATCTGAGGCCAGATTTGAACCCAGGACTTCTTGTCTCTAGGCCGAGCCAGGCAAGGCTTCAGAGGCTCCAGCAAAGGGGGCCCAGAGGTAAATTAAACAAGGGTTTTAGCCACGAGGCCTCCTCCAAGATGAGGGGCCTCTCCAGCAGCTAGTACCACTAAGAAAAGGAGTCAGCCTTTTTTACTCACCCATGTGGTAATTCTAAGGGAAAATCCAAGAGCAGTCTGAGGTCCCAAGCCAGAACTCCTTCAAAGTCAAGTTCGAAGGCAAAAGAGCTGGTCACAGGAAGTTTTTCCCACGTTTAAAGATCATTCCTTTCGTCAATTCCTGTGCCTTCCTTCTACTTTACATGGGCCAATTGCAGCTTTAGCTTTGCTTAGGACTGCCCAGGAGGTAGTCAGTGGGTTTCTGATTTGTCACCCACTATAGCACATGTGTGTCACAGACCTCCCCATACTTAAAGATAAGTGGGGTGTGTACACTTCTGGTGAGTAAATCTAAAAAATGGGCAGGGGAGAGTTAGTCCCATCTTCACAATATGAGGTGGCACCTCGGAGTTGTTTTAATTTTCATTTCTCTAATCAATAGTGACTTAGAGCATTTTTTCATATGATATATAAATACAGCTTTGATTTCTTCATCTCAAAACTGCTTATCCATATCCTTTGATCTTTTATCAATTGGAGAATGACATATTTATATACTTATATTTACATGACTATAGGTATATAAACACAAATATGTCAAATATGTTATATATATATGCATATATATATATATATATATATACCTATGCTGGATTGTACTCTTCTTTTACCCCAGTGAGACAGATCTCTCCTGCCTACCTCCTTTATTGTGTTAGGCTGGAGAATTGTTGCACTCTGTCATTTTGTTTGTTCTGCTGCTCCAGAGCTTGTTTTGAGTAATTTTTTAGCTATTTGGAGGTGAATTTGAGAGGACTCCATGGATTCCCTCCTTACTCTACCATCTTGGTACTGTAAGACTTAAATTAATGTGCAACACTTCAAGTATTATTTTTATAAAGTTTATTATCTGACAAAATAGAACCACATGACTAAGTTTTTCTACCTGCTCAAAAAACCCTGTTCCACCAAAGCCACGACAGGAAGAAAAGAGCAAGACACAGAACTCCACCCAATTTATATCTTGTCTATGTCTCTCTTATGCCAGAGGGGACTAATTGGCTTTTTGTCAATGAGCCTAGCAATAATCGGTTTTGTTCTCTTTCCCTTTTATCCCCCAATTATTGTAATTTATAAGTTGCTTATGTTTACATGATCCATTGGAGAGACTGGTCTCCCAAAGGATCCCTGGGGGGATTGTGTAATTAGAATCTGTTGCCCTAAAAACTACAGTCCCCGGCAAAATTACAATTCCCAGCACTCCACTAACTTCCTGTTGTTGCGTGCTGATGTGGGCAGGATATAAATTGTGTGGAGTTCTGTCTCTCGCTCTCTTTTCTTCCTGTTGTGGCTTTGGTGGAGCAGGAATTTTTTTTTATAACTTTTTTTTTAAACCCTGAACTCCGGTGTATTGTCTCATAGGTGGAAGAGTGGTAAGGGTGGGCAATGGGGGTCAAGTGACTTGCCCAGGGTCACACAGCTGGGAAGTGTCTGAGGCCGGATTTGAACCCAGGACCTCCCGTCTCTAGGCCTGACTCTCACTCCACTGAGCCACCCAGCTGCCCCCAGTGGAGCAGGAATTTTTGAGCAGGTAGAAAACTTAGTCACGTGGTTCTATTTTGTCAGATAATAAACTTTATAAAAGTGAATACTTGAAGTATTGCAAATTAATTTAAATCCTACAGTACTAGAAATAACTAAATTTTTTAAAAGAAAAAAATATAGAGGAGAGGAAAACCAGATGCAGTCTTACATGTACCCTAGATTTAGGGATAACTTATTTTAATAAAGTTCAGAGGAAGGCCAAATAGGATTCCATGGACAAAAGTTATACTGGACAAATCATCACAGCAGTGATGGGGACCACTCAGGAATGAAAGTTCAATAGAAACAAGGCCAGGTAACAAAGAACGAACGTAAGAACATGGCATGGTTCTGAAAAAATAGAATCAGTCGCACTCAAACTCACCAAGAGCTAAGGTTGATGAGGAAAGCTAAGGAAAACCAAAAGAGCTTTTTGCTAAATATAGAAAGAGAAGAGAATCAAAGGGGACAGGGAAACTGGGTAGATTGGATGGGTCAATAACAACAAGGGAGAGAAGGCAAAGCTGCTCAACTTTCATGTTGCTTCAGTTTTCTCTGGCAAGGAGAAGAGCCTTTTCACGGGTAATGACAACACAAAGATGGCTAACAGCTGCCCTTGGTGAATTAAAGCAGCTTGGTCCTGAAAGAATTGGCGAGTATAATTCTTCAGCCACTGCCAGCAAGCTTGTGGTGGCTTTTTTAATTAATACATTTAACCTAATGAAATTTTGTTTTCTCTCCCTTCTATCTCCACACATTACCAGAAAGGAGAAAAACAAAACCCCTATAAAAATATGCATAGTCAAGCAAAACCAGATATAGTAATATATTTATTTCTTTCTGCACCCCAAATCCATCACTTCTTTGTCAGAAAGTAAGTAGCATATTTTATAATTGATCCTTTGGAACTCTGATTGGTCATTGTGTTGTTCCTAAGTCTTTCAAAGTAGTCTTTCCAATGCTGTTTTCATATAAATTATTCTCCTGATACTTCTCACTTCACTCTGCACCAGTTCATACAAAACTTCCTAGGTTTCTTGAAAGCCATTCCCTTCATCATTTCTTTTTTTAATTTTTAAATTTTTTTTAAACCCTTAACTTCTGTGTATTGGCTCATAGGTGGAAGAGTGGTGAGGATGGGCCATGGGGGTCAAGTGACTTGCCCAGGGTCACCCAGCTGGGAAGTGTCTGAAGCCGGATTTGAACCTAGGACCTCCCATCTCTAGGTCTCAATCCACTGAGCTACCCAGCTGCCCCCCCCCTTCGTCATTTCTTAGTACAATAAAATTCCATTCTACTTACATACTCCTTTTACTTTTAATTAGATCTCTTTGGGGTATAAGCCTAGCAGGGGTCAAAGGATACAAAAAATTTAGGGACTATATATTGGCATTGGTCCGAATTTCTTCCTAGATGGGCCAGACCAATTCAGAATTTCACCAACAGAGTACTAAAGTGTTTGTTTTCCCAAAATTCCTCCAACATTTTTAGCCATCTCTGCCAACCAGATGGATCTGAGATGGAGCCTCAGGAATCTTTTCATTTGCATTCCTCTCATAATTTCTGATTTGGAATATTCTCCATATAGTTATTGACAGCCTCGGTTTCGTCCTCACAAAATCGATGACATTTCCTTGACCGTTTCTCTATTGGGAAAGGGGTTCTAATCTTACAAAATTGAATCAGTTCAAAATATATCCTGGAAATGGTTTCTTTATCACAGAAACTTGCTGCAAAGAATTTCCCAATTCGCTGTTTCCCTTCTAATTTTAGGCAATAAGCCTAGATTAAGCACCTACTCGGGGCCAGGCACTGTGCTAAGCACAGAAGATACAAAGAAAGGCAAAAGGGAATCCCTGCTCTCGAGGAGCTCACAATCTAACGGTGAGACAACATGTAAGCAATTATGAACTGTTGAGGTGGAATCTAGAAACCCCCAAACTTGTAGCCTAGTGAGATCTGACTAACCCCAAGTTTAGTCACCTTGAAAGATGGAGACCCCAAAACGTGTTCTTGTTCATGAGGATCCACCCTGAAGGGAGTCTGAGACTAGCAGTTTCAGACTGAACAATAGATCTTAAGATAGTTAATGGACTGAGCGAGGTGTAGTGAGGAAATTGTAATCCAGTGCTAAAATGTCCTTTATCCCTGGAGCTTGTCTCAGTGTATCGGAGACCCTTTCCCAAGAAGACCCACACCTGGGCAGGGACCACCTTTTTAGTATCCGCTGTGCTGTAGGCAGCCCCTTCCCTGACATTCGGTGGGGAGGGGGAGTTGGTCGTCTGACCGGGTCTGGCTAGAGACTCATAGTTTAGGGGACAGATGGATGTCTGAGATACAACTCGATATGAGGGTCACCCCTATGTCTTCAGGAAGCCCCAGTCGGATAAGCAACCCCCCCCCCCGAATGCCTGAGTGTCTACCACACCAGAGTCGCGTCTTCATCATGGCACGGAGTCACGTCTCCACTGTTGTAAAGAGCATAAAATCCCCAGAATTGATGTCCTCTGGGGGACGGCTTTTCCATCCATGCTGTCCTCCCAAGGAGCAGCTCCCCAGCTTGCTGTTCCACCTTGCTAGCCGCCTGGCCTTTCTCAACGTTACTTTCCAAATTAATAAATTTCTCTTTTTCTTTTTAAGCTACGTTTTGGAGTCTTGCATTCTTGCAAAAAGTACCCTTCCCGAACCTGGGGGTTCCCCTCTGCACCCCACGACAATATCAAGGAGGTGCATCTCTCTGTCCATCAACCCAAGGAGGAAAATTCTCTCCACATCTTCTAGGAGTCATCGGATGTTTTGGGTTCGGAGTCACAAGGATAGAAGGGAGCAAAGGAATGTTTGCCTGAACCATTTCTATAGTTTTAGGGGTACGATGGCCGTGCCAGTTCCTGGGTTGTGAGCCTAAGGCACTCAGAGGATGCCGCTGCCCTCTGACAGTAAGAGGAAAGGTAGGAAAGGGGCAGGCATTAGGAGGAAAGATACCAAGCTCTGTTCTGTTCTGGACACGTTGAGTTTAAGGTGTCTACTGGACATTCAGCTTGAGCTGTCTAAAAGGCAGTTGGAGATGTGATATTGGAAGTCGACAGAGAAATCGAGGCAGGAGGGGTAGATCTGAGAATCTTCAGCATAGAGACAATAATTAAATGCATGAGAACTGATGAGATCACCCAATGAAAGCAGTAGGGCGAAGAGAAAAGGGTCCAGGCAGAGTCCTGTGCAACTCCTAGTTAGAAGGCACTATGTAGATGGGAATCTAGCAAAGCCTGAGGAGGAGGGGTCTGATAGACAGCAGGAGAACCAAGCGTGAGTGGTGTCCTAAAAAGTGAGAGAGAGAAGGGTACCAAGGGGAAAGGGCCCATTGCTTGCTGCAGAGAGGTCAAGAAGAATAAGGACTGAGAAAGGGCTATTGGGTTTGGCAATTAATGGATCTCTGGCAACTTTGGAGAGAGCAATTTTCATTGATGAAGGCAGAAGCCTGATTGTAGAGAGTTAAGAAGAGGGTGCCATGAAAGGAAGTGGAGACACGTACTGTAGACTGTAGTTTAAGCCACAGAATGTGAAAGAGGTATGAGACAACAGCTACCAGAAATGGATGGACCAAGCGAGGGCTTTTTGAGGATGAGAGAGACTTGGGCAAGTTTGTAGGTAGTGGAAAACGAGGCAGTAGACAGGGAGATTGAAGATGAATGAGAGAAGGGGATGATCAGAGAGGGTGGTCTGTTGGGGGAGACGAGATGGAGAATGGGATCACTTGTGCAAGTAGAGGGGTTTTTCTTGCCAAGGAGAAGGGCTACTTTGTATGAGACAGGGCTGAAGGAGGAGATAGTGGCAGATGTCATATGAATTATATGAGAAGAGAGAGCTCAGGAGCAAACGGCCTCAGTTTTTCCGGTAAAATATGAAGCAGGGGCAGCTAAGTGGCTCTATGGATAGAAAGCCAGGGCTGGAGAGGGGAAGTCCTGGATTCAAATGTGGCCTCAGACACTTTCTAGCTGTGTGACCCTGGGCAAGTCACTTAACCCCCATTTCCTAGCCCTTCCTGCTTTCTGCCTTAGAACCAATACATGGTTTTGATTCTAAGACGGAAGGTAAAGGTTTAAAAGACCCATGAAGCAGTGTTCTCCGCTGCGATGGAGGTGGGAAGGTTGGAGATGGGTGTAAAGGTTTGGAATTGCTACTATGGTGGGTGGGATAGTTAGTCGATCTGGAAAGTGTAGGAATTGCAATAACAAGGGCTCCGATGATATTATGGAGCATACATTTGTAGAGGATGCAGGCAAGAATGGTGCAGGAGTTTCTCCATCTTCATTCGGCAGTACCTGTGAAAGAGCAAAGGTCACAGGTGGTGGGAACGTTCCAAGGTGGAGGCTTGGCATAGCTGAGATTTGATAAGGTGGCTAGAGACTTAAGAGAAGAGGACGAGTCCACCAAGGGATCGAGACGGGCAAAGGAGGAGAACGTGGCTAGCGTAGGAAGACAGAGCCTGGAAGAGAAGTGAAGGGATGAAGAGTTGGAGGTCACAGGACGGGGAAAGAAGTTTGGCCTGGGAAGATCCAGGAAGATGGGGATTATGGGTAGAGAAGGGAAGCTCAGAGTTCTTGAACGTGGCGATAGCGCATTTATGAGTGATGGCAAGATCCAGCATCTGATCAACGTTATGTGGGAGTGAGGTGGGGTGGAGTCATGTGAAATGAGTAAGCTGAGAAACTGCCAGGCTATGTTCCAGTTTTCCCAGAAATCCATACTAGTATGTGGGGTTGAGCTTTTTTGAATACAGACAGGATTATCAAGAGTCCTTATTTCTCATTTTCCCGTGTCTAGTCAGTTTTATTTCTATACTGAACAGGTTTAACGATCAAATCGTTTGAGGTCTAGGTCTTCGTCCCTGCTTGCTCCGTCGGTTCCCTTGATCTTTTGCTTCTCCCAGTGAATTTTGTGATTGTTTTATCTTGCCTATAAAGCATCCGCTTGAGAGTTGATGGCTACAGCATTATAATCACGCATTAACTTTGCTTGTATTGTTTTTATTACATTAGCAAGGCTCGGCCAGGAGTAACGAGTATTGCTCCATTGACTTGAGCCTAGACAACATGTCATGTCCTCTGCATGGTGTTATGTCCTTTGTATTATCGCATCATGAATCCAAATCGGTCGTTACTCTTCTAGAGAAATGTGGTCTGTTTTGTGGGCTTATTCTGTGGCCTCGACTTTCCTGATGTCGCTAATTCCTAGCATTTCCCAAGTAAACGAAGGAGGTTATTTTCTGATAATCCCTTTACTGACTCTTCCAGAGTGTTAAAACAAAGAACTCAAAAGACATATAATGGCTGCCTTGCCTGGGAATTAGTCTCGCCAAGTTCCCAGAGTTTGAAAGAAGACAATCGGACCGAAGAAGGAGAGACCCTAGCCTCTGGCCATTATGGTTTTTTTTTTAAACCCTTGTACTTCGGTGTATTGTCTCATAGGTGGAAGATTGGTAAGGGTGGGCAATGGGGGTCAAGTGACTTGCCCAGGGTCACACAGCTGGGAAGTGGCTGAGGCCGGATTTGAACCTAGGACCTCCCGTCTCTAGGCCTGGCTCTCCATCCACTGAGCTACCCAGCTGCCCCCCATTATGTTTTTCCTAAGCTTTTGTGAACTGCAGAGACCTGGCTGTTGCCCTTTCCCTTCCGAGAAATTATTTAACCCGCCTCTCTCCTGCAGCTCATTGGAAGTGGCAGCGCTATGGTTCTGGTTGGCTTCCCAGCTTATGCTCCAATTAAAGGCCCTTTATTATGACGACTTTGGTGGTTCTCTACATACATTTTTTTAACCCCTCACCTTCCGTCTTGGAGTGAATACTGAGTATTGGCTCCAAGGCAGAAGAGTGGTAAGGGTGGGCAATGGGGGTCAAGGGACTTGCCCAGGGTCACACAGCTGGGAAGTGTCTGAGGCCAGATTTGAACCTAGGACCTCCCATCTCTAGGCCTGGCTCTCAATCCACTGAGCTACCCAGCTGCCCCCTCTACATACATTTTTTAAGTTAACATATTGGAGGTCCTTCTTGAGATTCCAAGTCTCTTGCCCGGTTGCCTGCTGAATCGACCTCTGGACACCTGACGTCAGCAAGAATGTATAATGCTCAAGGGGCAGCTGGGTAGCTCAGTGGGGTGAGAGTCAGGCCTAGAGACCGGAGGTCCTGGGTTCAAACCCGGCCTCAGCCACTTCCCAGCTGGGTGACCCTGGGCAAGTCACTTGACCCCCATGGCCCACCCTGACCAATCTTCCACCTATGAGACAATACACCAAAGTACAAGGGTTTAAAAAAAAAAGAATGCATTATGCTCAGATTTAATTCAGCGTGTGGGCTTGGGTGAGTGAACTCTTGAATTCAGAGCTCTAAAATCCTGTTTGCCTGCTGTTATTGGCCCTTTCACTGGATAGCGTCTGTTAGAGGTTCTTGGGCAATCTTAGGGTTTGTTATGGCAGGTCCTCCTGAGAGGGCACTTGCCGAGTATGTAGCTATCTTTAGATGATGGATCGGACGCTGGCACATCCTTAGAGAATTGGCAGAATTTAACTAAGTCTGACCTCCAATGCTCTTGGGAAAATGGGACTCCTTTGATTGTAAAAAAAAATTACCTTTTTGCAGTCTGGTAGCCCCAAGAATGAGGACTCTGACCTTCAGAGTCGGCTTGATGCGGCTTTCTCTGATGGATAGTGATTTTTAGCATTCTTTCCCGTGATCTCTCTATCAGAAAACTGCCCACTCACATCCTTTGGCCATTTATCAATTGAAGAATTAATTGAAGAATGGCTCTTGTTCTTATCAAGCTGACTCAGTTCTCTACTTATTGGAGAAGGAAGGAGAAACGGAGAATGGAGAAGCTGCTGTACGCACTTCCCCCAGTTTTCTCTTTTCAGCGTTGTCTGGCCCGGCCAGGCAGCAATTAGGCCAGTGTGGTGGTGAATTAATTCATTGATCCTCTTAAGTCGCCACATCTAAGCATTAGGTGAGTTCCAAGCCGGTTGGAGAGCTGGCTTATAAGAGTACTTATTCGTGGCTCATCAAGTCAAAGGGAAGGTCTCCAGTGGAGGGCCTCAAGGATCTGTGTCTGGCTCGGCGCTATTTCACATCCTCAGCAGCGCCCCTGCCATCCAAGGGCCGCTCATCAGCTCTGCCTGGGAGATGGGCTGGCGAGAGCTGATCGTTAAACGCTCAGCGTGAGCATTCGGACCTCAGAAGTCGTCCCACTACGAGCGGAGGCTCCATGGATTGTTCTGCTGCTGTCCCGGCTTGGGAAAAGATGAATAATGCAGGCATTCAACTGAAAACGAGGAGCCTGGTTGTTTCCCAGCGCCATTACCGCAGCTCGGTGGGAATGCAGGGAGAGACGGCTCGGGCAGTGAAGTCATCGCCAGACCGGGTAATAGGAGTCATAACTGGGATTTAGAGTGCTTTAAGGTTCCCAGAGTGCTCCACGTACGTCATCTCGGTGCAGCCTCACAATAACTCTAGGCCTCGCTAATGCCTTGCATGACAGCTGGGAGCCAAAGAATGGGGGCGGGCTGGCCCCTGGGCTGAACCCGAGAAGACACAATTCAGAAGGGACGGATGCAGAACACTACGCCGCCGCCGGGAGTCCCCAAGTGACCTTTGCTTTCGCAGGGTAGGAGAGAAAGAGTTAGAGAATAGGACGTGCGGAAGGTGAGCCGGAGATTGTGGTGGTCGCCATACTTGAGCGTGGCCAGCAGTGGGATGGAGCAGGCCAAAAACTTAATTGGCTTCGGGCTGCACGGAGAGACGAAGCTCCCCTAAACAAAGGGGGTCTCGCCCCATCATGCTCTTCCCTGATTAAATGGCATCTGGAGCCTTCTGTTTGGTCTCGGGCACCATTGAAAGACAGGGCGACGAGAAAGCTGTTCTTCAATGGGAGCCACGCCGAGAATGACCCCAAAGAAGGAGAGGCAGCTTTCTGGTGACTTGATGGGTGTGGTCGAGTGGGCGCTCCTTTCGGGTGTGGCTTGACCTCCCCGAGCTCTCCTGCCCAATTCTGTCGCTGTCATTTTGATTTGGGGCAGCCGGGTGGGGCAGTGGAAAGCGAGGCCAGGAGTTAAAGCCCGGCCCCAGGTGATCCTGGCAAGTTGGCTAACCCCGTCTGCCTCCGTTCCCTCATCTGGCAAACGCGCTAGAGAAGGAGACGACACCCACTCCGGTATCTTTGCCGAGAAACCCCCACAAAAGATTGGACACAGCTGAAAGGACGGAACAATGACAACACTTATTGAGCAGGTGGAGGAGCCGAAGCTGCCATTTAAAGTGGCTGGCTAGCACAGTGGCTAGAGGGCCAGGGCC
Source organism: Gracilinanus agilis (assembly GCF_016433145.1). Lineage (NCBI taxonomy): Eukaryota > Metazoa > Chordata > Mammalia > Didelphimorphia > Didelphidae > Gracilinanus > Gracilinanus agilis. The sequence goes on along the minus strand of NC_058136.1, from coordinate 73,953,770 downwards.
CGGGTCAGGAGGTGACCCTGGCCAAGTCCCTTAACCCCCATTGCCTGG